>NC_090750.1:77687755-77692755 GCF_036898095.1 Palaemon carinicauda
AAACCATTGGTGTATTAATAGATGGGTGTATTAAGTTAAGATTTATTATAATAAATGATACTAAAATGGATATCTAAGAGAGAGAGAGAGAGAGAGAGAGAGAGAGAGAGAGAGAGAGAGAGAGAAGAGAGAGAGAGAGAGAGAGAGAGAATCTTTCGTGGCTGATGATAATTGGGATGACAGACCCAGAGTGGAATCTTACTTGGTTTAATATTAAATAAGATTTTTGTACTTAGATATCTGATGGAATTATACAGTAAGTGAAACCTTTGTGGTGTCAAGAAATAGATGCTCTAGGAATCTATGTAATGGATATTCACATATCGCTATCTAACTACGTGTATATACAAAACACCCCCCCCACACACCACACAAACACACACACACACACACACACACACATATATATATATATATATATATATATATATATATATATATATATATATATATGATATTCATATATATATATATATATATATATATATATATATATATATATATATATATATTATATACCGTATATGATATATACATATATACTGTATATAAATATATTTTATATATATATATATATATATATATATATATATATATATATATATATATATAAGAAGAATAACAGAATGAGTCCTAAATGCAAACGAAGCAGGGGAAGGAAGAGAAGACGATAAATTAACGAGCTAAGAAAATTTACGAGAATAGACTGGCGTAGAAAGACCTTAACCAGGCGAGAGTAGGACATATATGAGGCCTTTGTCCTGCATTGGAATAGCTACCGGGTGTTAATAATAATAATAATAATAATAATAATAATAATCTACTGAACTCTAATAACCACAGAACTGTGTCGCTCGCTAGAGTTGTCAAGTTGTCAGGCAAGACCAAATTATAATTATGTAATCCATTAATGGAATGAATTTACATATTATGTAACGTGGATCCATTATGTATTACAGCTCAGATCGTGACTGCTACTCGGAATCATAATGAAGCCCATTAATAGAGTCGTTCTATTAAATATATAAAGAAAAAAAAAGAAAAACACCAAATGATTTATTTTCTATAATTAAATGTTTCTTGACTGATTTCAGCAAATGAAAATAGAATAAAATTTGTATTTCTTCTCGGCTATTTTTATCTTTCAAGAAAATACAGATGTACAAACAAACATACATACCATGCAGACATTCCTGAATGTGGGAAAGGGTTTGTGTATCAACATGATCAGCAAAGCTGTACCAGTCAGGGCCCACCATACTAGGTTGGTTTGTTGTGAACGATCAGAGAAGTCTCCTATCAATTCACACGTCTGAGGCCTTTCTCCTGCAGTGGACTAGAAACCAAAACATTTGTTATTGTTGTTGTTATATATAATATATATATATATATATATATATATATATTATATATATATATATATAGAATATATATGTATATATGATTATGTATATACAGTATATATACATATATTATATATATATATATATATATATATATATATATATATATATATATATATATACAGAATATATATATATATATATATATATATATATATATATATATATATATATATATATGTATATATATATGTATATATATACATATATATCTGTATGTATATACATATATACTGCATATATATGTGTATATATATATATATATATATGTGTGTGTGTGTGTGTGTGCGTGTGTGTGTGTCCCTTTACAACAAAAGGACTAATTAACGAATAAGCGTATATATACCAAATAAATACATATAAAGCCATTCATAAAATAGTCTCCCCAGATATAGAGTAATCTTAATTAAGTAACAACTGAACAGCACGGAGAACATACAATATATGTAAATATATTTCTCCATTTGAATTTAAATATTCAGAATATCCATCTTCTCTCCATCTTACTTTCAGCCTATGAATAAAGCGAACATCAGTTACGAACTATGCTGTCAAAAGGTCATGGTAAATATCACCTCATTAAAAAAAAAAAAAAAAAAAAAAAAAAAAAAAAAAAAAAAAAGTTTTTTCATCTGACGCTGAGGGATGCATATGCGTCCAAAAGGTCATGTTGAAATAATGTCCTCGGATACTTGGGAGATGCATAGATACATAGTATATAGAACATTTTTATCACGTTAATTTCCCTCTAATACTGATGAATTTAGCTTCCAGTAACTCCAGAATAACACTACTGTGTGTACCCTGCCACACTCTTACTGCTCGACGAGTAACCAAACAGATAGTATACACTGTTAAAAATTTGCAGGACAACGGTAAAAATCCTGGAATAAATGATGCCAGGCATTTAGTTTAAAAAAGGATATACTGACTTTAAGGAGTGATATTACGGCCACAAATAAGTAAAAGATAATAAGAAAGTAGGGTAAAAAATACGGTCGCCCGTATTTACTGAAATACAGCTGAGAATATTATATTTTTGCGGAGAATTTCTGATTAGAATTACGATTTTTTTTCCACAGTGTAGGGAGAGATGGCACGGGGGGGGGGGAGAGGTTAATGCAGGATTAATCGAGTGCTTTATTAATCCTGGTTGATGTTGGGCAAAGCTATACACATGAACTCACCGCGCAGTAAGGATGTGACAGGGTGCACTTTCTCGGTGGTAGGTGTGACAGGAATTCCTGTGACCAACTGTACATACACTGGGGTCACTCTCACAAAAGATTGCGCAGAATTTATCGACAGGTCATTATGACTAACACGACGAAATTGCCCTCAGGTTATTGCTCCTCTTATGGACGCTTCTAATTCGGGGCTGCCTGCTCAGTGTGTCACTTTATTCTTTGGGAGATTTTCCTGAGAGAGAGAGAGAGAGAGAGAGAGAGAGAGAGAGAGAGAGAGAGAGAGAGAGAGAGAGAGAGAGAATGCATTTACTCATATGTATATCTTTGAAATTATCTGCACATTTAGATTAATCCTTAATGTTTTTATATGAAATCTTACTATCTTACGATATATAAAGAAACATTACTAAAGAATAACTTAATAGTCTATGGCCTTCCATTTTTATATTTGAATAGAATATTTTGTAGGATCTGTTGCCTAATTATTAGTACAATTATTATTATTGTGATAATTTTTTATTATTACAATTATCATTTATATCGTTCTTAAACTAAGGTAATGAAACAATACACACTTAAAGAATATAGACCTATAGGAAGAAGAGACACAGTACAAAGAATGACATGGAAATTGCAAAAAAGAAATTTGTAGCTTAGCTAATAAAAATAATATCTTGTCTCTCTTCCTCTCGTTATTTTGAAGTTTTTATCTCTTGTTATTTTCAAGTTTTATGGTTTATGAATAAAAGATTTCTTGTAATATTATTATAGTTCTTAAGCTTCTCTTGTAGTTTCCCTGATTTTCTTTCGTCACTGGGCTATTTTCTCGGTTGGAGTCCTTGGGCTTATAGCATCCCGCTTTTCCAACTAGGGTTGTAGCTTAGCAAGTAATAATAATAATAATAATAATAACAATAATAGTTATAATAATAACAACAACAACAACAACAACAATAATAATAATAATAATAATAATATTGAAGTTTTTAAACATTTACGTGGCAATTTGGAAAGCGAAATCTGATGTTATGGACATTTATCTTGTTCTATTTGCTCGGACAGAATCTTTAAGTACGTCTCATCTCCCTAGATGGCGTTGTGAGGCTAGATATGGAAACATTCCTTTGATATCAATCAAAGAAATATATATTATACGGTTTATACTCGTTTTGCGTTTCAATTTACTTGGGAGAAACTAGGAAATTTTAGGAAAGAATTGAACATTCAAATACTTTCCTTTATCTCAGTATACAGTTTGTTTTCTTCCTACAAAGAAGAAGAAGAAGAAGAACAGTAACAACAACAACAACAACAACAACAACAACAACAACAACAACAACAACGAGATGAAGATGAAGAAGAAGAAACATTTTAGGAACATTTAAACATTCAAATACTTTCTCTTATCTTAGTGTACTGTTGGTTTTCTTCCTACAAAAGAAGAAGAAGAAGAAGAAAGAGAAAGAGAAAGAGAAAGAACAGAAGAAGAAGAAGAAGAAGAAGAACAACAACAACAACAACAACAACAACAACAACAAAAAGATGAAGATAAGAAGAAATATGGCTATCATTTATTGCTACCACAAACTGATTGTTGATTGAGAAAAATATTTTTACAGATAAGATTAGGACACGAAGCGGTAAAAGTCTAATACAAGAAAACCTGAGGAAGAAGCATATGGACATTCAAATATGACAACGAAGTCTGAGTTATGAGGAACTGGGTCAATGCAGAGGGTAGAAGTGGGAATCATAGTTGATGAGAATTGCACTTGAGAAAACAGATGTTGATAAAACCTAAGGACAACACACTCCCTATTTCAAAAGCACACGTCTCTTCTTATTCTCGTACCTGGATCAATACAGGCGAACAAGGTCTATAGACCTTGCAGGCAAATGTGATGGTAAGAATACTCCCGTACATATGTTAAGATACTAATTTTTGGAATGAGAAAAATTGGAAACATACACTATCGACATACGGAAAGTATGCACATACATTGGATGCTTGGTTCGAACTGTCTTGTATAATGAAAAAAATTATTAAAATACAAACAATATTTAATACGATAAAATCACCAATAAGAAAATCCTATCACACATCCAGACAATGAAGGACGGCCTGTAACAGCCTAGATAATGATTCACCATTCAACTGCTTCCACTTGAAGAGGTTAGACACCCCTGTCATTACATAAAGGTGAAGCCAAGCCCAAGACGATTAGCTAACGTAAGAAAGGGTTACGGTTATGGAAAAGTAGGTCAAGGTAGCATAAGCCTTATTCTAGTATTTGAAGTTCATAAGTGAATTCCTTTCAGTGGAAGTTATATTACCAGATGTTCTTGACACGTGGTGGCATCTTCACTCTCTTGGGTTAGTGTTCTCTTGCTTGAGGGTACACTCAGGCAC
>NC_090750.1:77700255-77712755 GCF_036898095.1 Palaemon carinicauda
ACCCATAAAGACTTGTCAATAAAAGGGACATGTGTCTGGCAAACTTGTCAAGAAAAGGGGCATGTGGCTACCAAATTTTAAAAAAGTGACATTGGACTACCAAACTTACCCACAAAGTCTTGTCAATAAAATGGACATGGGACTACCCGAATTATTAAGAAAAGGTGCATGCAGCTACCAAATTTTAAAAAGGGGTTACCAAACTTATCCGTAAAGACTTGTCAAGAATAGGGACACGTGGCTACCAAGGTTACCCATAAAGACTCGTCAAGAAAAGGGACATGTGTCTTCCAAACTTGTCAGGAAAAGGGGCATGAGGCTACCAAATAAAAAAAGAGCCATGTGCCTACCAAACCTACCTATAAAGACTTGTCAAGAAAAGGGGAATGGGGATACCCAAATCACCCACAAAGACTTGCCAAAAAAAAAAAAAAACACATGGGGCTAACAAACTTACCCATAAAGACTTGTCAAGCAAAGGGGCATGTGGCTACTAAATTTACAAATAAAGGATTGTCAAGAAAAGAGGCATGGACCTACCAAAGTTGTCATGAGAAGAGGCATTGGGCTACCAAACCTGTTAAGAAAAATTGCATGGGGCTACCAAAATTGCCCATAAAGACATGTCAATATAAGGGTCACGTGACTACCAAACTTGTCAAGAAAAGGGACATGGAGATACCAAACTTACCTATAAAGCCTTGTCAAGAAGAGGGGCATGCAGCTCGCAAACTTGTCAAGAAAAGGGGCATGGGCTACCAAACTTAGCCATAAAGACTGGTCAAGGAAAAATGTATGTGGCTACCAAACATGTCAAGAAAGGGGGCATGGAGCTACCATACTTACCTATAAAGACTTGTCAAGAAAATGGGCCTGCATCTACCAAACTTGCCAAGAAAAGATGTATGGTGCTACCAAAATTACCCATAAAGACTTATCCAGAAAAGGGGCATGGGGCTACTAAACTTACCCATAAAGACCTGTCAAGAAAATTGCCATGTGGTTACTAAACTTATCACTTGTCAAGAAAACATGCATGCCGGTTACCAAACTTATAAAGACAAGGGGCATGGGACTACCAAATATACCCATAAAGACTTGTCAAGTAAAGGGGGATGTGATTATCAAACTTACCTATAAAGACTTGTCATAAAAGGGGTATGGGGGCTTCCAAATTTACCAATAAAGACTCATCAAAAAGGGTCATGTGGCTACCAAACTTGTTAGGAAAAGGGGCATGGGACAACCAAACTTGTCAAAAAAAAGGGTTATGTGGCCACCAAACTTGTCAAGAAAAGGGGCCTGTGGCTATCAAAAATAACCATGAAGACTTTCCACGAAAGGGGGCATGGGTTACTAAACCTACCTAAAAAGCTTGTCAAGAAAATAAGAACGGTGCAACCAAACTTGTCATGAAAAGGGGCATATGGCTATCAAAATTACACATATAGACTTGTCACGAAAAGGGGCATGGGCTACTAAACTTACCCATAAAGCTTGTCAAGAAAATAGGAACGTGGCTACCGAACTTGTCAGGAAAAGGTGCATGTGACTACTAAACTTGTCAAGAAAAGTCATGTGGCTACCAAACTTGTCAAGAAAATGGTCATGTAGCTACCAAACTTGTTAAGAAAAGGGTCATGTGACTACCATACTTGTCAAGAAAAGGGGCATGGGGCTACCAAACCTGAGAAGAAAAGGGGCATGTGGCTACTAAACTTATCAAGAAAAGGGACATGTGGCTACCAAACTTATCAAGAAAAGGGTCATGTGGCTACCAAATGTGTCAAGAAAAGTGGCATGCGGTTAGCAAACTTGTCAAGAAAAGGGGCATGGGGCTATCAAACTTACCCATAAAGGCTTGTCAAGTAAGGGGGCATAGATTACTAAACTTACCCATAAAAGCATGTCAAGAAAATTGGAACATGGGCACCAAACTTGTCAAGAAAAGGGGAATGTTGCTGCCAAACTTGTCAAGAAAAGGGTCATGTGGCTGCCAAACTTATAAAAAAAAAGGGCATGTGGTTACCAAACTTGTCAAGAAAAGGGACATGGGGCTTTCAAACTTACACATAAAGACTTGTCAAGAAAAGGGGTAAGGGGCTACTAAACTTATCCATAAAGACTTGTCTAGAAAATAGGCACGTGGCTGCTAATCTTATCAAGAAAAGTGGCATGGTCTGCCAAACTTAATAATTAAGACTTGTCAAGAAACCGAAAGGCTATAACATTATGATGCCACACACCTCTAATGGGCCTCGGGGTATATGGTGAAAAATTATATATACACACACACACACACACACACACATATATATATATATATATATATATATATATATATATATATACATATATTATACTGTAGATATATATATATATATATATATATATATATATATATATATATATATATATATATATATATATATTATACTGTATATATATATATTATATATATATATATATATATATATATATATATATATATATATATGTATATATATAAAATGTGTGATTATATAAGAATATCTAAAAACCATTACTGTAGGACAAGGAAATCTTGAAGTTAAAGAGTTCGCTTTGTATGACTTTCTGATATGTAAACAAGATGCATGTGACGGTGATTTTACTAATTGTAATGCACTCCCTGGATGAAATTGACTCACAAATTTGAACCGCAAGGCCCTGCTCTAGTGCCAGGGATGCCATTTAGCGCCATTGTGCCACTGCAGGAAGAACCTGCAACTGCAGTATGAATATGTTAATATTTGGCAGCGAGATGGAAAGAATGATAAAGGAAATGGGGGTATGATAAAATGCTTAAAATTGAGTAGGTCTACAGGTAGATTGAAGGGACGCTGTCATCCTATGGATATGAATCCCCAGTATCATGAACCTAGGCCTATAACATTGGGCAGCGAGATGGAAAGAATGATATAGGAAATGGGGTATAAAAAATGCTTAAAAGTGGGTAGGCCTACAGGTAGATTGAAGGGACGCTGTCATCCTACGGATATGAACCACCCCTTTTATGAACCTAGGCTTATAACATTGGGCAGCGAGATGGAAAGAATGATGTAGGAAATGGGATATGACAAAATACTTTAAAGTGGGTAGGCCTACAAGTAGATTGAAGGGACGCTATCATCCTACGGATGTGAACTACCCCTTTCATGAACCTAGGCCTATAACATTGAGCAGCGAGATGGAAGGAATGATGTAGGAAATGGGATCTGATAAAATTTCTTAAAAGTGGGTAGGCCTACAGGTAGATTGAAGGGACGCTATCAT
Source organism: Palaemon carinicauda (assembly GCF_036898095.1). Lineage (NCBI taxonomy): Eukaryota > Metazoa > Arthropoda > Malacostraca > Decapoda > Palaemonidae > Palaemon > Palaemon carinicauda. The sequence goes on from NC_090750.1 coordinate 77,703,550, forward strand.
CCTACGGATAAGAATCCCCAGTTTCACGAACATAGGCCTATACCGTGCATAAATTTCACTAGCAGTATATTTCCCTTTGTCCTGAATATTGGAATCCTACTTTTCAATTGCTTCTTCCAAACCATCTATCCATCACTTTTGTAATTATTGTCTCCCGTTTCTTCTAAATGCTTCAGATGACCTGATCTTTAAAAAAGAAAGCTTCAACAAATCTCTTATCTCTAACTTTTATTTATTACTTTGACATATCAACACATTTCTCAGAATTTTATTCTTCACCTTATTATTTATCTACTAACTTCCCTTTTTTCTCATCCAATCCACTTTCAATATCTACACATGCATTCAATAAAGAAGAGTTGGCTCAATAAACCCTTTAAACATTTCCACTTTAAATTCTCTTCTAAATCTTTGGAGACGCCATTACTCCTTCCTTGTCTCTTGGGTTATAAAGACTGATATATTTCTTTTGTTATCCTACCTGTTATGCCACCGTTCATATTAAACGTCTATCTCCGTCTCATGAATTCTTATTACCCTCCTTACTTTTGCTCAAACTCAATTTTGATGTTCACACACACACATACACACACACACACACACACACACACACACACACATATATATATATATATATATATATATATATATATATATATATATATATATATATATATATATATATATATATATATATATCAGTGGGGGATAGCTTAACGTGGTGAAAAGGGTTAGTATTTCACAATGATCAATAACGCTGTTCTACTCAGGGCCACCTTTACTAGGATGGTTTGCTGTGAGCGATAAGCGTGATGATGAAACTGGCCAAACCCCAGAAATTAATAAAGATATGTCTAAGGCCTTTAGCCTGCAGTGGACTAGAAACGGCTGCATTTGTTGCATATATATATATATATATATATATATATATATATATATATATATATATATATATATATATATATATATAAATCTGACTACATATCAGTTTAGTGAGATTGGTGTTATTATATGGACATGAGTCATGGTATGACAATGAAAAATCTCCAATAGATTTAGAAGATTTGAGAACAAAGTCCTCAGTTGGAAGTTGAATGGCAGGACAAGATTAGAAATGAAACAATAAGAGAGATTACTCGAGTGTCAAATGTGGATGAGATCATGATGAGGGGTAGATAGAAATGGTTTGGCCATGCTCTTCGCACTCCCCAAGAGAAACTAGTTCACCAAATGTTCAACTGGGCTCCACAAGGCACTGGACGAGTAGGAAGACTTAGGCCTACATGGCTGAGGACTATGAAGCACGAAGTATGAGATGATGAATGGAGAAGTATTAAATAAAAAGCTCAAGATAGAGACGACTGACGAAATCTAACTGAGACCCTTTGCGTCAATGGACGTAGAAGATGATATACTGTACTGTATATACCTCTACCGAAGACCTCTCAAGTCACTTTAAGTACGTAGAATTGACAAAAAGTGTGTTTGGTTATTTTCTTTATCTAATAAAAAATATTTGACGCCGTACGAAGTTAAACGGGGAAATTGCGTTGCAGAGAGAGAGAGAGAGAGAGAGAGAGAGAGAGAGAGAGAGAGAGAGAGAGAGAGAGAGAGAGAGAACACCGTTAGTAATCTTCCAATATTAACTCATATCTTTGAAATACCAATAAAATACATATTTCTGCAGATATCACATCAATAACCTACTAACCTTGAAATGTTGCAACCAACGAGCTTCATCCACAGTATGCTGTCAAAACCCACATTGCGTAATCTCGCTATCAGTGTGCATCACAACACGAGCCCATACCTTATGTCACAAGGCCGAGCCTCCTTCGTTCCCGTTATTGATTGGCTACATTCGGAGGTGCGGCGGGAGTCAGCCAATCAGCGAAGAGAACAAGGCAGCGGTTTGAGAAGTGGTGTGCTTGCACTGCAAGCTTGCTACACAGCAATTGACCTTTGCACTTTGATCTGAAACTCTATAAGGATGATATAATCCACTACTGCAATTCTTATGGAATACGCATTTATCGAATTAGCGTCACGGGAAGAGATGAAATTTGTAGACAGTTATCGTACACTTACACCCAGCCCGTACCAGGAGCGATGAGAAGTAGTGTGCTTGCAATACAAGCTTGCTACACAGCAATTGACCTTTGTACTTTGATCTGAAACTCAATAAGGATGATATAATCCACTACTGCAATTCTCATGGAATACGCATTTATCGAATTAGCGTCACGGGAAGAGATGAAATTTGTCGACAGTTATCGTACACTCACACCCAGCCCGTACCATGAGCGAGGTTACGGTGCGAACGAACTTGTAAATAGTCTGGCATAAGCTGTGTTTGTGTCAGTGCAAGGTGACATCCTCTCCATTCAAGAGCGACTGATTGCTGGATTCTTAAATAGGTAAGTGTTCAGGTTGCAGTCTCGTCGAGATGTGGTTTTATATGAATGATCGTAAAGCATTAATCTCTAGGGGAAACTACGATGGACGTGAATTAGGCCATTTTCCCCAATTGGTCATTTGGCATATTATATTACCGGTAATTTTGGAAAGGTATCTTTTCAAGTGATCGAGATTTATGGCACTAATAAAGAGTTTGTTTCACCTTTTTAATGGATGTAAATAATTGTTTAATTTGTAGGCCTATACTCAGATGAACTGCGTAGTGCGTAGGCATATTGTTATTGAAGCCTTATATTATACGAAACTTTTTTTTTCACCAAGACTATTTTTTTTTCTTATATCAGGTAAGGAACATCTAAGTGACCTATGCCTTTATATATTGTATATAACACTCACGTTATAATGGAATTATTGTTTATCCTTTATCAACGTATCACTTGTCTTTAAGCTTGTTCTTAATAAGGAGTTATTACACGGCTCATCATGATGTAACGGTAGTCTCATGTTGCAAGTCGTTTTCATGATTGCCTTAGCATCATGTGCTTAGTGCGAGGCACATGTGATAGGCCTAATAATTTTTCATCTGCGTCAATGAGACTCTTTGCGTCAATGAAGCCCTTTGCGTCAATGAAGCCCTTTGCGTCGATGCGGCTCTTGGCTTTAATAGGCGTAGGAGATGATGATGGGCATAGTTTGTGTTGCATGTATATATATATATATATATATATATATATATATATATATATATATATATATATATATATATATATATATATATATATATATATGTATACGTAAAGGTAATTGTCAAGAAGTAACCATTCTTTGGTTGTTTTTGCATTTGTCCTTATGGAACAATTGGTTAAGAACTTCGTGGGTTATTCTATTTTCTAGAATCCGAAATAATCTGGCGTATTCTCATGTATGTATATATACAGTATGTATTTATATCTATTTTAATTTAACATTATCGTAGTTTTACTGATATTAATATTATATATATATATATATATATATATATATATATATATATATATATAGTATATATATATATATATATATATATATATATATATATATATATATATATATATATATAAATATATGTATATATGTATATATGTGTATATATATACAGTATATATATATATATATATATATATATATATATATATATGTATGTATGTATATATATATATATATATATATATATATATATATATATATATGTATGTATATATATATATATATATATATATATATATATATATATATATATATATATATGTATGTATATATATATATATATATATATATATATATATATATATGTATATATGTATATATGTATATATATATATATATATATATATATATATATATATGTATATATGTATATATGTATATATATATATATATATATATATATATATATATATATATATATATATATATATATATATATGTATATATATATATATGTATATATGTATATATGTATATATATATATATATATATATGTATATATGTATATATGTATGTATATATATATATATATATATATATATATATATATATATATATATATATGTATATATATATATATATATATATATATATATATATATATATATATATATATATATATATACCACGAAATAAAAGTGAAAAGTCAAAATATTTTCTGTTTCGTAAATATAAGTAACACCTTTAATGTGAAGTCTTTGTAACTCCTATTTTGTTTAGGAATCTTATCCTGCCAACTGTCATTATGTCATCCATAGACCTACTATTACTGTGATCAGTACAAAGGCAACGCTTTTATCTACAGCTCATTCACATATCCTTTAAAATAGTTTCAAGAAACTTTTCATACAAATTTCTTCTTTTAACGTTACTACATGGAGCCTTTGGTTTGTTGCGACCATGAAATGTAACTGACAAAATTATCTTTGAACTCCTTTGGTGGATGTGGTTTTTTTTTTATTTATTTTAGTTTAGGAAGTTCAAACTTTTTACAAGTGCCATTCTGTTAAACAGGCTGCCATAATCTGTTTAAACGTGTACATTTCTCGAAATATTTTTTTATTCATTATTTACCGGGTATATATAGTTTATTTGCTATTTTCTTATTTCCTTTCCCCACTGGGCAGTTGTCAGTTGTCATTTTTCCAACTAGGGTTGTAGCTTGGTTAGATAACTTATTTTTGGAACTATTGAATACATTAGTTATTTAAGTTCGTGTGCCTTTATTATGAAAGGTCTTCTTGGCACAGTCTATTGCCAAAGAACAACCTTTAAGTTATTTTTGGCCAGCCATTCAATTTCATAATACCTAGTGGGATACTTTACCGTGGTGAATGGTTTTCTGTATCGCCATGATCAAAAAATTTATAAGTCAGGGATGCATATACTAGGTTGGTTTGCTTTGAGCGATCATACTAAATTCTTACACCATCGCTATTCCGCACTGGCCAGCGTGGTGGCGAAAACTGGCCAAACCCCAGACATGAATAAGAACATGTCTGAGCTCTTTGTCCTGCTGTGGGACTAGAAACGGCTGCATATGTTGTTGTTGTTGTTGTTAATTTATAATTAACTTGCTATAATTTATTTTACAATTTAAACAAATGATAGTGAATGTTTAACTGTCCTCTTCTCAGTACCTATTGACTAATGCCGGGCACTACCTTTAGTAAGTCTATGAAATTGCAATCACGTTCTGGACATTTTTTTTTTCATCAAAGTTAATTATTTCTTCAATACTAATGAGCTGATTATTAAGCCTTTGGGGTGCAATGATAAATACTTTATCTTGTTGACTGTTTTTTTCAGTATTTTTCCATATATATCCAATTTACTAAACAAGTTTTCGAGTACCAATCATTAAAGAAAAAAGGCGACCTCTGTTGAATTCGTTCACCAGAATTATATGAACAGTATTTTGAATAAATTAACTTCATATTGCCAAGCATAAAAAAAGTTTCTTTGATGACACATAACGTTCTAAAGGTCGTGACCGGAGACTCAACTCATTATGTTAACCCTTATTATACACGTCTGCTAATTGCAATGAAAGTAAGATACCATATTATAGTAAATTATAAATATTGACCTGACATAATAGCCTCAAATGATATTTTAATATTTTCCGAAATATATTAAAGTTATCGCTGAAAATACCGAGATGGCATTGGTCTAGTGGGCCTAGTCCAAGGTGCTTCTTACACCTAGGCCAAGTCCCCCCCCCCCCCTCGCTCAGTGACGCCCATCAGGTTCGCTCTTGTAGCCTTGTTTTCTTCAGGTCACAAGACACAGCAGTCACAGCTGTTCACAACTCATCACTGGATAAATTCGGTTCAGAGATGTTTGTTCCAGAATACGAGTCAAGCGAAAACTTCTTACTCTCACTCGGGTCCAAGTGGAGCCTTAGCCCTGATCCTGCTCGCACTGAACTTTCGCTTATTAGATTCGCTTCAGTATCATGATATTCACTCCACCAGTTCATAAATTGATAAATAATAAAAAAAAAAATCTATCCACTAAATGTATGGAAATTACAATTTCATGTTAATGTACTAATACTGAGTATGATTCATCAGATTAATTTCTCATAGTAAAAGGTATGTATTTTCATTCTTAGTTGTAGTACAAATAGGTTTATAATCGATTCAATCCATACCATTTTAAATATAAAAATTCTCTGTAGGTCTATGACCCTAGTTTTCTCAAAACCGGATCTAATTAATATTCTCATCACCTTAAAGACCACGTCGGTTGTAATAGTAGGCCTAAGCAAACCAGTTCGAAGCGGTTATTTAGGTGGAGCCTGACCTGGCATTCCTCCGGTGTCCCAAAGTGCAGAGATTTGACCCTTAAATTTTAACTAATCAGGTTTAACTACCAAAGGATAGGTGGAGTTTTGTTATTATTTATGGCTGGAAAATCTTCGGGGTTTGTGAGTAGCCATAGTCATATAAGTGGAAACATAAATAAAATGTGATGTAATGTAATAGGTGATAATTTATTCCTTGTTATTCTGAACATTGTGTTGCTGTTGTGGCTGTATTTTTACTTATAGAATTTCATGTAAGCGATATCCTGGGTGATGATGATAATAGAGATTATAATAATGTTGATAATGATACATTTTACTTAGAAATTAACTAAGCAGGTTACAATTTAACTATAATTTCAGAAAACGAAGAGGAACATATTCTCAGTATGCCGGGCTACCTTGCAATCGTATTTTTTTATATATAAAGATTATAACCTTAACTTGACATAATAAAATAGTCAAATTATCATCGAAACGATGATTTACATAGGAATTAAGTTTATACTGTCTTTTCACTGTCAAATGTTGGTGTTGACGGAAACTCACTCTATATTTTTCAAGCCATTAGATACGCAACTGTTTGTACTAATTTTAGAATTTTTGCAATATTTTCATTCCGATTTTACATGTTCAATTTATATATATATATATATATATATATATATATATATATATATATATATATAGTTTGTGTGTATCAAATGATTATTAAGTAGGGTTACGAAGACTCGAAGAGGTATTAGGCCTATCCTATGCTAAATTAGATAAAAAAATATAACGTCGAAGAGTTCGATAGCTTATCAAAATTTCCCAAAGACATATGTCTAAGGACATCCACGTGTCAAAAGGCTGATTGTGAAAACTATGACATTATCTAATAGTCTGGAGTCACCCCCGCTGCGAGGTTTTAAGGAGTTGCAGGCAGTCGGTTTTGGTTGACGGTAACGTGTAAACACGGCTCTCTCTCTCTTTCTTACTCTGTGCTAGGAGGCACTTTGGCAGCTATGTTTTCAGTGCAGAACAGATTACAAAGGATTCGTTGCCATTCTGAGGTAAGTTTGTTGGTCTTTTTGGCTGTTGTATTCAGATGCATATTTTATGTGCAGCTACGAAGTTATTGTTTTTTAGCGTAGGTCTATTGGGTTGATTTTACCGGTGTAAATCTTGGATGCATGTCGCAAATTATGTTTTGTAAATGTTTTAGGCCTATTTTTTTATTAGCATAGAAATAGTTTGAAGCTTACTTGTAAATATGGGTGAATTTAGGTTCGCAAATAATGTATTGCAAGAAAGCAGTCAGCCCATATACAGTAAGCAGTGGGGTTGTAAATAAAACTGTATTGGTAGACTATAAAACGCTACATTTACATGCATTGCTCTGTAATATTTTTATCCTAAAAACTACCATCCACCGGTTATTGTTAAGCAAATCGTCCATATTTGGAAAGTTCATGGCAATCAGTTGCCGGGCGAAAAACATTGTGGCAATCTAGTGTAAAAACATGATGCGGTGCACGTGGAAGAATCGGCAAACATTTACTGGAAATTTAATTGTCTCAGATCACTTTTGAATCCTTGAAAACGAACTGTCTTGAAACCGTCCTTGGTTTGTCCAATTTACATAGTCCGATCTTATAACTTTGTCCTATTGGCACGAGAAGCCGGGATAGGTGGTCGGGACGTGAGTTGTATTTGGGGTAGGAGAGTGGACTAGCTGAAGGTCGCCTTGCCAGTGGATTGTTGCTATCGCATGTTCAGGGTGCAATACGGCATTGCCTACCTGTATTATTTGTATTTTTATAATACTCTTACATTTTTTATTAGTAATGTAAATTTAATTCCTTTCAATCTGTCATTTCCCTTGCACGGGGTACTTGCTTCTAGATATATGTTAAGTAAAATAAGTGGAAATAAAAATTGTTTTAATTTTGAATGTGTATCTTTTTTACTAACAATGTCCAATGTGAGTGACCTGGTTATTATTTTACTAGCTCCTCGGGATTACTGCCATTTCAGTATTTTTTTTTTTATATCTCTTCAATCGGCAAAAGCTTGTCCTCATTTGACTTCTGCTGGAAATGTAGTTACCGTATTGCCAGTATGAAATGAAAAGGACAGTTTTTCATAGTCCCCGTAAGATTAGTGATTATTTTCAAGTGGAGTTTAATGAAATTCTCTCTCTCTCTCTCTCTCTCTCTCTCTCTCTCTCTCTCTCTCTCTCTCTCTCTCTCTCTCTCTGTCTAGTAATTAGGAAGATAGCATTAAAAGCTGTTTGATGGTTCCAGCCTTTCAAAATTGCGGTCCCAAAGACTAATATAAGGAGGTTCCCACTAGACACCCAGAAGATGAAAAAGTCGTTTTTTTTTTCTTTTCTTTTTCTAAGTGCATTGATTATGTGGATTTAACAATTAACGTGGAATACGCTGTGATACTATAATTACTCGAGAACGTATTCGGCAAAGAGATCTTCTAGTTCCTGTAGGACACCGGCTTTCCATGTGTGATAGGAACAAGAAAACAACCCTTTAAATAAGTAAAGTAACATTGTCGCTGAAGTATTAAAAGTGTGATCTCTGACATTTTCAAGAACTTTGAGAACAACTTTTTGCTTGTATAATTCTCGGAAGGGAAGATGCGTCTCTATAATGTGTTAAGCATTCTTCGAGGGCCCCAAAAGGGATTTAGTTAATTTTTTTATATCACATTGTCATAATGGCCGACATTCTGATCTGGGAGCGTCAAGCCAATTATCAGTTCTGTATTTTAATTATCAAACCATGTGCATAATTTATCAGTATCTTTTTTATCTAACAACCTGTTATCTGTTGTAGTTCACATCGATACATCTGTTCTCTTTCCCATTTCTAGTGCTACGCGTTGTTCATTCTTTATCAGTGACATTATTTTCCATTGACAAGTTTTTGCCAGTAATTCATCCCTTCGCTGGGT
>NC_090750.1:77720255-77722755 GCF_036898095.1 Palaemon carinicauda
ACAGTTAAGCCAAGCATTATTAGGCCAGACAGTTAAGCCAAGCATTATTAGGCCAAACAGTTAAGCCAAGCATTATTATGCCGGGCAGTTAAGCCAAGCATTATTAGGCCAGGCAGTTAAGCCAAGCGTCATTAGGCCAGGCAGTTAAGCCAAGCATTATTAGACCAGGCAGTTAAGCCAAGCATTATTAGACCAGGCAGTTAAGCCAAGCTTCATCCAGGCAGTTAAGCCAAGCGTCATTAGGCCAGGCAGTTAAGCCAAGCGTCATTAGGCCAGGCAGTTAAGCCAAGCGTCATTAGGCCAGGCAGTTAAGCCAAGCATCATTAGACCAGGCAGTTAAGCCAAGCATCATTAGGCCAGACAGTTAAGCCAAGCATTATTAGGCCAAACAGTTAAGCCAAGCATTATTATGCCAGGCAGTTAAGCCAAGAATTATTATGCCAGGCAGTTAAGCCAAGCATTATTATGCCAGGCAGTTAAGCCAAGCATTATTAGACCAGGCAGTTAAGTCAAGCATCATTAGGCCAGGCAGTTAAGTCAAGCATCATTAGGCCAGGCAGTTAAGCCAAGCATCATTAGGCCAGACAGTTAAGCCAAGCATTATTAGGCCAGGCAGTCAAGCCAAGCATTATTAGACCAGGCAGTTAAGCCAAGCATCATTAGGCCAGACAGTTAAGCCAAGCATTATTAGGCCAAACAGTAAAGTCAAGCATTAATAGGCCAGGCAGTTAAGCCAAGCATTAATAGGCCAGGCAGTTAAGCCAAGCATCATTTCGCCAGTCAGTTAAGCCAAGCATCATTTCGCCAGTCAGTTAAGCCAAGCATCATTTCGCCAGTCAGTTAAGCCAAGCTTCATTAGACCAGTTAGGCCAGAAATCACCAGGCCAGGCAGTTAAGCCAAGCATCATTTTGTCAGGCAGTTAAGCCTGGCATCCTTAAACCTAAAAAAAAAAATATGCCAGGCAGTTTAGACAAGCATCATTAGCCTAGGCAGTTAAGCCTGGCATCCTTAAACCTAAAATAAAAAAAAATATGCCAGGCAGTTTAGATAAGCATCATTATGCTAGGCAGTTAAGCCAATCATCATAAGCCTAGGCAGTTAAGCCTGGCATCCTTAAACCTAAAAAAGAAAAGATTTAAAAATAATACTCCTTTCACAAAAATGAAAATACCGGTATATTCCTTTTACAAAATATGCGACGTCGCTATGAAATAAAAAATAATATTCCTTCCACAAAATAACATAAAAATATATTCCTCTTACAAAATAATATATAATAATATTCCTTTCACAAAATGAAATAAAAAATATATTCCTTTTGCAAAAAAAAAATGAAAAATATTCCGAACCAAAAAAAATCATTTTTTTTTTTAATTTTTTTTTGGTTATTTTTATTTTTTTGTTTTTTTTATATTTTTATATTTTTTTTTTTGTTTTTTTTTTTTATTTTTTTTTCTGTCTAGTTTCAGATTTCTTAATTATTTTGGATATTCTCCTCAGTTCGTTCGTTAAGAACCTTATTTTCGTCTGTTTCCAAAACTGGGACTATGGGTCCAAGGGGGGCCCAAGAGTAAGCCTGGTCCCGTTTTGGTTTCTTCTTCTTTGGTTTCCTTACCAAAAGTTTCCTTGTGGGTCCTTTTCCTTCTTGATTTTCTTCTTTCACGATGACTACTTTATTGTCATCTCCTACTGGAGTTTCACAACCTTCTACGACTGAAGTTTTATCAAGTCCGCATTTCTCCTTTCCTGGTAAACCCTCGTCACCCGTTCCTTCTTTTTTAACGTTTTTCAAATCTCTCCTCTGAAGTTCCTTCTTCAGTGAAGAGATGACATCCTTTGCTGCGGACAATTCTTTCTTCATTTCATCCTCTTTGTTGGTCATTCGAACAATCTTTCCATTCAGGTTTTTCTCTCGTTTCACTTTGTTCTCCAGTTGTTCACGAAGACCTTCGTTCTTCTTTGTTATTGTGAACACTGCCTCCTTTAGCTCACGATTCTGCACTAGAGCTTTAGAAATCTCGCCCTGCAGCTCTTCTATTAGACTTTGGTGTCCTTGGCTTTTTTTGTGATCATTAGCACGAGCCTGCATCAGCTCTTTTTCTATTTTGATTTTTTCCAGAGCCAATTCTTCATAAAGGAAGCTTCGTTCCTCATTGGATGTTTTGAGATCTTCATTTTCTGCCAAAAGGATCGATTTCAGCTCGTCATGAGCCTCGATTTCCTTCTTGGCCTTTTCCAGTAACTCAGTCAACTGAACTATTTTCATTGTGTTTTCTTCATCCAAAGTCACTTTATCTTCAAGCTCTTGTTTCAGAGCTTCTTTCTCTTTCACAAGTGCTGATTCCTTCTGATTTTGGACATAATTTTTCTCCTGTTCCATTTTCAGCTCGGCTTTCAACTCTAGAATTGATTGATAGTAATCATCAATTTTATTTTGATGGGCTTCAATCAGAGCCTGTTTAATGGCAAGTTCCTCAGCCAAGTCTTCATTCTTTCGCC
>NC_090750.1:77727755-77737992 GCF_036898095.1 Palaemon carinicauda
GTGGTTAGAGATATTGTATAATTCTAATTGCTTTATCTAGATAATAATGCTTTAATTCCAAGGTATAAGGTGATCAAAAGAGGAAACGAATAAAAATCTTCAAGTTCTATTAGTTCTTACTCTTTCAATCTCAAGGATTGAAACTTGGGCATTTGTATAGCTAAAGGTCTGAACACGTGGATTGTTAAGTTACTACCGTGAACTTGGGATATAGAAAAAAATATTTTCGTCTTTCTATTCTCGAAATTGAGAACCAACATAGGTTAAAGAGTGTTTGTATTGTCTTGGTCACCAGTGTCAAGTGGCTGTGATATTTATGATTGACAGAGTGCTTCGGTTTAAATGAGGTAAAACAAAATTATGTTGTACGTAAAAAAAACATATTTTTGTTTGTTTTTTTCTCGAAATTGAGAACCAACATAGATTAAAGGGTGTTGGTATTATCTTGGTCACCAGTGTCAAGTGGCTGTGATTTTTATGATTGCCCGAGTGCTTCGGTTTAAATGAGGTAAAGAAAAAAAAATACGTTCTTCGTTTAGAAAGTTCTGATCAGACAAAAATCAGTTAGCCATTGTCTCTTATACAAAATATGCATTTTCATGAAGTAGATCATCATTTTCTTTTGGTCTGGGTTAAAGGTATATATTACTGTTCTTATCTATGATAGTTGAAGAAAGCTATTTATATTTTCTTTTATAATTTTAATTTCGTTGTCTTTATTTTAGTAAGACATTTTATGATTGTTATACCCAGGTAATTAACAGAATTTTCACAAATGCGCTGCAAATGACGGACGAGTCAATTATTCTTCAGCATTAAGACCGTTAATCAGCGTAAAGATTTTATAATTCACAAACGTGTTGGGTATATGGAGTTTGAGAGTTGTTAGAAAGAAAGGGAAATAGCCCGTAACTCAGAGGTGAATAGCAGGACGGACGTGACGTCACACAGTATGGCGGACAGCTATGGCTACTGTTTGTTTACGTCGCAAGGTACCGTAGCAGTAACGTAGGAGGATAACTTTGGAACGGCTACCATACGGTGTAAAAAGGGTTTGATGCACAGTGAAGTATTGTGTGCGTGATTGAATTGGCTATAATTGTTAATGTTATGCAGTTGAGGCTCAATCCCGATTCAGCAGCAAATGTATTAATGATGGGTAGTGATCGTAAAGTATTTTTCGTCTATAGGTACACTATACGGCTTGTTGTATCCATGTATTTAAGTATACGGTATGCAAATATGTATATATATATATATATATATATATATATATATATATATATATATTTGTATATTTATATATGTATATATATATATATATATATATATATTTGTATATTTATATATGTATATATATATATATATATTTGTATATTTATATATGTATATATATATATATATATATTTATATATGTATATATATATATATATATATATATATATATATATATATATATATATATATATATATATTTGTATATTTATATATGTGTATATATATATATATATATATATTTGTATATTTATATATGTATATATATATATATATATATATGGGTAAACAGTATACAATTTATAATCATAATTAAAATGTATGGATAACTTTTCTTTGCACCGCATTGCAATCTTTAGAATTAAAAAAAAAAATATTCAGGTTGTAGGAAGTGTGTCGAGTTAATTTCTACACCCCAGCCAAGATATCCTGCTTACTTCTTATGGAAGATATTTGTTCTTTTTTAAATCATCTTTTGGCAAGTAAGTTATAGGCGAGGCCAGATGCCCTGGTATGGTTGGCGAGGTATTTAAACATTCGCTCTGACCTTTTAACAAGTTGGTCGGGTTTTCAAACTTCACCTTGGTGTTGTTTTTAAGATCTGTTTTGTAGTTACGTTACCAGCAGTTTCTGTAGAATGTGTTCTAGGATTTAGTTTTTGATTTGCCATCCTTCGCTTTTTGTGAATAAATCCTTCGTTGATATCAACGTGTTTTCGTAGATTTGTTCTTGAATGAGTTTGATGGTAAGATTATTTAGGTTATTTTAGATTTCAAAATACTTTTTTTTTTTTTTTTTTTTTTTTTTTTAACTCATTTCATTGCATTATTATTTTTTTTGTATACCAAATCAATCCTAATATGTAGATATTTTCAAATCCGTGCTTTTTGTAACATCTTGGGGGATATTTTCAAAACCTGTTTTCTGCCAATTGATAATCAGTGGAAATAAAAACGTAATTTCTTATTATATTTTAAGGAATAATTTCACCCTATTGAATGCCATAAAAATCCTTATGAATATTAATCTTTTTATAAAGATTGAAGTCTAACTGGTCAGCCATATTTCTCACGATTCTTACGGTCACAGTAACAGTCTTGGAATATAAATGACGCCGGTGAATACTTCTTATACTTCTTATATAACGTGTTGTGCCAGTGTAGAGTTACCCTGTTTGACCTTCAGGTAGAATAGTCGATGTATAGTTCTGTCATGTACACTTGCCTGTCTCATCCATAACCTCATGCTGGGTGTCTGCATTGCCCTTCGCCCTGTCCATACAAAGTAGGGGCCCGTCACCTGTCCAGGCTGTTAAAGGAGACAATACCGTTAGCGCTTCTTATGTATACTAGTGTACGCAGCCCGTCAAAAATGACGGTTAGATATTTAGATATGCACTCACACGCACACACACTCCTCCCCTTTCTTGACTACAACCTCTCTCACCAGGGTATGATTACTCCTCCCCCCCCCTTAGCCGAGAGATGGGGAGAGAACGTATGGTTATACGTCTGGCCATGCTGTTGAGCTTGACCGGAAAGATCTCTCTCTCTCTCTCTCTCTCTCTCTCTCTCTCTCTCTCTCTCTCTCTCTCTCTCTCTCTATATATATATATATATATGTATATATATATGTATATATATATATGTATATATATATATATATAGTATATATATATATATGTATATATATATATATATGTATATATATGTATATATATATATATATGTATATATATATATATATATATATATATATATATATATATGTATATATATATGTATATATATATGTATATATATATGTATATATATATGTATATATATATGTATATATATATGTATATATATATGTATGTATATATGTATATATGTATGTATATATGTATATATGTATGTATATATGTATATATGTATATATATATATATATATATATATATATATATATATATATATATATAAAACCACCAGACACTTACTATTTATTATATAGGGGAGACAAATTTCTACATTTCTTGTTATCGTCTACTCGTATTCACCCTTTTCTTTATCCTATAGTTACACATTATTCTATCCTCGCAATTACTATGAATTCGTCCTTCTTTGAGACATGTTGGGATACTCGCCAAAATTTGTCAGAAAACACATGCTCTCTCTCTCTCTCTCTCTCTCTCTCTCTCTCTCTCTCTCTCTCTCTCTCTCTCTCTCTCTCTCTCTCTCTCTCTCTCTCTCTCTCTCTCTCTCTCTCATATCCGTACGCTATATTCATAATCACGTATGACCTTCTCTATATAATTATGGACGTAAATAAGTGACAGGTTTTATTTCTACCAAGCGACGGTTGTTATTGTCCGTGGGCGCTTTAAATCTTAAACCTTTTGGTCATTACTAGAATGAATATTCAAGTCACACTACTTCAGGCCTTTGTAACCCCTGGAGAGAGAGAGAGAGAGAGAGAGAGAGAGAGAGAGAGAGAGAGAGAGAGAGAGAGACCTTAACTTTAGCTTCATATAAGAATTATCTTGCGTAAGATGTTTTAATAGGTGTTTCAAAACTGGTATATATCAAATGTCAAACGGTTACGCGTTTGTGTTTTTTTTTAAATCTATTCGATAGGTGTATCTTCGCCAAGTGGAGAAAAAATGGCGAACCATTTGGGTTCCTTATGTCCGCATGTTATGAAAATTCCTAGTCATTAATTTTATTTATTGCTGTGAAAATAAGTTACGAGAAAAGGAAGAATAAACAGTATGCTTTCTAGCCTTTTTTTTTTTTTTTTTTTTTTTTGTTCTTTTATTTTTCCTCAACTTGTGGTTATCTATTAAGTCCCCGTTGGTCTTTTATTTTTCCTCAACTTGTGGTTATCTATTAAGTCCCTGTTGGTCTTTTATTTTTCCTCAACTTTTAATTATCTATTAAGTCCCTGTTGGTGTGTTTGTCCATCTGTTGCAAACCTGATTGCACGAGCAAACCAAGGTCAAGGTAAACCAGAAATCCTTTAGATATATTGTAGATAGACAGGAAATTAACTGTTTATAAGGAGACGTGTCTTTACGTAACATTTAACAGTCGATTTGTGATTCCCATAGCTCGTTCTTTTGTCATTTTATATGATATAAATGAACATTAGTAATCTCTTTCTCGAAAATATAAGAAAGTGGTTATCTTGCAAGTATTTTGACACTAATAGTTTTAGAGAATAAATACATAAAGGCTTAGATAATGTTTTAAATTTAAACTTGTATTTATGTACGTTTAAAAGATTAACATATTTAGATATACATATACTGTACATACATGCATGTGTACATGACATAATATATGTATATGTATATATATATGTATATATGTATGTATGTATATATATATGTATGTATATATACATATATGTATGTATATATACATATATGTATGTATATGTATATATATATATATATATATATATATATATATATATATGTATATATATATGTATGTATATGCATATATATATATATATGTATGTATATGCATATATATATATATATGTATGTATATGTATGTATATATATATATATATGTATGTGTATATATATATATATATATATATATATATATATATATATATATATATATGTATTCTATATACATGTATATGTATTATATATATATATATATATATATATATATATATATATATATATATTTATATATATATATATATATATATATATATATATAATGTGTTTACGTATGTATGTATGTATGTATGTATGTATGATGATGCTGTCCTTATTAATAGAACACCACAGGATTTGCAATGCTTGCTTACCAGACTGCATGAAATATCACATGAGGTTGGGCTTAAGATAAATAGAAGAAAGACATAGATGATAAGAACAGAATATCCAATGGAAGATAAAATATCATTGTATTGATTAATGATGTAAATCATTTAAGTATTTAGGAACTATGATCTCCAATACAGGGTCATTAGAATTGGAGTTTAACGAAAGATTTAAGAAAAACAAATCAGGCAATGGCTAGGTTAGGTAAAATTTGGAAATCAAATCCCCTGAAATTACATATAAAAATCAGGCTATATATCAGTTTAGAGAGATCTGTGTTACTGTATGGACAGTCGTGGTATAATAATGAAACAATGTCCAACAGATTTTGTAGACTTGAGAACAAAGCCCTCGGAAGAATATTTGAGTTAAATGGCAGGTCAGGATTAGAAATGAACTAAGAGATTATTTGAGTGCCATATGTGGATGAGATCATGGTAAGGGGTAGATGGAGATGGTTTGGGCATGCCTTTCGCACTCCCCAAGAGATTAGTTTACTAAACATTTAACTGGGCTCCACAAGGCTCTAGAAGAGTTGGAAGACCCAGGCCTACATGGCTAAGAACTAGAAAACATGAAGTGGGAGTTGATGAGTTGAGAAGTATTGAATTAAAAGCTCAAGATGGAGACGACTGGCGAAATCTAACCGAGCCCTTTACGTCAATAGGCGTAGATGATGATGTATGTATGTATGTATGTATGTATAGTATGTATGTATACACTATATATATTATATACACATGTATATATATATATATATATATATATATAATATAATATATATATATACACGTATATTTATATATATATATATATACATACACACACACACACACACATATATATATATATATATATATATATATATATATATATATATATATATATATATATATATATATATATATATATATATATATATATATATATATATATATATATATATATATATATATATATATATATATATATATATATATATATATATGTGTGTGTGTGTGTGTGTGTGTGTGTGTGTTGTGGTGTGTATAGTATAGTTTGATGACAATGCCGATGAAAAAAAAAAACTTATCCAATACCAGGCCTGTTGTGATCGCATTTCTTGTTATCCTGTCACTGAACCTGATCCAGGAAACCCACCATTGATCTCTGTCCCGATTTGCAAAACATTGGGGACCGACATTTTTTGCATTAACAAGCTTTGGGAATGTGAAGGAACGACCCGTTCTCAATAATAATAATAATAATAATTTTTAACTTTTTGTGTATTCAACTATGTATAGGATGAGCCTCTTTAATATTTTTATATTCATTAATTGTCTATATTATTAGTTGAACGGTAAATACAATATATCGAAGCGTTGAAAAGATCTGCATTATCCGTGAAGTAAGACTATTTTTAGAATGATTTATTGTTAATTTGTTCTCCTCATTTATTCATTTCCTCATTTCCTTTCCTCACTGGGCTATTTTTCCCTATTGGAGTCCTTGGGCTTATAGCATCTTGGTTTTCCAACTAGGGTTGTAGCTTGGATAATAATAATAATAATAATAATAATAATAATAATAATAATAATAATAATAATAATAATATAGTTTTCTGTGATCGAGAAAGACTTCGAAAACGGGCATGAAATTTCCTTAGAGTTTTCTAATTGTATTCAAATATTACATAACAATTAAGAATTATGACTGTTTTCGTGATGACATAAAAAGCCGGTGCCAAAAAAAAATTGTTGTATGCCAAGTATTGTACAGTAGCATCCATTTCATGGTTTCTGAAATGTAATATTTCATGTTATTTCTTTTATTTTTACGTTGATGAGTAATCAGTTGTCAATATAAATCGGAAAAATATCAGATCAGATTAAATGATTGGTATTAAAGTGCTCTGTATATATTGTAACAAGAATTTAAATTAGAAGCATTAAGAATATTTATGAATAGAGAATTTCATATTTTTATTAAGGAATATATAATTCGTAGACATACACAAAATTTAATATTTACATCTTCGTAACCTTTGTGTATTAACTTTCTTCTTAGAGGTTATAAGGACGAATGAACAACTGCTTTTTGGTGTTTATGATTCAATCTGAGTTTAATTAAGTTGTCAGTTAAGATTTTCACTTATTTTCATACACAACTATATGGAATGGATAGACAGAACATTTAAAATAGCATACTTCATTTAAAGAAAACCATAATATTAATCTATGTCATACAGCTTTTATTGTTATTAGAAATATTTCTTGAAATTGCAAAATATCTAAACTATCTTAACTTTCGCACTCGTGTCATCATTACTTCTAAAGTAAATAATAAATACTTTTAAAGTACCTATTAAGATTTTTTGCTTATCTCGGAAAATTCTTTTAGCTTCGTTATCTCGGGGTAAATACAAGGAATTTTATGGGTGGTTCTGTTCGCGTAAAATTTCAAATATGTATTTTGCCGTTGTTACATTAAGTTGAACACTTTCTCCTGATGTTTATAGCTCAGCAAAGTGACTGACTGTCTGACTGACTGACTCACTCACTCACTCACTCACTCACTCACTCACTCACTCACTCACTCACTCACACATACATACATACATACATACAGTTGGACATAGGCATTCCTGGCACACCCTTACTGCGTGGACGCCGGACGGTAACCAAGCAGATAGTGCAAAGAAATTGCTGAGGCGGTGGGCGGGGCTTAACGCAAGAACTTGCCATGCAGAAAGAGTGAGACGGGGTGTACTTCCTCAGAGTTGGGTGTGTCCATAGACTCCTGTTTCCAACTGTACACACACACACACACACACACACACACACACACACACACACACACACTCACTTATAATCCGAATATGCCCTGTAACATATCATTGATAAATTAAAATCGTGGTCTATTATCCACCAGTTCATCGCAAAGTACACAATTATCACAAATTTATGTTAGACCACTTCAAGGTGTCCCCACAACGAAACTAAAGTGGAACAACAACATCTGAATTGAGAATAAAATGAAGAGGAAAAACTAATGGGGAAACCAAAGTCGATTCCCTGTGGTAGAACATAGGGTGAGCTATGGGCATGGCTATGTTTACGATGTGGAATCTAAGAAACGTCCCAATGGTGTGTTCGGCTGCAGAGGGTAGAATGAGTGGCATTTTATGGTGTCGTGTAGCGAGTTTGAGTAGGTAAATAAAGTTCTCTCTCTCTCTCTCTCTCTCTCTCTCTCTCTCTCTCTCTCTCTCTCTCTCTCTCTCTCTCTCTCTCTCTCTCTCTCTCTCTCTTGAATTATTCAGGTTGGAATATCTCGTTCCAGTTTTAAGCGTAATGTTAATAACAATACATGTTATTTTTTTTCTTTATAATGTAGCGTTAAAATCATATATTCTATAACCTGAATTATACGAATCTCGTAAACTGTACTGTACTGTATGTATGTATGTATGTATGTGTTCACAAATATTTAGATTAATGAATTGCTTCATAAATATTATATTAGCAAAGTTGGCACATAATATAATGCAGTGTTTATATACTGTAAGCGCATAAAGAAAAATAAACAGACTAAACACTTAAACAGAGCGAAGCTCGTGATGTATTTGCATAGAAGTTTTGTGTCATCTCAAGAGATAATTAGTCAAAACTATCTAAGAAAGAAGAGTAACCTGAAGTCTTAATCTGTTTTCGTCCCGTTTACCCCTCGGCATGCGGCTGTTGGCGTCAATAGTCGACTATCCAAGACTATCAGTATTTATTGATACTATTCATGGATCTGAATCACACCATTGAATAATGCGTTTGCTCCCTTTGCCAGATGGAAATTCCAATCGGTTTCAGGGTGGGCCGTATCCAAGCTTAAAATTTGTGAGGAGACTTAATCAAAGCTTGGGCCCAAAAGCTTACTGGTTCTGGTCGTATCAACGTCAGTGTTCTAACTTTCTCTTGTTTATATTTAACGCAACACTACATTTTCGAATGAAATAACAACAGTAGTTTAAGAAATCTGGATTCAGTACACAATTATCACGGGCAAATTGGCCTGACAACCATTTGTCTTTCTGGTATTAATTAATTTCGCAGTGAAACAAATTTTGGTAAACTTCCTGGTTTGATTTTAGAAATGGACTCTTAGTTTAGAGAATCGTTGCTAAGGTGATATTATTTTGTTTAAATGAAACTTGAGAAATTACTCGAGTGCCATATGTGGATTAGATCATGGTGAGGGATAGATGGAGATGGTTTGGCCATGCTCTACACACTCCCCAAAAGAGATTAGTTCACCAAACTTTCAACTGGGCTCCACAAGGCACTAGAAGAGCTAGAAGACACAGGCCTACATGGCTGAGGGACTATGAAGCGTGAGATAGATGATGAATGGAGAAGTATTGATTTAAAAGCCCAAGATGATAG
Source organism: Palaemon carinicauda (assembly GCF_036898095.1). NCBI lineage: Eukaryota > Metazoa > Arthropoda > Malacostraca > Decapoda > Palaemonidae > Palaemon > Palaemon carinicauda. The sequence continues at coordinate 77,737,271 of NC_090750.1, forward strand.
AGGCGACTGGCGAAATCTAACTGAGAGCATCTGCGTCAATAGGCGTATGAGGAGATGATGATTTGTAAATAAATTCATTGGCAAGGCCGTATAGGAGAGACTCAGTTTATCAACATAAAAACCATAAAAGTATGGGTGAGGTAATCTTTGTTGTCATAAGAATAATGCTGAGGTGGCTTCTAAATTAATATATCACTGGTTTAGTTGACTTTGGTGAAGGATGAATCACGAAAGAAATGAAGAATGGGATTTTTGATGAAGAAACTGTTGGCACATTTGGGTGAACTTCTTTTTATATTTTATTTTCAATAGAAATTTGCCCTTGGATCATTTTTAATGGTGACTAAGAAGTGTGTCACCTTTTGTGTCTTTATTTGAACTGTTCTGATTCTGCTGAGAAATTTTTGTTCTGTCCATATTAGTGCATTGAAAGTATTGAGAGCGTTGGTGTATAGAGCTATTTATTTTGGTTGACTTGAGGTTTTTACATTCTATAGCATTTATTCATGACTATTTAGATATTCCGTTTTACATTTTTCGTATTTTATTTGTTATTTTAAGGAGAATTCTTCATACACTGCTAAACATTTGCATTAAAAGTGCGGTGAATGCCTGGCAACATTTATTCCATGATTTTTACAGTTTTAAAAACAAATAATTTGACGCATAGGAGTGATATTATGATCACTAACCCGTAAAAGGTAATAACAAAGTAGAGTAAA
>NC_090750.1:77743492-77773492 GCF_036898095.1 Palaemon carinicauda
CTTCGGAAAATCTGCATAACGATTTAAAATTTTAAAATTGTTGATTTTCTTTTACAAATCGGATGTCGTTGGGGATTATATTAATGAAATATTTCGTTAAGTCATTGAAATTGAAAGTCATTGAAATTGAAAATCGTTGAAATTGAAAGTCATTGAAATTGAAAGTCATCGAAATTGAAAGTCATTGGAAATTGGAAGTTATTGAAATTGGAAGTTATTGAAATAGTTTATCAATTCACTGAAATGCTTCATCAAGTCAATAGACTATTTCCTCAAGCAATAGACTATTTCCTCAAGCCAATAGACTATTTCCTTAAGTCAATAGACTATTTCATCAAGTCAATAGACTATTTCTTCAAGTCAATAGACTATTTCCTCAAGCCAATAGACCATTTCCTCAAGTCAATTGACTATTTCCTCAACTCAATAGAGTATTTCCTCAAGTCAGTAGACTATTTTCTTAAGTCAATAGAATATTCCCAGAAGTCATTGAAATATTTCCTCGTCAGTAGAATATTCCCTCAAGTCATTGAAATATTTCCTTGTCAGTAGAATATTCCCTGAAGTCATTGAAATATTTCCTCAAGTCAATAGACTATTCCATCAAGTCATTGAAATATTTCCTCAAGTCAATAGAATATTCCATCAAATCCTTTCAACAGGTGATGCCCCTGGTAGCCCCCATCATGAAAGTGCAGGCCTGTAGGCAGTACGGTGCCAACATCATCGTCCGAGGCAAGGACATCGGAGAATGTCGAGAGATCGCCCTGAGGATGTCCAAGGAGCAGGGTCTCCTATACATTAATGGGTAAGAGATAGAAGGACGATTCAATACTTTATTTTTCCTTTTATAATTCACACACCCTCCCTTATGCTTGGTTCAGTTATCTTCTTAATCTGAAGAGACTTCCCTTTCCTTTGTTACTATCTTTAGGTTTGTTTTGTAAATGAAGTAAATCTCGCATAAAACTTTCATATCCTTGACTTCATTCATATCAACTTGCAGTTATTGTTAATATGTTGAACAGATTGACTATAGTCAATTTCTTTTAATGAGGCGCATTTACACCGACTCGCAGCGGTGCCCTTTTAGCTCGGAAAAGTTTCCTGTTCGCTGATTGGTGAGAATTATCTTGTCCAACCAATCAGCGATTAGATAACTTTTCCGAGTTAAAAGGGCACCGCTGCGAGTCTGCAAATCTGCCTTGCTTAAAAAAATTGACTATAGTCTCTCTCCGTAGTGTATTTATGAGAGATCTATTGTGACGTAGTTGCTTATCTTGGTGTTTTTTTTACATCTCATATATAATTTTTCTTATTATAATACGTTTATTCACCGGGCTATGTTCCCTTTTGGAACACTTAAAAATTTGCATTAAAAAAAAAAAAACGGTAGATATCTGGCAACATTTATTCCAGGATTTTTACCGTTTTAAAAATTGATATATTGACGCGAAGGAGTGATATTACGGTCACCAACCCGTAAAAGATAATAACAAAGTAGGGTAAAATTTACGGTTGCCTGTATCTTTAAAATACGGTTGAGAACAGTATATTTTTACGGAGAATTTCCGATTAAAATTACGTTTTTTTTTCTAACAGTGAACCCTTTGGCTTGTAGCCTCCTGTTTTTTTTTTCCACCTAGTGTTATAGTTTAGTCGCCCGTTGAGATACTACCGCTAGAGAGTTATAGGGTCCTTTGATTGGCCAGACAGTACTACATTGAATCCTTCTCTCTGGTTACGGTTCTTTCCCTTTGCCTACACATACACCGAATAGTCTGGCCTATTCTTTACATATTCTCCTCTGTCCTCATACAACTGACAACACTGTTATTTAACAATTCTTCTTCAACCAAGGGGTTAACTACTGCTCTGCAATTGTTCAGTGGCTACTTTCCTCTTGGTAAGGTTAGAGGAGAGACTAGCTATGGTAAGCAGCTCTTCTAGGAGAAGGACACTTCAAAATCAAACCATTGTTCTCTAGTCTTGGGTAGTGTCATAGCCTCTGTACCATGGTCTTCCACTGTCTTGGGTTAGAGTTCTCTTGTTTGAGGGTACACTCGGGCATACTATTCTGTCTAATTTCTCTTCCTCTTGTTTTGTTAAAGTATTTATAGTTTATTTAGGAAATATTTATTTTAATGTCGTTACTGCTCTTGAAATATTTTATTTTCCCTTGTTTCCTTTCCTCACTGAGCTGTTTTCCCTGTTGGGGCCCCTGGGCTTATAGCATCCTGCTTTTCCAACTAGGGTTGTAGCTTAGCAATTAATAATAATAAAAATGATAGTAATAATGATGATAATATTTAGTTGAGTCCCTATTCTCTTCGCATAACTTTGGAGATGATGGATTTCGATTGAGCCAGTTTAACTCTATTTTAGAACAGTGACAAATTTAACCCTATTCTCGATTTTCTGAAGGTGTAGAGAAATGTGGGGAGAAATATTAGATTGGTCCTGTCAAGGCCAATAAAAGTTGTTTTGGGGACTTGTATAAAGAACTGTCTGTTTTCTACTTTTGTCCTTAAGTTTTATTGAAATGATATGGTCTTGCGCTGCTGAAAAAGGGAAATAGGAGAACCGCTGATAAAGTATTATTGAAATGTTATGAGCTTAAGTAGTATTACAAGGTCAAGAGTCAAAGGGTTTAAATTTGGCATAGACAATTTACCCGTTTACAGAATCCATGGTGCCATTGTTGGAGATATGGGTATTTTTAGTTTTAGATCTGTACCATTATTTCAATGGTTGGGTTTTTATATATAATTTTTTGTGTTTTTAAGCTATTTTGAAAACAATGGATGGGTTTTTACATAACATTTTGGGGTTTTTTTAAGCTATTTTGAAAACAATGGTTGGGTTTTTATATATCATTTTTTGTGTTTTAAGCTATTTTGAAAACAATGGTTGGGTTTTTGTATATCAATTTTTGTGTTTTAAGCTATTTTGAAAACAATGGTTGGGTTTTTATATATAATTTTTTTGTGTTTTTAAGCTATTTTGTAAACAATGTTTTAAATTATTTGGAACGTCTCAGTTAATATACAAATTAAAACTTATTAAAACTCGTAAGATACAGATGCCAAAAAAAAAAAAATCAAAAGAAATAATATAAGTGCAAAACTATTCACTTTTGGTAAATATATTATATAAAGAAGGTTTAAATCCACTCGAACACCAAATAGAATGAATTTCTCTTGACATATTTAGACGAAGGATAATATGCGGTTTAAAAATATGTCTTACGTATGTTGAAGTTTGTATAAATATATCGATGCGTCGAGATGGGAAGACCCCAACGCCGTCTGGTTGAAGGTACAAATCGTATGATTTGTCATATCTACGTGATTGCAGCATTTTATTGTTATTGAAACAGATTACGTGATTGCAACATTTTATTATTGCAACATTTTATTATTGCAACATTTTATTATTGCAACATTTTATTATTGCAACATTTTATTATTGCAACATTAGATTGCGTGATTGCATCATTAGATTGCGTGGTTGCAACATTTATCGCGTGATTTCAAAACAATTACGCGATTGCAACATTAGATTGTGTGATTCCAACACTAGATTGCGGGATTACAACATTAGATTACGTGATTGCAACATACGTGATTGCAACAATTTATTGCAATCAAACTCAGTAATGTGTCTCCATTTTTTATAATTAATACACTCGGGAACACTTCTATCTTATTGATCTTCCTCTTTTTTTAATTTCTTTGGATTATTATTAATATTATTATTATTATTAAGCTACAACCCTAGTTGGAAAAGCAAGATGCTATAAGCCTAGGGGCTCCAACAGGGAAAATAGCCCAGTGAGGAAAGGAAACAAGGAAAAATAAATATTTCAAGAACAAACACCTTAAAATAAATATTTCCTATATAAACTATAAGAATATTAACAAAAGAGGGGGTAAAATAAATATTTCCTATATAAACTATAAAAATATTAACAAAAGAAGAGGATGAGAAATAAAATCGAATAGTGTGCCCGAATGTACCCTCAAGCAAGAGAACTCTAAACCAAGACAGTGGAAGGCCATGGTACAAAGGCTATCTAATATAAGGTTGTTATTGTTCTTAAAATATTTTACTTTGATTATTTGTTACTTCCCTTGTAGTTTATTTATCTTGCTTCCTTTCTTCATTGGGCTATTTTTCCCTGCTGAAGCCCTTGGACTTATAGCATCTTGCTTTTCCAACTAGGGTCATAGATTAGCTTATAATAATACCAATACAAATAACAATAACAAGATTTGAACTTGTAGCTTTATAAACCAAATGCAAGTTCTGCGTCACAGTATTGTGAATATGAAGTGGAGAAGCAGCCTTTAAAAAACAACAAAAATCGCTTTTGAAAATATACGAACCATTAGTATGGTTACGTCATCGTCCATGTAGTGACTTCCAAAAGAAATGCTCTTAAACAAATATATAGAGATGACGCAGAATTTAATTCAAAATAGTTTGAAGCTTTAAAAGAATATTGTTGACTCACTGATGTTGGGCAAGTATAGGTGTACACCTGAAATAGATTAAAAGGAAAATATGGCACCTGACTCATTTAATGATGACGGTGATGATGTCCCTATTACTCATTACTGAAGAGCGAATAAGATGTCGTCGAGGGCAAGGAAGAGGATTAGTGTTCCTCTATATATAGAAGACGAAGGAGACAATTTCTGACCTTATTTGTGCAGCGAGGCAACGGTAATTTGGGGTCATGACAACGGCCATTGCCAACGGCGTGATGGGCGATGACATACGCCGTGTGGAGTTAGGACTGGAAATAGATTGGTCTGTTGATTGGTAGATTCGTTTGTGTATCTTTCAGCTGGTGATGGATAATCAGGGACATTCATTCTTATTTTATATTTCTTTAGCGATTGTTTACGATAAATTTAACAAATCTATCTATCTGTCTACCGAAAGCACTTCCCCCAATATTGTGGATAGCAGACATAACAAAGAACAAATTTTTTTTGGAATAATCTATAGAATTTTGCAGATCGACTTTAACTGTTCCAGAATTTGTTTTTTGTTTATAAACATTTCTTTATTGTTTACAAATATTGCTACACGGTAATATCGTTTCTATTTAAAGCCTAATCACTTGCGGATAAATGATTTATAAGTTCAAAGACAAATAAGATGGTTCAGTCTTGGATTTAAATCTCAGGTGATAGACATTTAGGGTAATATTATCTGACTTCTGTAAAATGACAGAATTTATAAACATTAAGTCTTGACCCGTTTGATATCAAGCACATATTTTATTGTACTTCTTTTGTCACTGAATTTCGGATTCTGGGAATCTTTTATCCCAGACTTCTGGAACAAAGTCAAATATGTTCTGTGATTTTGTAGGACAATTTCTCATATAATGATATAACCAATAAGAAAAAGAAATGGACATGGACAGGACTTAAGAATGACAGATAAATGATGGGCATTAAGAATAACAGAATGGGTCCTCAGAAATTGCAAAAGAAGGGGCAAAGGGAGAAGACGATGAATTGACTAACTAAGAACATTTGCGGGTATAGAATAGCATAAAAAGGCTATAAACGACACGAGCTAAAGGGCATGTCAGAGGCCTTTGTCCTGCAGTGGACTAGATACTGCTGCTGATGATGATAAATGCAAATATCATTACATTTACATAATTACTCCCTAATTACCTCTGCCAACGAAGTTTGGAGGTTATGTTTTTGCAGCAGTTTGTCTGTTTGTGAACAACTTACGGTCCTGAATCAATTTTAGGGATTAATTAATTGGTATAATGAGACGTGGAAGTGATTCAATTTTGAAAGTCCTAGGTCAAAGGTCAAGTAGAGCAAAAGGTCGAACGAATTAACCCTAACCTTAACCCCAACTTCGTACATAGTTGTCACACAGACTTCAAATACGCCTACGGTCTAAATTGATTCTGGGAAAGGCAAGCTGGTTTCAAGAAATAGCTGCCGTGCCGGAGGTCTGCACTCAGTGCTTTTCTAGTTAATTGATATATTTGTTTCTCTCCTTCAGATATGATCACCCCCACATCCTCGCTGGACAGGGAACGATGGGACTCGAAATAGTGGAACAAGTGAAGGACATTGACGCTGTCGTTATTCCCGTAGGAGGCGGAGGCCTCATTGCTGGTGTAGCCCTTGCTGTCAAGGCCCTCTATCCACACGTGAAAGTTATTGTGAGTCTCTCTCTCTCTCTCTCTCTCTCTCTCTCTCTCTCTCTCTCTCTCTCTCTCTCTCTCTCTCTCTCTCTCTCTCTTTGGTTGATGCTTTGTCTTTCATTATATATACGAGATGAGGTTTGTTAATATCTCTCTCTCTCTCTCTCTCTCTCTCTCTCTCTCTCTCTCTCTCTCTCTCTCTCTCTCTCTCTCTCTCTCTCTCTTAATGCAGTCTGTCTTTCAGTATTTGCACGCGATAGGGTTTGTTAGACAATTCCATAATTTGTATTATAAGAAATAGGCTGATGATCTAATAATAATTACAATTGCTATTGATTACTAAATAAATGAGATACAGATATATACCTAGATATATAGATAGATAATTGATTAGAAGAATTATCTGCAATTCACTCTCTTATTAAATGAGAAATTAAAACTCACAACTATTGCCATAAAACCGCATATTTCAGGGTGTGGAATCCGAGAGATGTGCCAGTTTCAGCGGAGCCATGAAAGCCGGCCGACCCGTTTACGTAGCAGCCGAGACCACGCTGGCCGATGGTCTGGCTGTGCCTACAGTCGGTGTCAACGCTTTTGCTACTGCTTCTAAGTTAGTCGATAAGGTAAGAGAAGTGAGAAGGGAGTGAGAAGGTAAGAGAAGTGGGAAGGTAAGAGAAGTGAGAGGATAAGAGAAGCGAGAGGGTAAGAGAAGCGAGAAGGGGTGAGAAGGTAAGAGAAGTGTGAGGGAGTGAGAAGGTAAGAGAAGTGTGAGGGAGTGAGAAGGTAAGAGAAGTGTGAGGGAGTGAGAAGGTAAGAGAAGTGTGAGGGAGTGAGAAGGTAAGAGAAGTGTGAGGGAGTGAAAAGGTAAGAGAAGTGTGAGGGAGTGAAAAGGTAAGAGAACTGTGAGGGAGTGAGGGGTATGAGAAGTGTGAGGGTAAGAGGAGTGAGAAGGTAAGAGAAGTGTGAGGGAGTGAGAAGGTAGAAGTAAGGGGGAGTTGAGAAGTGAGAGGGTAGGAGGAGTGAGAAGGTAGGAGAAGTGAGAGGGAGTGAGGAGCGATTGAGAGGAACCTGTTATGGGGAGAAGATAAAGAGGGAGGCAGGGAATTAATGGCGAGATAACGTGAAGGATGATATGAGAGAAGAGGTTTGTTGGAAGATTTTGCCTTTGATAGAAGGCATTGGAGACGACGCATCAGGCAACCGACCCCTTATTTTAGGGATAACTGTGGCAAAGAAAGAGTGATGGAGTATGAAGATAATGTATCTTATAGGTGGGAAGCGAGTGTGATTTTAATAAAATGGATTAGTTGCTATAGTTAAGTAAATCAATTACGTGAGTAATGGGGAACTAAGTGAAACATGATTTTTTTTTATGTTTCAACACCAGTTACGCTATTAAGTTACCAAGGATTTAAATATTACGGTGAAAAGTTCTATATTTTGCACAAATTACACAAGTAAATAAAATTGCATAGTGAATTTTTATTCCCAGAAATGTTACCAGACTATAAAATAATAATCAAATGAGTTTTCTCGAAAACCTGAGACAAATCAAAACCTACTTCAGGTTGTTCAAGTTCGCGAGGAATGGATCGCTATCGCCATCTTGCGTCTAGTCGAGTGTGAAAAGGCCGTCGTGGAAGGCGCAGGCGCCACTGCTCTGGCTGCCATCTTGGCCGGAGAACTTCCCGAGCTCAAAGGAAAGAGGTTTGTAGTTCAAGTTTTGCAAATTTAAGTTTTTCGTTGCTTTTTGTAATAGCTGAAATATTTTCCACACTGTTTCTTGTCTTTTATTACCTCCGTCAACGAAATTGGGAGGAGGTTATGAAACTGGAGCTGAAACCAGACATCTTTACCATTATTTAAACCAAAGTATCGAGAGTGCATATAAAAGGCTTATTTGAAAAATTATTTTTTTGTTGTCCCTTCGGCCTGCACTCTCCACAAAGACAATTAAAATCAACTAGCATTTTTCAACTAGCATTTTTGTTTGTGTATCTTTTAAATTTAAGACAAGGTTGTACATGTATCATAAATGAAAGTTCCTGCACTATACATTATAACCAGAAAAGATCTTCCAATATGAAAGTGCATTACGTAATCAAATCAGTCCAATCACAGCCCGTCTCGTCTCACCTTTACTTCTCCCAACAGAATAGTCATCCCTCTATGTGGAGGTAACATCGATACTACAGTTCTGGGCCGATGTCTCGAGAGAGGTTTGGCCGCTGATGGACGTCTAGTCAAGTTCACAGTCACAGTCAGCGATAGACCAGGAGGTATGAGAGATGCTATACTATGTCCAATTGCTCTCTTGTCAATAACTAAATCAGGTATTTGAACTTGCCCTGTTCAGGAGAGAGGAACAATAAAGTCTTGCTTATTCCTCAAGTCTCACAGTTTGTGATAGACCAGGAGGTAAGATACAGCAAGGGCTATAGTCTAATACTGTATTTTCCATTACTCTCCCGCTTCTATATTATAAATGACTAGATTTGGTATTTGAACTTGCCCTATTAAGAATAAAAGAACGCATTCAAGTCTTGCTTCTCCCTCTAGTATATGAAATGATTACTATAAAAGCCAAGTAGGGATGTCTTTTATAGAATAAATTCTTGTGGGCAATATATTTTAGAAATAAATTTTGTTCATTGTCAAGGTGAAGTTATGCACTTGGGTCCTTTTCATGATACTGAAGCTCGTTTATTGTAGAATTAAATGTAAATGGAAGTTTTTTATAACTTTGAATTCGTCAAAAAGACTATCAACTGAAAGAATAAGTTATCGATGCAAGATGATACAAGATATGGAAGTATGTAATTTAACTGAAGATATAGTTATAAACAGTGGGGATATCTTAACGTGGTGGAAGGTTTTGCGTATAGTCATGATCAGCAAAGATGTGCTAGTCAGGGGTACCTATAATAGATTGCCTTCCTGTGAGCTATCAGACTAAAATCTCCCAACACTGGTCAACGTGGTGATGAAAACTGACCAAACCCCAGACACGAATTCACATGTCTGAGGCCTTTGTTCTGCAGTGGACTAGAAACGACCGCAGTTGTTGTTGTATATACAGTTATTATTGTTATTACTTGCTAAGTTATTACCCCAGTTGGAAAAGCAGAATGCTATAAGCCCATGGGGGTCCAACAGGGAAAATAGTCAGGCAAGGAAAGAAAAGTAAATAAATCACGAGGAAAGTAATGTACATTTAAGAAATTTTAAGAACAGTAACATTAAAATAAGATTTTCATATATAAATTCTAAAAATTTTCAGAAAACAAGAAGAGAAATGAGATATTATAGTGTAATCTTAATAAAGAATTATAACCAAAAAAATTATGCATATGAACCGTTTTCGATCGTCTTACAGGAATCGCCGAACTGACCAGACTCTTAGCCAATTTGGGAGTTTCTATTAAGGACATGATGCACGAGAGAGCTTGGATTAAGAACGATATCTTCAGCGTTGAGGTAAGATAAAAAAAAAAGAAAAGGGTTTTTAAAAGGGACTATTAGGAAGAGGAGAGATTTTCATTTATTGTTTCATCTTGAAAGGGCTGGTAGATAAGTAAGAGCATTGTTTATCAGAACTAGAGGTTACCACTTAGGGGTCAGACGCTATTGGATTAGAGATTTGTTTTTTTAATTTTATTGAATATTTATTTTATTTAAAGGTTTAAGATGTTAACGAACTATGGGTGATTAGTGTTAATTCTTTTCTAATTAGGGATAATTACTTTTTACATCTTTATATTATCTTTCGCTTCAATTACTAGATTTTACAATTTAGTCTTTATCTAACTTGTATAATTTAAGAGGATATTTGAAAAAATGTATGATAAGGATTGGATATTCTGTGCTTGCTTCATTTTGCTTACTAATAAGGACAAGCATAAGCCATGCATAGATGATAAAATCTCAAAACTGTAACTATGGATAGATTGCATAGTTTTGAATATGACATCTTGACCTTGACCTGCGAACTCTGGTGGTCATTAAACTGACTAAAATTGGCGAGTCGTAGCAAAACAAACCCCTCGAGTCATAATTTCTGACATATCTCTGCAACAAAAAATTTCCATTTACGATATCAAACACAAGAATCTTGATCAGAAGGAAACTTAAGAGTAAACGTAGCCTTTAAGACTTTATTCATTATTACTTAACAATAACAAAAACCAACCATGTTCAAATATACCTCCCCCCCCAAAAAAAAAATACTAAAAAAAACTTTAAATTAAAACCCACAACACAACTGTCTCTTCTGGCACCCTACCAAAGTTTGTGGCAAACGGTAAAGATGAATTTTCATTGTATAGGCCGGGTCTCCACCAATTATATTCAAAGTCGCTAGAGCAGTCCATGTATAAGCCGGGTCAAAATTATTTACAAGCATTCAAAATCACTCTCTCCAAAGAAGGAATTACGGCTTAAAATAATAATGAAAACACACCCTCCTAGCTAACTAAAATTCCACACAAACAAAATAAATAAATAAACGGATTCTATAATTGACAACCACTCCAAACAAAGATAAACAATACTTACTGATAAATAAACACATTTCCAAAGCGAGTAAAAGTAAAGATGTATAGCATTCACAACCAGACCACCTGCTCGTGTTAGTATAAGTAAAAAGAAGAAGAAGAAAAAAAGCTTCAGCCCCAAGACATTCGCTACTGTCTTAACCAAGCAAAACCATGTTAACAAACAACCTTCAATAATACCAACTGTCTTTATCGCTACAAACAATCATTACTCTCTCTCTCTCTCTCTCTCTCTCTCTCTCTCTCTCTCTCTCTCTCTCTCTCTCTCTCTCTCTCTCTCTCTCTCTCTCCCCTGAAAGATTTGGCAATCAAAATTAAAGAAAAAAAAAACACATGCAAAACCGATCCTCCATATTCATTCCCCCTTACTTCACCAAATCCTTCTACATTGTCACATAAACACAAGAATTTATTTATTACCCAGTCATAGTCGGGAACATGACCCTTACTTCAAGTAACTGGGCCTTCATATACTATCTCATTTACTCTCCATTTCTCCATCATTCTTCGTATTTACTATTACTATTCCCATCTATGCTCCTATCATCCTATGCCTATAGACTTTTTCCTGTGCTTTATCCTGACCAAATTTGTTCGAAAGCGTCTTTTTCCTTCCATACTCAACTAACACCAATTGCTTATCTTCTAAACCCAATTTCTCAACGTACTGGGTCATACTTCTCTCTCTCTCTCTCTCTCTCTCTCTCTCTCTCTCTCTCTCTCTCTCTCTCTCTCTCTCTCTCTCTCTCTCTCTCTCTCGCAATAAAAAAACAGAAAAAACACAAAATAGATCCAACACATAACTAAGACGAATTGCACAGTATTTTGGATATTTCGAGACATCTTCCATATTTTTTGAAAATAATTTTGTAAAAAGGAATTGCACGAATTTCACTTTGTAGATCAGGAATATACTTAATCACATTGAATAATATTAGTTTAATGAAATCTGTCGTGAACGATACATTCTAAGAACTGGCCCTGTATTACTTTCATATGTACATCATATTAAACTACGAACTTGTGATCTTCCAAATTCCATGGTTACAGTTTTGACGATAATGCTTCTAACAAGAAATGCAAAGTATGAGAGAATTCAGAAATGGTCTGTGCGCTGTTTTCTAAGGTTGAATAAACTCTGCAACACATCATAACTTTGAATCCTTTTTTTAATTATCAATAAAAAGGCACACTTGGGTCCCCCAAATTTTCGTGTTCTTGATAATTTCAGAAGTTTTAACTGTGTAATGCAAATATCAATTTTCTTTACTCGCAACGTAAATTTTTATGGTCCCTGTCTCTGTGTGTGTGTAGGCGAATTAATGATCACCAGGTAGCTTAATTTGTTCATTCATATAATAATGGTGAACTAGTGTAAATCCAAGGCAGTATAAATTTCTACCAGTAGTATTTAGGGTGTTTGTTATAACTAAGCCCTTTTGCCAATATATAGTTATATATAGGCATAATTAGCCGTGAAATAAAATTCAACTGACTTGCCAATATTTTCTGTAATAATGTTATTTTCTGTAATAGGAAAGCTATTTTATGCATAAGGAAAGTTATTTTATGCAATAGGAAAGTTATTTTATGCAATAGAAAAGTTATTTTATGCAATAGGAAAGTTATCTTATGCAATAGGAAAGTTATTTTATGCAATAGGAAAGTTATTTTATGCAATGCAATAGGAAAGTTATTTTATGCAATGCAATAGGAAAGTTATTTTATGTAATAGGACAGTTATTTTATGCAATAGGAAAGTTATTTTGTGCAATAGGAAAGTTATTTTATGTAATGCAATAGGAAAGTTATTTTGTGCAATTGCAAAGTTATTTTCTATAATAGGGAAGTTTATTGCTCTTAATATGAATAGATTCGATACTATTAAATCGGATAAGAGGAACTATTCGCCTCGGTGTAAATCTCATGTCTGTCCCTTTTGAGATAAAACACTATTTTGACGTTATTTCTGGTCTTTTAAAACCATTTACATTCATAGTTTATTTCCTTATTTCCTCTCTTCGTAGTTATTTTTCCCGTTGTAGCCCTTGGGCTTATAGCATCCTGCTTATCCAACTAGGGTTGTAATTTAGCTGGTATAATAGTACTTTCCTTATCTGGCAGAAGAGATCTTGTAGAAAGTTTAAAAAAAAAAATATGGATTTCTATTTTGCATGGAATAAATGACATACATGCGTTTATCATGGCAACAGTGAGTTGTGATTTCCTAGGATTCCTCGAACGAAGAGTTTAAACCCTTTTATTCAAGCCAAAACCCTAAATTTAAATAAGAATCCTTAGGACTTGCACCAAGGTATGAACACCTTTCTTACAATTTTCTTTAGTTGAGCTTCTAGCTAAATTAATCATTTCCTATACGACCAGGAGGACGATGGTGATTACGTCTGGCTGACAAAGACGGTCAGTTTGATGTTAGGAGTAAAAGAGAAAGAAATATCTAGCACTGTAGGCCTATGCACATTGGGACTAATCCACGTCTTCACCGGAAGCACCAACGCTTATGCATAAAATTTGACTACACACCGTAAATTGAGAGTATTTGATGTTTAATTATATGTAAAGTAATTGATATTTGCACCTGATGTGGTTTTCATACCTCAATTATAAGTTATGATGTGTATGTATGTTCGTGTGTGTGACGCCAAGTTGCGATATGCTTGCTTGATGTCTCGCAGGTAAAGGTGTTATGCGAGACACGTGACAAGGAACATTCGGAGGAGTTGCGAAGTACGCTCCTCCAGCGGTATGACTTCGTCCGGTTCGGAACCATGATCCCTGCTGCAACAGCTAGCGGTCAACAATAAAAAAAAAATATATAAAAACATATATTTCCCTCCGATCTCTCTCTCGTCCTGAGTCCTTGATTTGTCATATATAAGAGAAAAAAAAATATGGCGTAAACTGGAAATGATTCACAGTATGTAAAATATGAGCTATTATTATTTGTAGTATTTATTTTCAAAATCTAAGTCTAAATTTTTTTAATGTTACGATTTTTCTACGTTTAGTTTAGTCACCGCTAAAAATCAAAGCAATAGCAGGCTGTTTGGGTTTAGTTATTCGTTTTCTTTCGTATGGATAGTTCGTTTTCTTTTGTTTAAATGTACAGTAACTTACCTAAATTATAAATGGCACTTGAAACTTTTTGTCCTTGTCTTTTGTTTTTGTGCTTGGCAAGTTTAACTCTAGTGGCCCATGCTTTTTGTTGCTGTCACCTAATGCTTGCTGCTTGTTTATTTGAAAAACTTTCAATTAATGGTTAGTTTTATATATTTGTTCTTTTCTTTGCACGATTTGCACCAAGGGTAGTAATCCTGCATGGTCCTTTTGATGAGAAATGAGAGTATCTCGTTGCATATATAAACTTTTATTTCCATACTGACTTAGTAGAGTACATTTTGTGTAGTTAATTAGTTTCATGGCACATTATTTAAAATAATCTATTCTAAACACTTTACTTAAAAAAATGCATTTGAGTGTTAACAAAACATACACTTGACTGTAAACAAAAACATACACTTGAATGTTAATAAAAACATACACTTGAATGTTAATAAAAACACACACTTTAATGTTAACAAAAACATACACTAGAAAGGTAACAAAGCGTTGGGCTAAAACTGTATAGTTTCCAGTTACACCTAATTCAAAGCAGCAATAGTTTTGTATAACATTCGTCCTTAGCAGTTTTTTTCTCACGAACATTGGTTATTTCTGTTATTAAGACTTAAGATATTACAGTTTCCATTGAATATTGACATTCATATTATTTTAATATTATGGCCTGAGATTGGATGTGACTTATCAGAAAAAAGAGAAGCAGGAATGATATTGAGATTTGTTCTTTTATAATTGGGTAATGAAATTTTAACCCCATTTGTATTGTAGGGACTTAATTTTTAATAATAATGAAAAGCTAATTGTTGATATTACCTGTAAGAGCTATCTCCCCTAAGGACAGTTACAGAACTGCAAGAGGATAAAATTTTCCAACATACTTTACTCCCGTCAGTTAGTACAAGTGTCGGCCATGATTTAACACGTAGCAAGTTAGCCCTTGCCAGTAATGTCCAGTGGATTACTGGTGGATGCATATAAAAATACTGTTGTTTCCAGTTTGTTCTTTCAGAGGTTCTATGAACGATATCATAACAGGTGCTGCTGCAGTAAATGGTGGTACAGTAGTTGGTTGACAAATCCAACACAACCTGATACAAGGAATTGTGATTGCAAGTACCATGGGGAATTTTTTTGTGAGGCTGCAAAGGTTACTATGGTCAGTCTCCCATTTTAAATAGAATGCATTGAAATGTACATCTATCTGGCACATTTTGAACCTCTTCAGTTTTTGGGGTGTAATGCCCTTCGCACTACATATTGAGAAATTGAAGGCCGGGATATCATTTATGGTGTTGCCAAATATCTTGTGTTGGTGTTAGAAGCAGATCAGCGACTCTTCGTCATCCTACCATAATTGAAGAAACCACAGGACTGGATAAAGATGTTACGGCAGTTTCATTCACTGTCCCTTCAAGATCCACTTGAATGAATCCTCAGTGGTAATTGGCCACAGCCTTGTGTTGAGAGATGCCAGATACCATGTCCAAGGATTAGGGGCTGTGATGGGTTGCTCTTTCCTGTAGGGGAATTTGTTGTTGTTGCCAAGTATGTACCATCATTCTCTGGCCTCTCCTGTTGGGAACTCCAGAATAATATGCTGAGTAATGCATTTCTTATGTTTTCTCCCACCCTGAACATTACTTCAGTCACCCAGTATTTTGGGCAATGCTACAGGAGTGTGGCTGGTGTTTACCACCCATCACATTGGAGGAGATTTTGATTACAACCCATCACATTGGAGGAGATTTTGATTACAACCCATCGCATTGGAGGAGATTTTGATTACAACCCATCGCATTGGAGGAGGAAATTGATTATATAACCCAATCAGATTAGATGAAATTTTTATCATAAGCGATCACATTGAAGGAGAATTTGGAAATTTTGATTACAATTGACCAGGTTGAGGGAAGTTCTGATTATAACACATCATATTGGAGGAGATTTTGATTACAACCCATCAGAGAGGAAATTTTTTACTACAACCAAACAGATTGGAGGAAATAAGGATTGCAACTCATCAGATTAAAGGAAATAAGGATTGCAACCCACCAAATTGGAGATAGAGATTGCAATCCATCTCATTGAAGAAATTTATAATTGGAAGCCATGGGAATGTAGGAATTTAGGACTGCAAGTCATTTTATGAGGAAGAAACTGATTGTACCCGTCAATTAGGAGAAAGTTGGGATTGTAACTCAACAAATTGGAGAAAATTGGACTGGCAACTTAAAACAGCTTGTATGAAATTGGGCTTGCAACTCAACAGACTGGACGTAATAGTCATGCATCAACAGATCAGACTCAATTTGGCTAGCAGCTCAGCAGATTGGAAAAAAATTGGCTAGCAGCTCAACAGATTGGACAAAATTTGGCTAGCAGCTCAACAGATTGGACAAAATTTGGCTAGCAGTTCAACAGATTGGACAAAATTTGGCTAGCAGCTCAACAGATTGGAAAAAAATTGGCTAGCAGCTCAACAGATTGGACAAAATTTGGCTAGCAGCTCAACAGATTGGACAAAATTTGGCTAGCAGCTCAACAGATTGGACAAAATTTGGCTAGCAGCTCAACAGATTGGACAAAATTTGGCTAGCAGCTCAACAGATTGGACAAAATTTGGCTAGCAGCTCAACAGATTGGACAAAATTTGGCTAGCAGCTCAACAGATTGGACAAAATTTGGCTAGCAGCTCAACAGATTGGACAAAATTTGGCTAGCAGCTCAACAGATTGGACAAAATTTGACTAGCAGCTCAACAGATTGGACAAAATTTGACTAGCAGCTCAACAGATTGGACAAAATTTGACTAGCAGCTCAACAGATTGGACAAAATTTGGCTAGCAGCTCAACAGATTGGACAAAATTTGGCTAGCAGCTCAACAGATTGGACAAAATTCGGCTTGCAAATAAAAAAGATTGGAGGAAATTAGGCATGCAACTCAACAGCTTGGACGAAATACGGCTTGCAATTCAACAGATTGGATGAAATTGGGCAGGCAACTCAACAGATTGGATGAAATTGGGCAGGCAACTCAACAGATTGGACGAAATTGGGCTTGCAAATCAACAGCTTGGACGAAATTGGGCTTATGACTGTACACAGTGGATGAAATTGGGCTTGCAACTCTACATAGTGGACGAAGTTGGGCTTGCAACTTAACAGATTGGGCGAAATTGCCCCTGTAATTCAACATATGACGAAATTGGACTGGCAATTCAACAGATTGGGTGAAACTGGACATGCAACTCGACAGATTGGATGAAATTGGGCATGCAACTAAAATGGCTATTTGAGCTACAAGGTCTATTTTATCCAATCTTTGATATGCAAGTCAAATTTTGTCCAATCAGTTGAATTGCAAGCCATATTTCGTCCAATCTGTTGAATTGCAAGCCCAATTTCGTCCAATATGGTTAAATTGCGAGCCCAAAAATTTCGTGCAATCTTTTGAATTGCAAGCCTAGTTTCGAAGAATCTGTTGTATTGTAAGCCTAATTTCGTGCAATCTGTTGCAATTCAACAGACTGGACGAAATTGGGCTTGCAATTCAACAGACTGGACGAAATTGGGCTTGCAATTTAACAGACTGGACGATATTGGGCTTGCAATTCAACAGAGTGGACGAAATTGGGCTTGCAATTCAACAGAGTGGACGAAATTGGGCTTGCAATTCAACAGTGGACGAAATTGGGCTTGCAATTCAACAGTGGACGAAATTGGGCTTGCAATTCAACAGAGTGGACGAAATTGGGCTTGCAATTCAACAGAGTGGACGAAATTGGGCTTGCAATTCAACAGAGTGGACGAAATTGGGCTTGCAATTCAACAGAGTGGACGAAATTGGGCTTGCAATTCAACAGAGTGGACGAAATTGGGCTTGCAATTCAACAGAGTGGACGAAATTGGGCTTGCAATTCAACAGAGTGGACGAAATTGGGCTTGCAATTCAACAGAGTGGACGAAATTGGGCTTGCAATTCAACAGAGTGGACGAAATTGGGCTTGCAATTCAACAGAGTGGACGAAATTGGGCTTGCAATTCAACAGTGGACGAAATTGGGCTTGCAATTCAACAGAGTGGACGAAATTGGGCTTGCAATTCAACTGAATGGACGAAATTGGGCTTGCAATTCAACTGAATGGACGAAATTGGGCTTGCAATTCAACAGAGTGGACGAAATTGGGCTTGCAATTCAACAGAATGGACGAAATTGGGCTTGCAATTCAACAGAATGGACGAAATTGGGCTTGCAATTTAACAGAGTGGACGAAATTGGGCTTGCAATTCAACAGAGTGGACGAAATTGGGCTTGCAATTCAACAGAATGGACGAAATTGGGCTTGCAATTCAACAGAATGGACGAAATTGGGCTTGCAATTCAACAGAATGGACGAAATTGGGCTTGCAATTCAACAGAATGGACGAAATTGGGCTTGCAATTCAACAGAATGGACGAAATTGGGCTTGCAATTCAACAGAATGGACGAAATTGGGCTTGCAATTCAACAGAATGGACGAAATTGGGCTTGCAATTCAACAGAATGGACGAAATTGGGCCTGCAATTGCACCCAATCTGTTCAGTTGCAAGTCCAATTTCATCAAATGGGTTGAGTTGCAAGCCCCATTTCGTCCATTCTGTTGAATTGCAAGCCCAATTTCGTCCAATCTGTTGAGTTGCAAGCCAATTTCGTCCAATCTGTTGAGTTGCAAGCCCATTTTCGTCCAATCTGTCGAATTGCAAGCCCATTTTCGTCCAATCTGTCGAATTGCAAGCCCAATTTCGTCCAATCTGTCGAATTGCAAGCTCAATTTCGTCCAATCTGTCGAATTGCAAGCTCAATTTCGTCCAATCTGTCGAATTGCAAGCTCAATTTCGTCCAATCTGTCGAATTGCAAGCCCAATTTCGCCCAATCTGTTGAATTGCAAGCCCAATTTCGTCCAATCTGTTGAATTTGCAAGCCCAATTTCGTCCAATCTGTTGAATTTGCAAGCCCAATTTCGTCCAATCTGTTGAATTGACAGCTCAATATCGTCCAATCTGTTGAATTGAAAGCTCAATATCGTCCAATCTGTTGAATTGAAAGCTCAATATCGTCCAATCTGTTGAATTGAAAGCCCAATTTCGTCCAATTTGTTGAGTTCCAAGCCCAATTTCGTCCAATTTGTTGAGTTCCAAGCCCAATTTCGTCCAATCTGTTGAGTTAAATGTCCAATTTCGTCCAATCTGTTGAGTTAAATGTCCAATTTCGTCCATTCTGTTGAGTTAAATGTCCAATTTCGTCCAATCTGTTGAGTTAAATGTCCAATTTCGTCCAATCTGTTGAGTTAAATGTCCAATTTCGTCCAATCTGTTGAATTGCAAGCCCAAGTTTGTTCAATTCTTTTTGAGTTGCAAGCCCAATTTCGTCCAATTCTTTTTGAGTTGCAAGTCCAATTTCGTCTAATCTGTTGAGTTACAAGCCCAATTTCGTCCATTCTTGTTGAATTGCAAGCCAAATTTCGTCCAATCTGTTGGATTACAAGCCCAATTTCGTCCAATCTGTTGAATTGCAAGCCCAATTTTTTTCCAATTTGTTGAATTGCAAGCCCAATTTCATGCAATCTGTTGAGTTGCAAGCCTAATTTTGTGCAATCTGTTGAGTTGAAAGTCCAATTTCGTCCAATCTGTTGAATTGCAAGCCCAAGTTCGTCCAATATTTTGTAATGCAAGCCCTATTTCGTCTAATTTGGAGTCGCAAGCCATATTTCGTACAAAACGTTGTGTTGCAGGTCACATTTCGTCCTTTATTTTCAGTTGCAGGCCCTTTTTCATGCGATCTGTTGAGATGCAAGCCCAGTTTCATTCAATCTGTTGTGTAAAGCCCGATTTCATCCAATCTGCTGAGTAGCAAGCCCAATTTCGTCCAATCTTTTGTGTTGCAAGTCCTATTTCGTCCAATCTTAAGTTGCAAGCCAAATTTTAGCCAATCTGTTGAGTGGCAAGCCCAATTTCGTCCAATCGGTCGAGTGGCAAACCCAATTTCATAGATTTATGTTGAATTGCAATCCTAATTTAAATCAATGATATCAATTTCCACCATTCTGATTGGTTGTAATACCAATTCCGACCATTCAGATTGGTTGGAATTACATCCTCCATTCTGATTCCAATACCCCATTCTGATGGATTGTCGTCTCAATTTTCACCATTCTAATTGGTTGTATTCTCTCTCGTATCCCTAGTATGTGGTCTTGATTATCTTCATAACAATGATTTGTATGTCATTGTAATCTTAATATTCTTCATTCTGATTAGTTATATAAATTTTCTCCATTTTGACGGGTTGCAATTTCAAATCTCTACAATATGATAGGTTAAAAATTCCATAAGTTTTTCCTCAAAGGTATCAGTTGTTGAGGGGACATTTCATTTTGTCCATCAACTATACCAGTACAGATGGACCTTTTACTTTTTAAGATTAGAGAATTAAACTGTTTAATTGTCGTATTTTTATAGCAAGTTTCGCCTGCTTTTTTAATGCTCTCATCTTCAAGTAGTTTTCCTGGTTTATGAGACAAGTGGCCTATAAGAAAAGGGTGAAAATACAATAATCACTTCTACAATCCATAAGCCCTAGTCTTCTGTCCTAAATGTAGGATTGAAAATCTCCTGAGGGGCCATTTTTTATTCTTTTTAATGTTGGTGCCTTATCTAAACTTGGGTAGAAAATTCAAAACTATTTCTATTATCGAGCACTGCATATAGTGGAACGTGAATAGTTAGCCTTAAATTACTAAAACTAATATTTAATGCCTAATTGCGGCCAGATTTTCAAGAGTGAACATTTTAGAAATACTGTATTACATGTATTTAGGGAGTCCTAGGGCCTTTTAGTTTCTTTTATCAACGTAATAAGATAAAAATTTGTATATTTTATAAAAAAATAAAACCTATAATATAATCTTTTAAAATCAAAGAACTGAACAAGAAAAACTTCAAAATTTCACGAATATTATACTTAGGTAGTCCTAGGGTTTGTAGTTTGTTTCATTAAACTGAACAAGATAAAAATGTATACTTTTTAAAGAAAAAGCTTCAAGATTTTTTTATCTCTGAAATCAAAGAACTGAACTAGAAATATTTCAAAATTTTAGGAATATTAGATACTTGGGGAGTCCTAGGACTTTTAGTTTGTGTTATTAAACTGAATAAGATAATTTCTATAAGAAATTAATCTAAAATCAAAGAACTTTACTAGAAAAATGTTAATCTCACTTATTGTTTCTTCAGGTAAAAGTGATCGCAGAGACCAGAGACCACGAACACGCCTTAGAGCTCCGCACGGCCTTGGAGTCCCAGTATAGAAGGTTGAGATTCGCCAATCCCGACCATATCCATGACGACTGCTGAAAGGCCAAAACAACTGCTTAGGATAAATTAGGATAAAATAGTCGATTGTGGTAGCCTGGTGACCAAGCGCCTGTCTTGGAAGGTCTCTTATATTTGTCGAATATAGGATTTTATTTTCGTAGTCGTTTAATTTATATAATGTTTGTGGCTTGTATAAGTGCATTTTAGTACTGTGCAGATTTTAACGAACAACATCGAAAAAAAGATGTATGAATGTTCATTTAATTTTATCATAAAGTATATTTTAATACAGTTTACTGGCGGCAGATAATTAAAGACACTTTCAGGTGGCTATTTTGTCTTGTCGAAATTAGAAAATTCTATATATAAATTGATCCTCAACATTGAGAAACCTAAATCAATGTATATTTTCCTTAAATAGTGTGTTGACCTGTTTTGATGTCAATAAATTTTATCTATCAGAAGGACCTTTTATCTACCGATTTATATACTCCTGGAGGGGATCATACGATTAATATCTTTATTCTTCGTTTTGTGAATTTTGAAAACATCGAAGCGATAAGTACATGTCCTTTAAGGCGTATACTTAGCATTCATTTAATTGCTTCAATGTTCTGATATTCAAGAATTTGCACAATAGTATGTGTGATCATGGTTACCTATTTTATTATTTTGCGTTGTGAATATTTAACTATGTCATAAAACATTTTTTAGGGAAAATATATTTACTTAATTAGATCCCGATTTTATAAAATTATATTTAGATATCTTAAGTGATAAGGTTTACCATGTGGGTTGACACCATATTGTGAGATTTGTGCAAATCACGGAAAGGCTATTTTTTTTCTTTTCTCTTTCTTATTGTCAAGAGAACAAATGACTATTGTTCTATCAAGGAAACCCTTTCCGGCCATGAAGTCTGTGTTAACGCTGAACGGATCCGAAAAAAAAGTTATAAAGACCAATTTTACGTTTTTGTTATTTCAACAAATAATTAAGTAAAAAAATAAGTAGTTGTATCGTCTTGCAAACTCCAATTGTTAATTTCAAGAGAATTAAGGTGGTCTGGAATTATAGTAAAGTGAATTTTTATTTAGTATTTCATAATAAATTTTAATAAAACCAAGACCCAGTAGTAATCAGAGAATTTAACCCCAGTTGCTGGGATCAAAATTATATAAATACATTTATTGCAAATTGACTTGGATGATATATAGAATCTGGTATTTAAAATCTTTAGTATTATTTTATAAAATATCCTATTTTTAAAATGTAGAAAATACCATTTGCAGTACAAAAGTAGAACTTGTCAATATTCAAATAGACTGTGTACAGTAATATGGTCAACAAAATACCCCTGTGATTTTAAGTGTGTAACATCGCGTCCTATATAAAGCCAAGATTGTCCATAGGTTATGGCCAATTGTGTATGTTTATATTTAAAACTGTTAGAAGTTGTATAGGCATTCAATTTGTTAAATAGTATTGCTGAATAAAAAATCAAGAGGCTTATCCAGTTTCTTTTTTATTGGCCACAAGATATAGAATTTGAAAACCGTTTGTATACAACTGCACTGCTAAACGAATTTAATAAGTGAACAGGGAGTAACTGTAACAAAATTCTCGTGTGGTTGATTATGTTAAGGTATGCTTCACTCCATGCATGACTTGGGGTCATGCTGTACCAAAGAACTCTCATAATAAGACTGAAAAAATATATAAATTAAACTCCCCTATCGATAGTTCTTGCCTAGTGGTTATCAGTAAGTGTAGCCATAAAGGAGAAAAAATTAAAGCCCTTTTAGATAAAAAAAAAAAAAAAAATGCCCTTCCTTATGATTTACCATATTCAAATGGTCTTTTGACTATTTTCTTAAATTTTGCTATAATTCGAAAGTTTATCTTTATATACTGAGAAAGTGAAAATTACACTATTAAGTCAATGTGTATAAATATACCAGTAGGTTTGATTCAACTCCCTTCTGTCTAACATTTTCAAATGCAAATATGAAACCCCACTTCACCCACGTTTATTATGAAGAACATATAAATAGATGGCATATTATATATAATTAACGGTTTTAGAGTGAACTAGGTAAAACTACCAACAAGTATTAAATACTCCCTTAGGTCACACACACAGGGTAAACAGTATACTGTATATGCAGTTCGCGAAAGGAGGTAAAAGTCACTAAACTTTTGGGACGCAAGAGAAAATGAACACTGAATCTCAAGTCAGCAAGATGCCTGTTTTGGGAAAAACCTTATGAATAATTATGCATTGCATAACTACTTTTCCTCACTAGGTAATTTTCCCTATTGAAACCCCTTGATCTTGTAGCAACCTGCTTTTCCAACAAAGGTTGTAGCTTGGCAAGTAATAATAATAATAATAATAATAAAATAATAATAATAAAATAATAACAATAATAATAATAATAATAATAATAATAATAATAACAATAATAATAATCTTAGAAGCTTGGACTGGGCTGTGGATGATATAAAGTATCTTCTTTAAGTAATACGCAAAGCCAAAATTTACCTTAAAGTTTTTAAGACTAACGTAACTAATGGGATATTTTCAACATGAATTAAAGCAATTAGACTTGATTTTATTAGTCGTAAACATATAAAGTTGACATAAAAGAAATAACTAGAGAATTGGTTGTATATATGTACAAACTGTTGCTGTCGAAATGCGACCAGTGAGATGGACTACCATTGACCAAAATTACATCGTATAGAAACCTGAGAGAGAGAGAGAAAGAGAGAGAGAGAGAGAGAGAGAGAGAGAGAGAGAGAGAGAGAGAGAGGGGGGGGGGGAGGGAGAGAGAGAGAGAGAGGGGGGGGGAGGGAGTTGGTGGTACAGAAAGCCTCTGCTAAAAAATTATTGGCATATTTCAGATTTCTCTTAAAAGTTAACTCTCAGGGTCGGTGAAAAATGCACTTCCTAATCGTAATTTGACATTTCCATTAGCTTGAGATTTTGCTACAATTCGAAAGTTATATTTCTATATACTGACAAGCAATTCAAATAGATTAATCAATCCCAATATGTATACGTATACCGGAAGGTTGGATTCTACTTCCTGTTGTCTCGCTTTTCAAATGTAACTATTTTTTCTTTGTAAACCCTACTTCGCCAATATCTTACAAATGTCAACGAGCTGAACTAGGTGATTTGAAGGTTATCAATAAGAGTCAGTTACTTGGTTTTAAATCGGGGAAGAGACATATGAAGATTTCACGGTATATCTTTTCGAAGAGCAATCTATTTATTCGAAGAACTTGTTACGTAGGCATTCTTGATTTAACCCCTGCTACTCTTGGACATATAAGAAAAGTGGTGCATGCGGTAACAAGTATGGCGCGACTTTACTTAAAGAATTTTTTCATTTACATAGATTTGTTAAGACTTCAGCATAATTCATAATCATAGTTTCACAACTATTGCGTTTGTGCAGTTTGAGGAAGTTATAATTAATTATCTTGAAACATTTATAAAACAATAAATAAGACTCTTTAACGACCTTCCACTCGATGTCAAGAATAGCAATAATGTGGCAGCTTTCAAGAAAAACCTGAAGACTTATCTTTTTAGAAAGTGTTATAATAGTGACCTGAAAACTATTAAGCCTGAATACAAATGCTAGCGAAATAACTGATAACGATACAGAGCAAAATATTAACTGGAAAGAAATGATTTTTTCACACACCAAGGCCCGCCTGAACAGACCTTTAGTGTCTGATGGAGGGCGA
Source organism: Palaemon carinicauda (assembly GCF_036898095.1). NCBI lineage: Eukaryota > Metazoa > Arthropoda > Malacostraca > Decapoda > Palaemonidae > Palaemon > Palaemon carinicauda. The sequence goes on from NC_090750.1 coordinate 77,768,499, forward strand.
GAAATAAACCCGTAAAGTAAAGTAAAGTAAATTGAACACCTACCTTCAGAATAATTCTTCTTCCGCTAAGAATACGCTGTTCGCTGACTCTTAGGAGTTGCTTACCAAATCAATAATGGGGACTTCATATTTTCCCTTTGGCTAATGGTTGCAAAATCTCAGAAAATATCTTAACGAAATCCTCCTTCAACGTGCCTGTAAAATTATGACCAATTTAGTCTATGCAGGATGAAGACATTACTTTTGGTAACTGTATTATGTTAAAAACAAGCATAAATATAACACTTATTAACTTCCGAAACAAATCGATAAAGTTACATTAAAATTTTTCGCTACAGCATTATTTGCTTAAGCAAATATAAGTCTTACACAGGAATGTGGAATTATGATATTTTACAAAAATTTAATTTCTGACTCCTGACACCAGCGAGATCTGAAACCATGAATAATCAAATTAATCACGAGCATCAACAATAGATTTTTTTTGTTCACAAAGCTGGTCAAATTTACTGTTATTTTTCTTTATGGCTAAGAAAGGGAACCAAGTTGTTGGCCGATGGCCCTGTGCCTGTTCAGAGGGTGTTGAATTTGTGGAGCTGGGGACAGATGATAATTCATCTATTCAAAGAAAATATATTTAATAAAAATCCAAATTACGAGGCAAACGCGTATTAATTAACTACCTAGATGAACTGTAATGGCTTACTGTACAAGGGCTGGGAAATAAGCATCTGCAGGGCAGTGAACATTGAAGAAAAATAACAACAACCTGGACTTTGCTAGTTTACTAGTAGATACACGCATCTGATTAATAATAAAAAAAAAATATGAATATGAGCTGAACTGCTCTACGCAGCAGTCAAGCGATTACTTCAAAAGAAAATAAGAGAGATTATGAAATAACGTAACTGCAAAACATTAGGAATGATGATTTGAATACGGTTGTACGAGCCTATTTTTTAATGAACTTGCTAACAGATGTAGTGTTTTGGTGATGAAAATGATACTTATTGAAGACGGAGATTTTTAGCTATAAGATGAATAGGGGAGGTGAGGATTTAGTCGGAAAAGTACCCAATAGCATTCAACAGGGTGAAACGTGGAAGCAAGATCAAGGAAACCACAGGGAAAGAGCACGAAGAGAACCTAGTTAGGGTGGGAATTCAAGCAGAAAAGACAGATCAGAAGCTTATGCGTTATACTTATTTATACGTAACCCTGGTATGTGCGTCTTGCGTACAAGTGATGAGCGGTTTCAAGACTGCATTGAAAAATACCTAACAATTTTCATGCAGTGCTGAAAACCTTTATTTATTAAGTGCAACAAATCTTACAAAGGGTTTTCTGTACAAGGAATGCAGAGCTAAAGTTTAACCTTGTGTAGGTCTTTGCATGCAAGAATGACAATTTAAACTGGCAATATTGTCTTAGCTTACAGTAGTCCATGTACTAAATGACGACAATGCTATGTTGCTGATGCAGTAGTGGCACAACTTAAAATTTAGAAAACTAGAATTATATAGCTAACGACCCATTTCACACTTTAGTTACTTACCCTCACACTTGCACGTCTTCTCAAACTACTGATTGAATGTTGGGTAGTAGATGCCGAGAAAAAGTTACAGGTTTAGGCTTACTGTAGGCATACTTGGTGATAAGTATCAATTTTCTTAACGTTCAAATCAGACTGTTCTGTATTATCTTGGCAGGCTCAGTCACCAAACATTCTCCAAAAGTTTGATTTTCACAAACTGATTATTTTGAGATCTATAGCCTAGCGTTGGATTCTGTGACCAGACGTCCCATATTTGACGGGATTGTCTCATACAAGGTCTATGGAATATTATATAGACATTGGTCCCATATCTATGACATTTGCCCGTGTCCCGTATCGAACCCCTGGGACGCCTTTTGTCACGTATTTTCAATCTGAAAAAATACAATGAAATATTAGTTATAATATCCTTTAAAGCTGTAAAACATACTTTATTGCAACATTGTATTTTTTTGAAACATGTAATGAACAGTTGTTTAATAAAAATCCACAATGAACACACTTCAAAACTAAAGAAGTCAATGAACAATTTAGGCCCAGCTGAGGACTTTGCACTACGTCACGACGTGACTAACCTCATGCAAGTTGCGTGTTAACGTTGTTTAACTGGCTGGCTAATTGGTGTCCTTCTATGATAAACCACGGGATTTGTTGGAAGGACTGGTGTCCTAACCTATGTTAAATTGAAACAAGTATTTATTCCTTTTTTTTATGTAAATTTCACGCAAGAAAAACGCTAGTTATCATTTGGTAGCAACTGTATTAAAAGTGATTGTCCTCTTGGTACTAGGCCACCAAAAATTGTATCTGGAGATCTCGTTATGCTATGCCACATTTTTTTTTTTTTATCTAAAAGGAATAATACATTAAAGACCCTGGGGTAAAAGAATGCCGCTTGTATGTTTAAAATTACAGATTAAGTTAACATCAATGATTTCCAATAGTTTTGGCAAGATTAATTAACAAAACAACAACCAGTTAGCAACTTACCTGTACGTTCTCACGTGCAAAGTAAAAAAAAAATAGAAAAAAAAGTCGACCATTAAACACCACAGACAATAAATTAGCCGCTAAATACCAGAATCGTCATTGTTGTCTCGCCAGTCACAGAGGAAGGAAGTCGGCCGTCATGGGAGGGATGGAGACTTCTCTAGGACTATGGGTTTTAATGCTTATTCTGATTTTAGAATTTTGTGGTAAGCATAAATTAACACTTTTATTATTTTGAGGTATTTTTTATAGACAACTCCCTTCCTCCATGGTGGTGATTGGCTTATCTGTTATGTATAATGAGAGGCGTGCATTAGAAGAACGCAGTAAAAGAAATTGCTGTAATTATTATTATTTTGTATTTGATTAAATATGACTGATAATTATTCATCGACTTTATTACAAGAATCAGTGTTTATGAAATCAAGAAAAGTTGTGCAATTACTTAAAAGTGAAGGTATTCTGAACCAGCACTTTATAATGCTTATCGCGAGTAATTTTCAAATCTAAATAGTCTAAGGTGTGCAGAATCCATCAACATGAGAACAGATTACCTCGAATAATAATTGATACTTTATTTATCTGGAAAAAAATGTGAATTACAATCGACGAATTATAGGTTTGCTAAAGGTTTAGGTTATGGCTGAGTGAATTAACATAGGTCTATATCAGACTAAAAGATGACTCGTGGAAGAGAACCAGTTTTTTACTGTGATTAGGAAAATGAGAGAGAGAGAGAGAGAGAGAGAGAGAGAGAGAGAGAGAGAGAGAGAGAGAGAGAGAGAGAGAGAGAGAGATAAAATCATTGATATTTTACAGTAATTAGTGTTCTTAATTTTGTCTATGAAAACTTTTGGAGTAAATGAAAATTTTTGAATACGGACAGTATGTAAGTTGGAGGCATATTTTAATACCCTGAGCTTTTACACAAGGTACAAATAAGGTTAAAAGTTTCAGCCGATTTCGAAATAATGATATTGATTTCTGATATAGTATCCACTTCCGCTCTACCCCATAGACTACTACACAACATCAGGCGTAAGTTAATTGTTAATTATCTTACTTGCGTATATATTTCAGTACGTTATAATTTCTTATCGCATTTGACCACTTAGTACCAAGATTCGTGAAATTATTGATCCATTCCAACAATTTGGGACAATTTAATAAATACCAATATTAATAACCAAACTGCAATAAATGCAGCTATTTCTAGTTCGCTGCAGGGCAAGGGCCTCACACATGTCAATAACACTAAGTTATCTTGAATGATTTTCTAATAATTTGTAATGATGCAAACTTTAGACTTTTAAGAGCTACTCTGTTTTTATTATTATTATTATTATTATTATTATTATTATTATTATTATTATTATTATTATTATTATTATTATTATTATTACTTGCTAAGCTACGACCCTAGTTGGAAAAGCAGGATGCTATAAGCTCAGGGGACCCAACAGGGAAAATAGCCCAGTGAGGAAAGGAAACAAGGAAAGATTAAATATTTCGAGAAGAGCAACATTAGAATAAATACCTCCTATATAGACTATAAAAAGTTTAACAATAAAGTTTAACAATACAAGAGGAAGAGAAATAAGATAGAATAGTGTGCCCGAGAACTTTAACCCACGACAGTGGAATGCCATGTTGCAAGATACAGAAATTGTGATGTGCATAGTGGGTTTTCAATAATTTTCTTAGATCGTAGTTCCTCGAAGTCGATTACCTTCATAACCGTCAATAATTTTCCTACCAAAGAAATTCATTCCATATCCTATTGAATGGTCAATTGACCTTATACTTTCGGAAATCGAAACTCGCAATGATGATAAATCGTAAATCTATTGCATTTGATCAATCAACTTATCTCGCTAACTACAAAACTAAATGAAAATGTTCATTTCAGACCAATATCAATTGAGAGTGCAGTTAAATGTTATACCCAGCTTTATGTATTCAGTCCATAAAGCTTTGTATCTTGCTTACTACTGATAGGAATTCTAAAAATGCTATCGAGTTCGTCGTAGAGGTCAGAACATGTGGTGAAAATTGGTGAAATATTGAGTGGTTGTTCTTAAATTTGTCTTTAAATAGCTGATGCAAGAATTGTATTAATAAGCTTCGAAACCGGTATATTTTGTCACAAAAAACGACGACAGCAAGTAGGCCAGATTTCTCTGCCGCCTCCTCCTCCTACTCCTCCTTCGCCACCTACTACTACTACTACTACTACTACTACTACTCCTCCTCCTCCTCCTCCTCCTCCTCCTCCTCCTGTCGCCGCCTACTACTACTACGCCGTCTCTTCCTCCTCCTACTACGTAGTCGCCGCCGCCTACTACTACTACTACTACTACTACTAATACGCCGTCTCCTATTACTCCTCCTCCTCCTCCGGTGCCTACTACTACTACTACTAATACGCCGTCTCCTATTATTCCTCCTC
>NC_090750.1:77775992-77785376 GCF_036898095.1 Palaemon carinicauda
TAGAACAATTTGAATATAAGCCATAAAGTTTTTTTTTTTTTTTTTTAATTGACCGTGAAAATGGACAAGTAAATATCAAGGCCTCATATAACCACAAATCTCACTTCCGGAATGAGTTTGAAGAGGAAGTCGCATATCTATTTATTCTAATGTTCTGTTCTTAGAATATCTTATTTTTCCTTGTTTCCTTTCCTCATTGGGCTATTTTCCCTGTTGGGGCCCCTGGGCTTATAGCATCCTGCTTTTCCAACTAGGGTTGTAGCTTAGCAAGCAATAATAATAATAATAATAATAATAATAATAATAATAATATGAACGAAAGGTTAAACAGAGCCACAGTGATAGTCATAGGATATAACCACCGGTATTTAAAACAAATTGTTATTCTGAAGTAATTCTGAGCTACAGATCAGGGAATCTGTTCTTGAGATCTAGTTTCGCTAACCAGTATAAAACACGTACTTGGTCCTTATTATAGTGTTTAGATACACTTTCCTGTGGAAACTCACTATAGTCAATTCTTTTTAGTGGGGCAAATATGCACCGACTCGCAGGGGTGCCCTTTTAGCTCGGAAAAGTTTCCTGATCGCTGATTGGTTGGACAAGGTAATTCTAACCAATCAGATAGCAGGAAACTTTTTCCCAGCTAAAAGGGCACCGCTGCGAGTCTGTGCAAATGCGCCTAATTAAAAAAAATGAGTATAGTCCTATCAACTGATTGATGCAAGAGATAGCAAATTTACCACTAATATCAACACCAGAATCTTGCAAAATCTTAATTCATACCTAAAAACATCGACAAATGTAAATTGTTGCAAAGTAACTACCAATTTTCAAGAAAAGTAATGCAATTCACCATCTATTTTTTCGTAGGATATCTACTGCTCAGAAAGTAGGCGTTGTGATCTTAGGAGGAGGGGTAGCTGGCATGGCTGCTGCCAAGAACCTCATCGAGAACAATTACACAGATTTTATACTTCTGGAGGCTGGCGACTACCTGGGGGGACGCGTGCACACTTACAGAGAAGGTTAGTAAGAAATACAGTTTAAAAAAGATGCCATTGTTTTGTAAAAAATATGATTAGTAACAAATACTGCTAGACGACAAATGCAGTTTAATTGACATATACCACTACAAGACAAATGTAGTTTAGCGATAAATATTACTAGACGACAAACATCGTTTAGTAACTAATTCTGTTTTAGTGACATACCGTACAGTAACAAATACTGTCCAGAAGCAAATGCCATTTAGCAACAAATACTGCGTGGTGACAAATACGGTTTAGTAACAAAGTTTTGGTAAAAAAAAAAAAAAAATATATGGTAAAAATATTGACTGAAATGCAATACATTTTAGAGGAAAGGTCCAAAATTTCAAGTAGGTTACTGAACAGTTGTTTTTTCGCTTTAAAGAACAAAGAATTGATCGCACTTGTCCTTCAAATTAGAATCAGTCCTGACGTGACTTTCCGCAAGGTTGCTGATTCTCTCTCTCTCTCTCTCTCTCTCTCTCTCTCTCTCCTCTCTCTCTCTCTCTCTCTCTCTCTCTCTCTCTCTCTCTCTCTCTCAGGAAACATCCTGGTGGAGGACGGAGCCGAATGGATCCATGGAGGCGAGAAAAATCCTCTCTACAGATTGGCAAGAAAAATGAATTCTGTGGCGCATTCCCTCACTCGGGAAGATTACGGTAAGTAAACTATGGCAAAATATTTTTTTTTATTCAAGATGGTTTAGTAGAAATTTTAATAGTTTTATGCAGTAGCAAATTATGATATTGCCGGAATTGTTAAAGGGCAAGGAAAAATGAGATTAATCCGATACCAATATCTGAAGCAATGGTAGAAAACTTTTCCAGTCTTTCTGACAATTTCAAGAATAAAAATACTAGCACATGATAGCATTGATTATTAACTATCTTAAACCTGAGACTGAGGATAATCATTATCATCATTATTATTACTAGCTAAACTATAACCCTTATTGGAAAAGCAGGATGCTATAAACCCAAGGGCATCAACAGGGAAAAATAGCCCAGTGTGGGAAGGAAGTAAATAAACAAGTAGTAATAATAATAGGAATAACATTTGGAAAACAGTAACAACATTAAAAAAGATCTTTCATAAACTATAAAGATTGACTTATCATGCTTAAAAACCTCTAATTTATCCATATAAAATGTCCCCTAAAATGCAATTCAACTAGTGAAGTCATTTAGGAGAAACCGAAGTATTGCTGGACAACCAGTCGGAAAGCATACAATTAAATTCTACGGAGACAGTTTTATTCCCTGTTGTAAATGACCTGATGGAAATAATGATTGTGAAAAAAACTAAGACCACCCAAATTTTTATTCGATCTCCCGTGTTGCTTTTGACACGGTTGTGCTTGAAGTACTATTAGGTGTTCATGAAGCTTTTGAGTATCTAAAAGATCACTTGATTGACAAACTACTGTGAAGGAATGGATATCTTTATTTATACGAGACATTAAGAAGGGGTGTGTCCAAGGGAAGTGTACAAGGCCCAATCCTATTTTGTATCTATACTTTATTCTATCAAAATAATTAGAGACGGAGTCAAGTTCAAGCTATTTGCGGATGATACACGATTCTATTTAACCATAAATGACATTGATAATATAGGTGGAAATCTAAACTATATTCATGCAAGTGTTAGGAAATGGATGATGATTAAACAACCAAAACTAAAAGATGAAACAGAGTTAATGGAAGGAGGAAGTAAAAACCTTAAGAAACTTAGGCGACATCCTAGATAAATATTAAAGACGTCTTGGTTCTGATATCCAGTGGAGTTCGTGACCTAAGTATTCTGCCTGAAATAAGTCTCTGTGATTAAATAAACGATGTATTAAGAATCACTGGATATCACATTAGAAACGATGCTTTTGTAAAATATCTGGATGTATATTCTGTAAAGAAACTATTATAATTTATTACCGACATTAATTACTGTAACCATCTATTATAACCCCCTACCCTAAATACAAATTCCATTCCATACCTTTCTCATTTAATTACTCGTTTCTCGACTAATTTGTTAATTTTATTAACACTACAGACTGGAAAGTCATGACAAAGGACGGGAATCCAAGTGACCCAGTGAAGTACAAGGTACTCAGATTGATGGAGACCTGCATGTCAGAGGAGGTCATAAGCCAATACCAGAACGATGCTTATGGACAGTGTTATCTCGACAGGTAAGATTTAGAGCGAATGTTTTGCATGGCGAGTTCTGCTAATCTCTCTGCAGCTGGCATATTCAACCAATTAAACCTTAACAAAGTTCGTAGTTTGTTTGTGGAAAATACTACTCAAGACGTGCTTAAAAGTTTACATATAGTTAGGATAAATTTATCAGTTAAAAACGTTGACCACAGGAAATTTGACAACATTAATGTTAGTTTCCCTTGCGTCACCCTAAACAGCTTACCAGCCTTCCAAAAGGAAAATTCTATGTACACACATATCTACCGAGGTACAATATCACTACCACACACGTTTAGTGAGAAAAAAAAAAAAAAGACCATGAACACACGTTTAGTGAAAAAAAAAGACCATGAGAGGTGATCGTTACCAAAACGGTGATTAGCTTTGCACAAATACTTATATATGATTATTGATATATTTGCTAATCCAGTATCACATGTTAGCAAGACAAAAGTTCTCTTGCAGTCCTTGTTATGGTGTTCCGCAAATTATCTGCATGAATACATGACATTGTATTACCTGGAAGAACAAATTATCTGAAGAGTTTTATTGTATATTGCTATATCCTAACTGAAAACTTTAGTGCTTAAGTATCTTCGTGTGGCTCGCATAAGAAATTAATGTACTGGATTTGCACAGAAAACAATAAGATATTAAGGGTCCCTCTATGCATCAGATACTTAGAACATGAAAAACTACAGCGCAAGAAAGCCAAACTAACTATGCACTATTTGCCATTTTTATTTTACATACAAAGTCAGGCTATATAATTAATTCGCATATGAACAGTGGTCTTATCCTGACCAAAAACGAAGGTAAAATCAGAACTAGCAAATTCTTGAATTCATAGGTTCTGTTCCGGCATATTAATTTGGTAATTTGTCCAAAAACTCTGACATCAAGGTTAAAAAGTCCTCCGTTTCATACTCTGATTATTGCTAAGTAAAAGGAAAAATTTTGCTTGTAATTGGCAGTTCAAATGAAAGCTTTCAAACAATATGTTTTTACATCATCCTGTCCTTAAAATCATCAAGAGTATTACTCTTTCCTCCTGTCGCAAACTCACATAAAACGTTCTTTAAAATCTTTAATGTACCATTCAAAATCAAATACAAGGTTCTTAAACCCCTTCCATACGAGGACAGATGCACGGCAGGCACACTGTTACCAATTTTGTGGTATGGGTGGCGATCACGAGTGTAGCTGACGTCATAAATGAGAAAACCACGGGTAAACCATCGAAGTGCCCGTTGTTGAGGAACCGGATGGGCTCCTGTCTAGGGATCACGTTGCCCGACTGGGCCCTCTGCCCGGTGTCTATCCCAAGCCTAAATCATGCGTTTAACGTTCCTAATTCTAATTTTGCAGGTTCACCCATGCTTACGGCACAGGAGCAGAAAGTGACACAGGAAAAGCCTGGCTTCACCTGTTGGAACAGGTAAGCCACCATTAAGTAAAAGACCACAATGAATAACAGTAGTTACGGGTGAGCGAAAGTAATTACATAAGCGTATGGAGTAAATACTACACGCATGTTTGCGTGTGTGATTACGTTTATATTATTTTACTTTTATTTTTCTTCCAGATAGTTAATTATGAAGAAGGGACAGATAATTGGTTGGAGAGCTCTGCTATAGATACGGGTCGGTATTCAAACTATGGTTTGGATTTCCAATGGAAGGATGGCTACGACACCTTGATTAATTCTCTCAAGGTGTGGTAAGAGAGATTTCCTATGTGATATATATATATATATATATATATATATATATATATATATATATATATATATATATATATATATAGTGTGTGTGTGTGTATATATATATATAGTGTGTGTGTGTGTGTGTGTGTGTGTGTCAGCATAATACGAGAAAGAGGAAAGATATAACTATTTAAATTATTTTGTCACTGATAATGGATTAAGCCAACTTTTTTATTTAGAGAGAGAGAGAGAGAGAGAGAGAGAGAGAGAGAGAGAGAGAGAGAGAGAGAGAGAGAGAGAGAGAGAGAGAATATAACACGATTGTCTATTTCTAGGCTAACCTCTCTGACAACCTTGTGAGGTTATCCACCCCAGTCTGTCGTATCACCTGGAACGGAATTGAGCAAGACAAAGTGTTGGTCGAGACTAAAGGCCGTCAGTCTGCCTACTTGGCCGATCACGTCCTTGTGACAGCCTCCGTGGGACACCTCAAGGAACGGCACGGCCATCTCTTCCGGCCAGCCCTCCCAGAGAAACTTATCAAGGACTTATCCGTAATCAATACGAAATGGATGTTCAGATTTTAAATAACTGGATTTAGTTAAAATCACTATAGTCAATTCTTTTTAGCGAGGCAGATTTGCACCGACTCGCAGAGGTGCCCTTTTCGCTCGGAAAAGTGTCCTGATCGCCGATTGGTTGGACAAGATAATTCTAACCAATCAGATAGCAGGATACTTTTCCGAGCTAAAACGGCACCACTGCGAGTCGGTGCAAATGCGCCTCATTAAAAAGATTGACTATAGATAGTGTAAATTCAACTAATTAGTGTAAATTCAACTAATTATTGGATATCCAATGTTTAAATCACTAGATTATCAATAACTGCATTTAGTTAAAATCAATGGTGTGAATTCAACTAATTATCAGATATCCAATATTTAAATCACTATATTGTCAATAACTGGATTTAGTTAAAATCACTAGATAGTGTAAATTCACCTAATTATTGGATATCCAGTGTTTAAATCACTAGATTATCAATAATTGGATTTAGTTAAAATCACTTTATAGTGTAAATTGAGCCAATTATTGGATATCCAATGTTTAAATCACTAGATTATCGCAATTTAAATAGAATCACGGGATATTCAGTTTAAATCACTTGATATTCATAGTTCAAATATTTGGATATAAAGATTGAATTACTAGATATGCAGTAATAAGACTGTATATTGAAGCTTTAAATAACTGTATAATCACACTAAACATTATTGGATATCCACAGTTTAAATGATTTTATAACCCAGTTTAAATAAATGGATATCCAGTTACAAAATTTGATATCAAGTGTTTAAATCACTTATATTCGCAATTTGAATGACTGGATATACATAATTCAAATAATCTTATATTGATTAAGAATTTAAATAACAATGTTTAAACTAAAATGATTAATTATTCATTATTGAAATAATTTTACAATGCGCTTACACCACTGTATGTTTGAAATTGGTTTTGCAACTTGAAAATAAATTAGAGACTTAATCAGGAATGACAACTAACGAATTTCATATTCAAGATTTGTAAACTTTTCTGTAAACGAAGTTAACCAAAAAGTTATCGTTAACTCGTAAAGGAAGGACCCTTAGTGTAAAGATTTAATGTGAAAACCTTCTTTAAAGGGAATCGAGCTGGGTGTGGCAGACAAGGTACAGATGGGATGGCCAGCGCCTTGGTGGGGACAGAAACCGATCTGGATCATGATCCTCTGGACAGAATTTAATCTCCCCGTTGAAATGGTAAGAGGATCCGTAAGGATTAAAATTTTTGAAGCATATTCAATAACCTTCTTTTAAAGACCGTATTGATAACTATTGTTGTTCTGGCGTCATAATTATACAAAAAGTTGGTGGACTAGAAAGTTTGTAGCTCTAAGATTCATAGTCACAGGTAAATCAGTAGGTTTCCATGCATTTCAATTTAAGATTCTTTTAAACTAGCATATAAATAAACATACTGATTAGAAAGTTAAAAACAGAAATGGGACGGTGTCCAATGATAGTAAGTAAACAATACAAGGAAGGGATAGGAAGCTAATGGGTTACATTGAAAAAATGCTTCCTTTGGTTTAAGCAAACTGGGGAGATTCTAACCGTAATCAACTTGTTAATCATCTGCAAACGTGACCCAATCTACATAGATATTCAACTATATCACTATTTGTACATTGCGAGTATCACAATGCCTTTGCCTTAAAAACGCTATGATACGAAAAGAAGAGATTCTGAACATAGAATAGTCTGCATCAAAGTCAAACCCACATTGCAGTTTTCACAATCTTTATCTCTTAGGAATGGATGTACGGCATCGTTCAGGTGATGAGTGTGCACCAGCAGGAGAGCGTTTTACAGGTATTTGTCACGGGACACCATGCCACTGCCATGGAGAGCCTGTCAGAGCACACAGTCCAGAGACACCTTCAGAGTCTGCTTTCTAACATCACTAACACCGAAGTGCCCCAACCGACATTCTTTAGAAGGTGGTACAATTGTCTTCACTTTGGAATGTTGCGCTTTTTAATAATCTATTTGTTTACTACAACTGAAATAGATTCCATGTTTATCCTGCATTTCCAGTAAACTGAAAATAAGCATTGGAATCATATTCTTAAGATATGTTAACAAATAGGGACGCATTTTGTAAAATTGAAATTATATTAATACCCACGGAAATAATCGTTAAAAAAACTCCTAGCGGGTTTCTTCCTTATAGCACTTATCAATCGCGATCCTTTAAGCCAACATTGAAAGGACAAATATTTTCCTTATTTCCAGATCTCAGTGGGGACTAAACCCCTGGACCCGAGGGTCATACTCGTCCTTCGTAACGGTCGAGGGTGAGAAAGCCGGACTGGACTCAAGGATGTCATTCCAAATTCCCCTTGAGAATTCAAAGGGAAACAAGGTGAACACCGAGTAACTCTCATTTGTTACAAAAAAACTATAGTAATCGTTTACTAATCAATCTACGGTTTCTAGTTAGTGTTGGGAGGTTTATAAAAATGATTATTTATTCCAGTGTTTTATGTAATGGATAATGCTAAACCTATATATAGTCCCAAAACATACCCTCTACGTAAATTTTAATATTTATAACTACCATTGGAGAGAGAGAGAGAGAGAGAGAGAGAGAGAGAGAGAGAGAGAGAGAGAGAGAGAATTTCACATGTCAATCAAGTGTACATTTAATTTCCTAATGTCTGCTTGCAGGTTGTGCTGTGGGCGGGGGAACACACCCACAACACCCACTACAGCACAGTGGACGGTGCCATGGATTCAGGCCTGCGGGCTGCATCCGAAGTTCTAAGTCTTTTGAAATTAACAGGGCTGTTATGAAGCTATCTGAACTGAGAGCAATGCAGCCTTGTCTTACTTTATGTTGGGGTGAATATCAAATTCAGTTAGCGTAAGGGAAAAATGGATAGTTTGTTATTTTGGAACACTATATTTTTAGATAGATTATATACATAAATAATGGAATAATTTTTATATAGATCATGTATATTTAAATCATGGAATCTAATATATTAAAAATATGTAACATTTAATTTCATATGCTGTAATATATTGTATGCTTCGAAATATCCTATCACACTGCATTTTAGAATAATATACAAATTTTATGTTATGGATCAGAGTTTCACAGCGTTTTCCTAAAATGGAAAACCCATATTTAGGAAATTCATGCATACATCCTACTGTACAGGAATTTTAGCGAGGTAGCCCAGTCAGGTACAGAAACATATTTACATGTAAAACCCTAACAACATTGTTATCAGTCTAACATTGTCAACCTATCAGCAGTAAGGTCAAGTTCCATTTAACGTTTTATGTGCTGTTATGTTTTAACCTTATTCATTCATACACTGTTTGCTTATTGATTTATATATAATTGAATCAAGCCCTGTTAATAGAAAAGTCAATGTACGACGGACTTTGTTTTTAAAAAATTTGTATGTTTATTTAAATGCCTTGTAGTGAAATCTTGACATTTTTCAGACTTATGATTGAGTAGCCAGTCATTCATATTAACACAACCCCAATTGAAACTATTGTTTAAAAAAAAACAGACTTCAACTGTCTTTTAAAAACCCAATGGGCCAAACAGCCCATTATGAAAAAAGAAGCAGGTTTTATTCTAATAAAAAGTTGCTTAAGAGTTTGTATTCTTTATTTTGATGCATTAACCGGTTGATTTGAGGAGAGAGTCTACTGCAACAGCATTGCAACTTTTGCCAACCATGAATTGTCCATGCAAAAAAGCAGAACTATGTTGCATGCGTAATAACATAGCACGGCTAGAATTTTAATTTTGTAAAAATTCAGCTAGTTAAGAGAAATGTAAAAGCAGTAGCTTCTTATATTTAGTATCTATATAATTTTCAAAC
>NC_090750.1:77785876-77873012 GCF_036898095.1 Palaemon carinicauda
ACAAAGACCTGGTGCAAGAGAACTTACATCATCCCACGGAAATTAAGCTATTGTTAAATGTATGTAATTAGTTAGGGTTTATTAATTTTAATTGTCTCCAGTCTATTCTTTTTACTTTCCTATCACCGTATGTAGTTTGTGTGTGGGTGCATCATTGATGGTTGGTTTCTTTGTCTCTTTCTTTTATCTTTCCGGTGTGCTAGAGTTTGTTTGGGTCCTAGATGCCTTTTTGTAATGCGAATGGTTTATTTCCTTCCTGGCTGGAGATTTATTTTCATTTGAGGAGAATTAAGTTTATGTAATAAACAGGAATTTGAATTTGATTAAGAGTCTTTGTTTTGAACCTTTCCTTCTCGGTGGATTTTTATACGTCAATGTCTAGTTCTAGTTGGCTGAATACAAAGAACCTGTGACATTAAATGGCGACCTTGCCAGGATCCTGTTGAATTCTTTTCTCAGGATCCCTAGAATATTGACATTGCCGTGTTGGAATCTTCAGTAGAGGATTGGTTGTTCGGATATTTTGATAGTTAATTAGGTTTAAAACTTTGATAAAATGAGTGAGTCTGAGCTTACGATGACTGAGATTAATGTATCGGAATTTTTGGGTAGGGCTGACTGGGAGGCTAGGCTTGGTGATTTAAGTAAAGGTCAGTTGTTTGCACTAGCAGACCATTTCAAGTTAGTAGTATCTCCTGGTGTAAAGAAAGGAACTCTGTTACTACAGGTAGCGAGTGCGATAAGGGGTGGTGCTATGGGTGCGACTTCGGACGAAGTAGGATTAATGCAAGATAGGTTAGCATTACAGAAATTGGAGGTGGAAAAGTTGAAATGGCAGTTTCAAATGGGAGAGATGGAGATGGCCAATAGGGAAAAAGAAAGGGAAATGGAGAAGGTTAGATTAGAACATGAGAGGGAACAGGAAATGGCTAGATTGGAACAGGAAAAGGCTAGATTGGAACAGGAGAGGCAATTGGAGTTTGTTCGAATGGAACATGAATTGCAGGTTCTTCGTTTAAAACAAACTGGACCGGAAGACTACTTTAACATTAGTCATGCTATTAAGCTAGTCCCTGTTTTTAACGAAGCTGATGTGGCTGAATTCTTCTCTGCTTTTGAGAAGTTAGCAAGAAAGTTAGGTTGGCCTGAGACTATGTGGACTACCCTAATTCAGTGCAGGTTGGTTGGGAAAGAACAAAAAGTGTATGCAGCATTGAGTGAAGAGGTAAGTGCAGATTATAGTAGGGTGAGAGAGATTGTATTAAAAGCTTATGAGCTTGTGCCAGAAGCCTACCGCCAGAGATTTCGTAATCTAAGAAAGGTTCCAAATGATACTTATGTAGAGTTTGCTAGAGCTAAAGAATTAGCATTTGATGAATGGTTGAAATCAAAAGGGGTTGATGATTTTGCAGGGATAAGGGAAATAATCCTTATTGAAGAGTTCAAGAATAATGTAGGGCATGAATTGAAGATACATTTAGAAGACTTAAAGTTAGATACTGTGGGAGCAGTTGCAGTGGCAGCCGATGAGTACGCACTATCACACAAGTCTGTGTTTAAGTTTGCTGATAAGCAAAGTAGGTGGGATAAGGATAGGAGGTTTGAAAAGACTCCGGAGCAGGGAGCGAAATCCTCTAAATCCAGTTCTCCTGGAAGAAAGGTTCAGTCTTTTCCAAAGACGAGTGAAAGGGATGTAACGTGTTATTTTTGTAAAAAGAAGGGCCATATTAGGTCAGAATGTTCTGCCTGGAAGGGGCAGGGGAGTTCCAAGAAGCCTGTAGGTCTACTTGGGAGAACTTCTGGGGGTGTATCCTGTGAGTTTGGTAACTTTGGAAAATATGTCTCTAGTGGTGAAGTGTTCACAAAGGACCAGGATGGTTTTGGGAGACGGGTAAATGTATTGCGGGATACTGGTGCTGCCCAGTCGTTGATTTTGAGATCGGCGTTGCCTGACAATTTTGTAGAGGAGCAGCTAGAGTATGTGTTGTTGGGTGGCTTCCCAAACACTGTGGTGGCGTGTCCTCTGGCCGAGTTTTGGTTAAACTCGGATTGGGTCAAGGGCCCGTTAAAGTTAGCAATTGCAGATGAACTACCAGTGAACGGTGTGCAGGTTGTGATAGCCAATGATACTGAGTCGGATATGGGGAGTAGTTGTCCGGTAGTGCAATGTAACGGTACCACTCAGATTGGTGAGAGTAGTCCTATGATGGCTATTACTCGTTCTACAGTCCAGTCTCCTAGTGTTGAGGATGAGGATTTGGGTCTAGATAGGCTTGAAGGACTGGTAGAGGGAGTTTCTGATGTGAAAGTTCCTAGTCTGGTATCTAAGTGGGATGATACTGTAGGATGGGATAGGAACTCACTAAGTATTGCTCAGAAGGAAGAGTTTAATGAAGAGGGGGAAGGAGAGGTTAGCTCAGATTTGACGAGACCTAAGATGAAATGGGAAGATGGTATCCTGTATCGATTTAGTCGTTTCAAAAGATCGCCAACTGAGATGTGGGAGGTAAGGAAGCAGATAGTAGTTCCTCTTGAATATCGGGGCAAAATCTTGTGGTTTGCACATGAAGATTTACTTGCTGGTCATTTTGGAGTAAGCAAAACTTTTAGGAAAGTTGCTGAGCATTTCTTTTGGCCAAGAATGAAGGCAGAGGTGAAGAGGTATGTTAATTCTTGTACTAAGTGTCAAATGGTTGGTAAACCAAATCAGAGAATTGCTAAAGCCCCTTTACAACCCATTCCAGTGGTTGAAGAACCATTTAAAGAGATATTGATAGATATTGTGGGGCCATTGCCAAAGACTAGCAGTGGTTTTCAGTATATACTGACAATAATGGATAGAATGTCCAGGTACCCCGAAGCTGTACCCTTAAGGAGTATTCACAGTAAGAAAGTAATCGAAGCACTTATTGGTTTCTTTACTAGGTTTGGATTGCCGAAATCGGTTCAATCTGACTGTGGTAGTAATTTTATGAGTAAAGAATTTGCTAAACAGATGAAAGAGTTCAAAATTAATCATGTAACTTCATCACCATACCACCCAGAGAGCCAGGGTCAGATTGAACGATTTCATCAAACTTTGAAGTCCATGCTAAAGAAATATTGTGGGGAAGATCCAAGGAACTGGGATAAGGCAATACCTTATTTATTGTTTGCATTTAGGTCTGTACCGAGTGATATGATGGGATTTTCTCCATTTGAGCTTGTATTTGGTCACAAGGTAAGAGGTCCTTTGGATGTTGTTAAAGAAAGTTGGGAAAATAATAATCCAAAAGTTAGCCTGGTACAATTTCTAAAAGAATCTAGGGAAAAGCTTTATAAGTTTTGGGAGTTTGCTAAGGAGAACTTGAAAGTTGGGCAAGGTAAAATGAAAAAGAATTTTGACATCAAAGCTAGGAGAAGGGTATTTGAAGTTGGGGATAAAGTTTTAGTTTTATTACCTACCCCTGGTAATCCCCTAGGAGCCAAGTTTTCAGGACCATGGAAGATAGCTAAGAGGGTAAGTAGCTTGAATTATCTGGTGGAGACCCCAAGTAGAAGACAAAAACACCAGCTTTGTCATGTTAACATGTTGAAACCCTATTATGAAAGAGTAGCAAAGAAGCCATTGTTGTTGTTGGGGAAAGTAGAAATGGAAAGAGACTGTTTGGAAATAGAAGGTAAGTGGCCTAAAGGTAATAGCGATGTATTAAATAACTTGCCAAATATGTTGTCTCACTTAGATGGGGATCAAATTGAGTCCATCTTAAATTTGATAGAAGTGTATCCAGATTTATTTAAGGACACCCCAGGTTGTACGGCTGTGATACAGCATGATGTGGAGGTTAGAGGGGCTAAACCAATAAAACAGGCACCTTATAAAATTAATCCATTGAAAAGGGAAGTAATCAAAACAGAGGTAGAGTACATGTTGCAGCATAATCTGATAGAAAGTAGTTACAGTCCATGGAGTTCACCTGTGGTGTTGGTGAAGAAGGAGAATGGTCAGTATAGAATGTGCATAGATTACCGCAAGGTTAATGCGGTTACAGAGACTGACAGTTTTCCTTTACCTCGGGTAGAGGACTGCATCAATGATGTAGGTAAGGCAAAGTTTATCAGTAAGTTTGACCTTCTAAAGGGGTACTGCCAAGTACCGTTGACACCCAGAGCTAAGGATATCTCTGCTTTTGTGACCAGTGAGGGATTATTTGCCTGCAACGTGATGCCTTTTGGCATGAAAAATGCATCTGCTACATTTCAGAGACTAATGAACAACTTGGTAGGTTCTCTAGAGGGTGTGGTAGTGTACATTGATGACATTGTGGTATATAGCGATGACTGGGACACCCATATTCAAAGAATACGTAAGTTATTTGAAAAACTTAGCCAGGCAGGGCTGGTTATCAATCTTGCCAAATGTGAGATAGCCAAGGCTAGTGTATTGTATCTTGGTCATGAAATAGGTCATGGGAAGATTGTCCCGAAAGATGCAAACGTCAGAGCCATTTTAGAGTTTCCTGTGCCTTATGACAAAAGGTCTGTTCGTAGATTTCTTGGCATGGTAGGATACTACAGGAGATTTGTGATAAATTTTGCCACAATTTCTAATCCTCTTACTAATTTATTGAGGAAAGAAGTAAAGTTTGAGTGGAATGAAGAGTGTCAGAGGTCATTTGACAAATTGAAGGCAGTTCTAACTAACTATCCTGTCTTGAGAGCTCCGGATTTTCAGGAACCATTTAGGTTGGCGGTCGATGCAAGTGACTATGGAATAGGTGCTGTGCTATCTCAAGTTGAGGAACAGGTAGAGTATCCTGTTGCCTTTTTCTCTAAAAAGCTTAATGAAGCTCAACGCAAGTACTCCACCATAGAGAAGGAGGCCTTAAGCCTGATAACAGCTCTAGAACATTTTGAAATTTACTTGACAAATGTTCCTACACCTGTAGTGGTCAAGACAGACCACAATCCTTTATTATTTTTAAACAGGTTTAAGAATAAGAACCAGAGGCTGATGAGGTGGAGTCTGATATTACAAAAGTGGGATTTGGATATCCAACATGTTCCAGGGAGAAAGAATGTGGTGCCAGACACACTGTCTAGATAATCATGAATTGCTTGGCACGAATGTTAATTTTTTTCTTTACTTTTCAGAATTAAATGTCTTTTTTTTTCCATTTAATTTGAATTTAATGTTTTTTGTAGTTATTCAATATAAGACTTATTAATCTATATTCAGATTTGTTTGCTTTATTTCCATTCATAATTTAGTTCAGTGCTTTGATTTTTGTTACACAAAAATTTTTTTAAGGATGGGGGTGTAAGGAAATTTTCCTTATTAACGTAAATAATTTAAAAGGATTAAGAAAATAAATTTTCCAGTGGTTATTGTGCCATCTGTTGGTTGCGCTCGTAGCCAGGTATGTCATACGTGTGTATTTTTGTTTTTCATATCCGTGGTGGGAGAGAGGAGGAGCCAAGAGGCAGTTAGCAAGACTGTTTACCTTGAAAGGTAGATTTGTTATGTACGTTAGTGTTCCACGAATTCGTCTGCAGAGGACACTCTTTCCTGCTTCAAGTGGTGGTGGAGTGACTTAGTGATGGACAGCAACCATTGGCTAATACCAAAGCTCCTGTTAGTCTAGGGACAGACTCGTTTTGACCACTTCGAAGCCTGCAGACGTGACACTGCCGTTCAGTTTTGCCTTGGGGTAAGAATAACATTGTGTAGTTTCCCTTGCTGAACGATTTTGGAAAGCCTGAAGTGTTTTCATCGGTGTGTGGCTGCCGCTGGTACCAGTAATTATGTGATCATTCAAGCATAACATTACGTTAATGGTTTGGATCTCGACGGGTTCGTCCTTCAAACCTGATTCTGTGACAAAGACCTGGTGCAAGAGAACTTACATCATCCCACGGAAATTAAGCTATTGTTAAATGTATGTAATTAGTTAGGGTTTATTAATTTTAATTGTCTCCAGTCTATTCTTTTTACTTTCCTATCACCGTATGTATAGTTTGTGTGTGGGTGCATCATTGATGGTTGGTTTCTTTGTCTCTTTCTTTTATCTTTCCGGTGTGCTAGAGTTTGTTTGGGTCCTAGATGCCTTTTTGTAATGCGAATGGTTTATTTCCTTCCTGGCTGGAGATTTATTTTCATTTGAGGAGAATTAAGTTTATGTAATAAACAGGAATTTGAATTTGATTAAGAGTCTTTGTTTTGAACCTTTCCTTCTCGGTGGATTTTTATACGTCAACGTCTAGTTCTAGTTGGCTGAATACAAAGAACCTGTGACAAAAGGTAGAAGAAAGAAGTTTTACAGCAACATTATCAAAAGTATTTGTGAGATGGAAGTTTCTTTTACATACATACATACATACATACATACATACATATATAGACCAGTGAGGAAAGGAAATAAGGAAATGAATAAATGATGAGAATAAATTAACAATATATCATTCTAAAAACAGTAACAGCGTCAAAACAGATAAGTCATATATAAACTATTAACAACGTGAAAAACAGATATGTCATATATAAACAATAAAAAGACATGTCAGCCTGGTCAACATAAAAACATTTGCTCCAACTTTGAACTTTTGAAGTTCTACTGATTCAACTACCCGATTAGGAAGATCATTCCACAACTTGGTAACAGCTGGAATAAAACTTCTAGAATACTGTGTAGTATTGAGCCTCATAATGGAGAAGGCCTGGCTATTAGAATTAACTGCCTGCCTAGTATTACGAACAGGATAGAATTGTCCAGGGAGATCTGAATGTAAAGGATGTTCAGATTTATGAAAAATCTTATACAACATGCATAATGAACTAATTGAACGACGGTGCCAAAGATTAATATCTAGATCAGGAATAAGAAATTTAATAGACCGTAAATTTCTGTCCAACAAATTAAGATGAGATTCAGCAGCTGAACACCAGACAGGAGAACAATACTCAAAACAAGGTAGAATTAAAACACTTCTTCAGAATAGATTGATCACCGAAAATCTTGTAAGACTTTCTCAATAAGCCAATTTTTTTGTGCAATTGAAGAAGACACGGACCTAATGTGTTTCTCAAAAGTAAATTTGCTGTCGAGAATCACACCTAAAATTTTAAAAGTCATACAAATTTAAAGAAACATTATCAATACTGAGATCCGGATGCTGAGGAGCCACCGTCCTTGACCTACTTACAATCATACTTTGAGTTTTGTTAGGATTCAACTTGATACCCCTTTATTTGCACCATGCACTAATTTTAGCTAAATCTCTATTAAGGGATTCACCAACCCCAGATCCACATTCAGGGGAACGAATTGATGCAAAGAGAGTAGCATCATCTGCATATGCAACAAGGTTGTTTTCTAGGCCAAACCACATGTCATGTGTATATAGTATGAAAAGTAATGGGCCAAGAACACGACCCTGTGGAACACCGGATATCACATTCCTATTCTCACTATGGTGACCATCAACAACAACTCTTTGAGATCTACTACTTAAAAAATCAATAATTAATTTTAATACTAATACTAACACCATCAACTGTGAATTCATAGTACGATTCTCGTAAACCAAATAGGCTTTATAACCTCATATTTCATAAATTGCTACTTTAAAGCGAAGAGTTTGGAAAGCAAAATTGAAGAAAAGAAGCCGGGATGGAGGAATAGTGTAAGGCTGAAGAGAATACAGAAAAGAATTATCGCAAATAAAATATTTCATTGTGGGATCAAAGGCTTAAGAGAATTGCATCCGACCTAACATTCCAATTTGCCTTTCCGGGTATCACAGGTTGTCTAGACTTTACCCTTTTCATTATCTTTATCCTCTCCCTTTTCCCTTTTTATTCTCCCTATCTAAAGTACTAATAGCTAGCACTCGTCTGTCGGTCAAAAGCTTCGTAGAGGGTTTGTTAGAGCTGGTGACATTAAGTAGGCCTACATATAAGAAGGGATCTTGTATGCACAGAGGAAAGAGGGGATTGGCATGACTTGGCTTCATCTGAATTCTGTGATCTTTTTTTTAACATTAATGAAGTCCTAATATCGACCCCACATAAAAATGGGAAAAGATGCAGAATAAGAAAAAGAATGTCTATTTAAACACTTGGTGAAACTTTACTTATAACCCAAACGACTATATAAGTCTAGAGTGTTTTACTTCCCTGTTTTCAGCTGTCTTTAAAACTATCTATTCCGAAACCTTTGGACTAAGAGCAGCATCAAATATAGATTCTGGACACAAATGTTGATGTTTTGAATTGTGTTTTTGGAAGCACAACTCAATGTCTTTTAAATCCTTATGTTCCTACTCTAAACTACAAAATATTTTGAATTGGTTACATAACAATGCTTTTATTATTATTATTATTATTATTATTATTATTATTATTATGCTACAACCCTAGTTGGAAAAAGGGGATGCTATTAACACATAGGCTCAAACAGGGAAAAATAGCCCAGTGAGGAAAGGAGATAAGGAAATAAATAAACTATATGAGAACTAATGGACAATTGAAATGAAATGTTATAAGAACATTACCAACATTAAAGCATAAATAAACTACTTAAACTCTAAAAAGACTTATGCCAGCCTGCTCATCATGAAAACATTTACAGCCAGTTTGAACATTTGAATTTCTACCGATTCAACTTTTGTGGATAGTTAATGTGGCACTATTCCTTATTTCTTCACCTTTGGTTTTGGTCTATAGGATTTTATTTTTTAATTGGGCAATTTAAATTATCTATACATATTTGAAACCCTTCTGATTTCCTCTGCTCCTTTCTCATACCGAGCAAGTTGCACAGAAGAAAATTAGCCCGTCGATTTTAGGGACAAAAAGGCTTATACAATTAGTTATCCCATATAGAAATATTTACATCCCCAAGTAAATAATATATTATTTTGATAAATGTATAATTAATTATAATTTTGGGATAGAATGCAAATTTTAAGTTTTTTTTTTTTTTGAAAATTACATAAAGATTTGAAATATCGATATATTATGAAATTATTTTGATCAGTACTGCGCGAGCAAGTTGAAGTGCAAGGGAAAAACTCAGGCAGAAAGATCATACTATTTTTGGTGTAAAACCATATTATATTATTCATCATTGACAAATCGAATTGAAAAGTCTTAGCTTTAGGTATCATAAAACTGGGCGTGCCGCGTACGCCCTACACACAGGCTTTAATGTTATCTATGGTTGTAAGGACAGTCTTTACTGTCCCTCTTGATGAGTTTTAAGAGTAATTACTTCATCCAATTTCACCGCGAAATCCCATGTGATGAAATTGGTTATTGCAATCTATAATGCTTTTACAACTATTTCCTTGTTTCATAATCATGGCCCTCTCTATTTTGCAACATATTGTCTTGTTTCTTGTTCTGATTACGTTCCAAGAATGTTTTGTATTAATTTAATTTACACAGGTCACAAACTTCATCTTTGTATTTTTCCCGAAATTTACTTTTATTTTTATAGTTGGTTTTATTAGAGAGAAATATGAAAGTTTTATTCCCCTTTGCGTCTTTGATCACGAGGTATAAGAGAGAATCCAGTCAATTAGATATTGATATATATACACACATATATATATATATATATATATATATATATATATATATACATATACATATATATATATATATATATATATATACATATATATATATATATATATATATATATATATATATATATATATATATATATATATACTGTATATATACGTATATATATACACATATATACACACATATATATATATATATATATATATACATTATATATATATATATATATATATATATACATATATATATATATATATATATATATATATATATATATATATATATATATATACTATTGCTAAATGAGAAGGGTATTTTATTTTGATATCTAAACCCAGATTCACTTAAGTATGACGTTGAAAACGTAATAAAACACCATTGTCCTTTGATGACAAGGGAGGGAACTAACTGCTCTTCACCTTGCGGCCGAAATGAAACAAGTTTCACTGAACCGTCGTCACGTGACTTATCAATAAGTCGTTCCTGTCAGTCAAATGTATAAGACAGTCTGCTTGTGGAGCTATTATCGCCAAATAGGTTCCTTATCCATTCGTGTCCACTTATGTCTGCATCTTGGAAGTCAAATGAAAACTTCCACCTTTTGTGTTAGAATAATTCAGAAATTCTAGTAATTTGGAAACCTGTCGAAAATATTATTTTCTACATTCCTTTTCCAAAGGTCCATTTTTTCCATAAATGCGTTTATTTTGTCAATCTGTGAAAATATTCACTTGTGAGACCCAGCCATTGATTATTGGTCAGATGGTTAAATTTCTCAAAAATGTCAACCGTGTCAGAATATTTTCGAGTTAAACAAGCATCTGATCTTATTTCCAATGTATAAAAATTCATTTCGAAGTTCTTCGTAACTCTGTGAAGAAATTTTTCACGGGATAGCCAGCATGATCCACAGTAATATTAGAGCGCAGTGTGTTCCGTACAAAAATCTTCACAGAACTTTGCAAAAATTCTTCCTTTTAACGGACTGTTCTTTATAGATATTACTACCCTGACATCTTTGAGCAAAATACCCAATTCTTCTTCATACATGAACCAAAATGAAAACATTACACAATTAGAATGATGTATTGTTTCTGGCAATCATTACAATGATCACATTTGCTACACTTTATTTTGATCATCTTATATAAAGGTAGAAGAAAGAAGTTTTACAGCAACATTATCAAAAGTATTTGTGAGATGGAAGTTTCTTTTATATACATACATACATACATACATACATACATACATAGACCAGTGAGGAAAGGAAATAAGTAAATGAATAAATGATGAGAATAAATTAACAATATATCATTCTAAAAACAGTAACAGCGTCAAAACAGATAAGTCATATATAAACTATTAACAACGTGAAAAACAGATATGTCATATATAAACAATAAAAAGACTTATGTCAGCCTGGTCAACATAAAACCATTTGCTCCAACTTTGAACTTTTAAAGTTCTACTGATTCAACTACCCGATTAGGAAGATCATTCCACAACTTGGTAACAGCTGGAATAAAACTTCTAGAATACTGTGTAGTATTGAGCCTCATGATGGAGAAGGCCTGGCTATTAGAATTAACTGCCTGCCTAGTATTACGAACAGGATAGAATTGTCCAGGGAGATCTGAATGTAAAGGATGTTCAGATTTATGAAAAATCTTATACAACATGCATATTGAACTAATTGAACGACGGTGCCAAAGATTAATATCTAGATCAGGAATAAGAAATTTAATAGACCGTAAATTTCTGTCCAACAAATTAAGATGAGAATCAGCAGCTGAACACCAGACAGGAGAACAATACTTAAAACAAGGTAGAATGAAAGAATTAAAACACTTCTTCAGAATAGATTGATCACCGAAAATCTTGTAAGACTTTCTCAATAAGCCAATTTTTTGTGCAATTGAAGAAGACACGGACCTAATGTGTTTCTCAAAAGTAAATTTGCTGTCGAGAGTCACACCTAAAATTTTAAAAGTCATACAAATTTAAAGAAACATCAATACTGAGATCCGGATGCTGAGGAGCCACCGTCCTTGACCTACTTACAATCATACTTTGAGTTTTGTTAGGATTCAACTTCATACCCCTTTATTTGCACCATGCACTAATTTTAGCTAAATCTCTATTAAGGGATTCACCAACCCCAGATCTACATTCAGGGGAAGGAATTGATGCAAAGAGAGTAGCATCATCTGCATATGCAACAAGGTTGTTTTCTAGGCCAAACCACATCTCATGTGTATATAGTATGAAAAGTAATGGGCCAAGAACACGACCCTGTGGAACACCGGATATCACATTCCTATTCTCACTATGGTGACCATCAACAACAACTCTTTGAGATCTATTACTTAAAAAATCAATAATTAATTTTAATACTAATACTAACATCATCAACTGTGAATTCATAGTACGATTCTCGTAAACCAAATAGGCTTTATAACCTCATATTTCATAAATTGCTACTTTAAAGCGAAGAGTTTGGAAAGCAAAATTGAAGAAAAGAAGCCAGGATGGAGGAATAGTGTAAGGCTGAAGAGAATACAGAAAAGAATTATCGCAAATAAAATATTTCATTGTGGGATCAAAGGCTTAAGAGAATTGCATCCGACCTAACATTCCAATTTGCCTTTCCGGGTATCACAGGTTGTCTAGACTTTACCCTTTTCATTATCTTTATCCTCTCCCTTTTCCCTTTTTATTCTCCCTATCTAAAGTACTAATAGCTAGCACTCGTCTGTCGGTCAAAAGCTTTGTAGAGGGTTTTGTTATAGCTGGTGACTTTATGTAGGTCTACATATAAGAAGGGATCTTGTATGCACAGAGGAAAGAGGGGATTGGCATGACTTGGCTTCATCTGAATTCTGTGATCTTTTTTTTACCATTAATGAAGTCCTAATATCGACCCCACATAAAAATGGGAAAAGATGCAGAATAAGAAAAAGAATGTCTATTTAAACACTTGGTGAAACTTTACTTATAACCCAAACGACTATATAGGTCTACAGTGTTTTACTTCCCTGTTTTCAGTTGTCTTTAAAACTATCTATTCCGAAACCTTTGGACTAAGAGCAGCATCAAATATAGATTCTGGACACAAATGTTGATGTTTTGAATTGTGTTTTTGGAAGCACAACTCAATGTCTTTTAAATCCTTATGTTCCTACTCTAAACTACAAAATATTTTGAATTGGTTACATAACAATGCTTTTATTATTATTATTATTATTATTATTATTATTATTATTATTATTATTATTATTATGCTACAACCCTAGTTGGAAAAAGGGGATGCTATTAACACATAGGCTCCAACAGGGAAAAATAGCCCAGCAAGGAAAGGAGATAAGGAACTAAATAAACTATATAAGAACTAATGGACAATTGAAATGAAATGTTATAAGAACATTACCAACATTAAAGCATAAATAAACTACTTAAACTCTAAAAAGACTTATGCCAGCCTGCTCATCATGAAAACTTTTACAGGAAGTTTGAACTTTTCAATTTCTACCGATTCAACTTTTGTGGATAGTTAATGTGGCACTATTCCTTATTTCTTCACCTTTGGTTTTGGTCTATAGGATTTTATTTTTTAATTGACATATTTAAATTATCTATACATATTTGAGACCCTTCTGATTTCCTATGCTCCTTTCTCATACCGAGCAAGTTGCACAGAAGAAAATTAGCCCGTCGATTTTAGGGACAAAAAGGCTTATACAATTAGTTATCCCATATAGAAATATTTACATCCCCAAGTAAATAATATATTATTTTGATAAATGTATAATTAATTATAATTTTGGGATAGAATGCAAATTTTAAGTTGTTTTTTTTATGAAAATTACATAAAGATTTGAAATATCAATATATTATGAAATTATTTTGATCAGTACTGCGCGAGCAAGTTGAAGTGCAAGGGAAAAGTTCAGGCAGAAATGTCATACTATTTTTGGTGTAAAACCATATTATATTATTCATCATTGACAAATCGAATTGAAAAGTCTTAGCTCTAGGTATCATAAAACTGGGCGTGCCGCGTACGCCCTACACACAGGCTTTAATGTTATCTATGGTTGTAAGGACAGTCTTTACTGTCCCTCTTGATGAGTTTTAAGAGTAATTACTTCATCCAATTTCACCGCGAAATCCCATGTGATGAAATTGGTTAATACAATCTAGTATGCTTTTACAACTATTTCCTTGTTTCATAATCATGGCCCTCTCTATTTTGCAACATATTGTCTTGTTTCTTGTTCTGATTACGTTCCAAAAATGATTTGTATTATTTTGATTTACACAGGTCACAATCATCATCTTTGTATTTTTCCCGAAATTTGCTTTCATTTTAATCGTTAATTTTATTAGAGAGAAATATGAAATAACCCCTTTGGGTCTTTGATCCCAACGTATAAGACAGAATCCAAACAATTAGGTATTAATTAAGATATATATATATATATATATATATATATATATATATATATATATATATATATATATATATTTATTATATCTTGTGATGCTGGATCTAAGTGCAGCATTTGATACTGTAGAACATACATATCTGATGGAAGAAGACCTTAAAGCTGTGGGCATCGTAGAACGAGCATATGACTGGTTTGTGAGTTATCTTGAAAACCGCAAAGTTAAAGTAGTAATATCAAATGTTGAATCTGAGACAAGAAAACTAACCAAAGGGGTGCCTCAAGCCAGTGTACTAGGTCCTCTCCTGTTTGAAATTTACACGATTGAACTGGCAAATATACTTGAACTCACAGAGTTAAGTTTAAAATATACGCTGATGATACACAATTCTATTTCCCAATAGCATCAGTTGATGAAGCTAAAAGAAAGATACATGAAATAATGAATGACATTAAGGCTTGGATGTTAACAAAAAAAAGCTCAAGCTCAATGAAGATAAAAGTGAATGTATTATTTTTGGAAATGAAAAAGATATAAAAAGAATCGAATGCTTCGAAAGAATTGAAATAGGTCAATCGATCAT
This sequence comes from Palaemon carinicauda, assembly GCF_036898095.1. Taxonomy (NCBI): domain Eukaryota; kingdom Metazoa; phylum Arthropoda; class Malacostraca; order Decapoda; family Palaemonidae; genus Palaemon; species Palaemon carinicauda. The sequence goes on from NC_090750.1 coordinate 77,800,477, forward strand.
TGGCCTAAAGAAATCCGTCAGAAATCTTGGAGTAATCATGGATGATAGACTGACAATGAATGAACGTATAAATAATATGGTAAGAAATTGAACCTATCACATTAAAAACATAGCATTTATTAGTAAATACTTAAATGAAAAATATATGGCCATACTCATTAATCACCACATATTTTCGAAAATTGATTACTGCAACTCACTGCTCTATGGCTTACCAAATTATCAGCTGAAGAAAATTCAGAGAGTACAAAACAGAGCCGCTAGATTAATAAAAGGACTACACAATAGGGATAGAATTACCCCTGCACTAATTAAATTACACTGGCTGCCGGTAAAGGCGAGAATTGAATACAAGCTATTCTTACTAACGTTTAAGATACTGAACCAAAATATCTAAAATAATGCCTGAACAAACTAGAACTAGAAACAAATGTTACCATAAGACACATGAGTGACAAACACACTATCTGAACCAAGAACAAATGGTAAATTTGGTGAAAGCGCTTTTAGCTACTGTGCGCCTAGACATTATAATAAACTGCCAACTGAAATGAAGGACCTAAAGTGAGCAATTGAATTTAAGAAGAAACTAAAGACATTACTTTTCACAAGATCATATGATTTGGAAGATGCTACAATCAAGGAATTGTATAAGTTATAAGGAAAATGTTTCGTTAGATGATTGATATGGACCCGCTCGAGTAGTAGTTCACTCGACTTCAGTGGAGGGTTGGATTTAAACCCAAAACAAGTAACAAGTAAATATATATATAGATATATATATATATATATATATATATATATATATATATATAAATATATAAATAAATATATATATATATATATATATATATATATATATATATACTTATATATATATACATATATATATATATACATATACATAAAAATATATATACATATAAATATATATATATATATATATATATATGCATATATATATATATATATACACATTATATATATATATATATATATATATATACATATATATATATATATATATATATATATATATATATATATATATATATATATATATATATACTATTGCTAAATGAGAAGGGTATTTTATTTTGATAACTAAACCCTGATTCACTTAAGTATGACGTTGAAAACGTAATAAAACACCATTGTCCTTTGATGACAAGGGGTTGGGGGTGGGGGGGGGGAACTAACTGCTCTTCACCTTGCGGCCGAAATGAAACAAGTTTCACTGAACCGTCGTCACGTGACTTATCAATAAGTCGTTCCTGTCAGTCAAATGTATAAGACATTCTGCTTATAGAGCTATTATCGCCAAATAGGTTCCTTATCCAATCGTGTCCACTTATGTCTGCATCTTGGAAGTCAAATGAAAACTTCCACCTTTTGTGTTAGAATAATTCAGAAATTTTAGTAATTTGGAAACCTGTCGAAAATATTATTTTCTACATTCCTTTTCCAAGGGTCCATTTTTTCCATAAATGCGTTTATTTTGTCACTCTCTGTGAACATATTCACTTGTGAGACCCAGCCATTGATTATTGATCGGATGGTTAAATTTCTCAAAAATGTCAACCGTGTCAGAATATTTTCGAGTTAAACAAGCCTCTGATCTTATTTCCAATGTATAAAAATTCATTTCGAAGTACTTCGTAACTCTGTGAAGAAATTTTTCACGGGATAGGCAGCATGATCCACAGTAATATTAGAGCGCAGTGTGTTCCGTACAAAAATCTTCACAGAACTTTGCAAAAATTCTTCCTTTTAACGGACTGTTCTTTATAGATATTACTACCCTGACATCTTTGAGCAAAATACCCAATTCTTCTTCATACATGAACCAAAATGAAAACATTACACAATTGGAATGATGTATTGTTTCTGGCAATCATTACAATGATCACATTTTCTACACTTTATTTTGATCATCTTATATAAAGGTAGAAGAAAGAAGTTTTACAGCAACATTATCAAAAGTATTTGTGAGATGGAAGTTTCTTTTATATACATACATACATACATACATACATACATACATACATAGACCAGTGAGGAAAGGAAATAAGGAAATGAATAAATGATGAGAATAAATTAACAATATATCATTCTAAAAACAGTAACAGTGTCAAAACAGATAAGTCATATATAAACTATTAACAACGTGAAAAACAGATATGTCATATATAAACAATAAAAAGACTTATGTCAGCCTGGTCAACATAAAACCATTTGCTCCAACTTTGAACTTTTGAAGTTCTACTGATTCAACTACCCGATTAGGAAGATCATTCCACAACTTGGTAACAGCTGGAATAAAACTTCTACAATACTGTGTAGTATTGAGCCTCATGATGGAGAAGGCCTGGCTATTAGAATTAACTGCCTGCCTAGTATTACGAACAGGATAGAATTGTCCAGGGAGATCTGAATGTAAAGGATGTTCAGATTTATGAAAAATCTTATGCAACATGCATAATGAACTAATTGAACGACGGTGCCAAAGATTAATATCTAGATCAGGAATAAGAAATTTAATAGACCGTAAATTTCTGTCCAACAAATTAAGATGAGAATCAGCAGCTGAACACCAGACAGGAGAACAATACTTAAAACAAGGTAGAATGAAAGAATTAAAACACTTCTTCAGAATAGATTGATCACCGAAAATCTTGTAAGACTTTCTCAATAAGCCAATTTTTTGTGCAATTGAAGAAGACACGGACCTAATGTGTTCCTCAAAAGTAAATTTGCTGTCGAGAATCACACCTAAAATTTTAAAAGTCATACAAATTTAAAGAAACATTATCAATACTGAGATCCGGATGCTGAGGAGCCACCGTCCTTGACCTACTTACAATCATACTTTGAGTTTTGTTAGGATTCAACTTCATACCCCTTTATTTGCACCATGCACTAATTTTAGCTAAATCTCTATTAAGGGATTCACCAACCCCAGATCTACATTCAGGGGAAGGAATTGATGCAAAGAGAGTAGCATCATCTGCATATGCAACAAGGTTGTTTTCTAGGCCAAACCACATGTCATGTGTATATAGTATGAAAAGTAATGGGCCAAGAACACGACCCTGTGGAACACCGGATATCACATTCCTATTCTCACTATGGTGACCATCAACAACAACTCTTTGAGATCTATTACTTAAAAAATCAATAATTAATTTTAATACTAATACTAACATCATCAACTGTGAATTCATAGTACGATTCTCGTAAACCAAATAGGCTTTATAACCTCATATTTCATAAATTGCTACTTTAAAGCGAAGAGTTTGGAAAGAAAAATTGAAGAAAAGAAGCCGGGATGGAGGAATAGTGTAAGGCTGAAGAGAATACAGAAAAGAATTATCGCAAATAAAATATTTCATTGTGGGATCAAAGGCTTAAGAGAATTGCATCCGACCTAACATTCCAATTTGCCTTTCCGGGTATCACAGGTTGTCTAGACTTTACCCTTTTCATTATCTTTATCCTCTCCCTTTTCCCTTTTTATTCTCCCTATCTAAACTACTAATAGCTAGCACTCGTCTGTCGGTCAAAAGCTTTGTAGAGGGTTTTGTTATAGCTGGTGACTTTATGTAGGTCTACATATAAGAAGGGATCTTGTATGCACAGAGGAAAGAGGGGATTGGCATGACTTGGCTTCATCTGAATTCTGTGATCTTTTTTTTAACATTAATGAAGTCCTAATATCGACCCCACATAAAAATGGGAAAAGATGCAGAATAAGAAAAAGAATGTCTATTTAAACACTTGGTGAAACTTTACTTATAACCCAAACGACTATATATGTCTACAGTGTTTTACTTCCCTGTTTTCAGTTGTCTTTAAAACGATCTATTCCGAAACCTTTGGACTAAGAGCAGCATCAAATATAGATTCTGGACACAAATGTTGATGTTTTGAATTGTGTTTTTGGAAGCACAACTCAATGTCTTTTAAATCTTTATGTTCCTACTCTAAACTACAAAATATTTTGAATTGGTTACATAACAATGCTTTTATTATTATTATCATTATTATTATTATTATTATTATTATTATGCTACAACCCTAGTTGGAAAAGGGGGATGCTATTAACACATAGGCTCCAGCAGGGAAAAATAGCCCAGTGAGGAAAGGAGATAAGGAACTAAATAAACTATATGAGAACTAATGGACAATTGAAATGAAATGTTATAAGAACATTACCAAAATTAAACCATAAATAAACTACTTAAACTCTAAAAAGACTTATGCCAGCCTGCTCATCATGAAAACATTTACAGCCAGTTTGAACATTTGAATTTCTACCGATTCAACTTTTGTGGATAGTTAATGTGGCACTCTTCCTTATTTCTTCACCTTTGGTTTTGGTCTATAGGATTTTATTTTTTAATTGGGCAATTTAAATTATCTATACATATTTGAAACCCTTCTGATTTCCTCTGCTCCTTTCTCATACCGAGCAAGTTGCACAGAAGAAAATTAGCCCGTCGATTTTAGGGACAAAAAGGCTTATACAATTAGTTATCCCATATAGAAATATTTACATCCCCAAGTAAATAATATATTATTTTGATAAATGTATAATTAATTATAATTTTGGGATAGAATGCAAATTTTAAGTTTTTTTTCCATGAAAATTACATAAAGATTTGAAATATCGATATATTATGAAATTATTTTGATCAGTACTGGGCGAGCAAGTTAAAGAGTGCTATTAATTCTTCGATGATAAGACCAATTCTATTTTTGGTGTAATACCATATTTTATTAAACAATGACATATTAAATTAGCATTAAATATCATAAAACTGGGCGTACGCCCTCCACACAGGCTTTAATGTTATCAATTATCTATGGTTGTAAGAACAGACTTTACTATTTCTCCTGATGAGTTTCTAGAGAAATAATTTCATCCAATTTCACCGCGAAATCCGATGTGATGAATTTGGTTATTGCAATCTATTATGCTTTTACAACTATTACCTTGGTTCAAAATCATGACCGTCTTCTATTTTGCAACATATCCAGCCTGGTTTCTTGTTCTGTTCACGTTCCAAAAATGATTTGTATTATTTTAATTTACACAGGTCACAATCATCATCTTTGTATTTTTCCCGAAATTTGCCTCTATTTTAATAGTTAATTTTATTAGAGAGAAATATGAAATAACCCCTTTGGGTCTTTGATCCCGAGGTATAAGACAGAATCCAAACAATTAGGTATTAATTAATATATATATATATATATATATATATATATATATATATATATATATATATATATATATATATATATATATATATAATATATATTATATCTTGTGATGCTGGATCTAAGTGCAGCATTTGATACTGTAGAACATACATATCTGATGGAAGACCTTAAAGCTGTGGGCATCGTAGAACGAGCATATGACTGGTTTGTGAGTTATCTTGAAAACCGCAAAGTTAAAGTAGTAATATCAAATGTTGAATCTTAGACAAGAAAACTAACCAAAGGGGTGCCTCAAGGCAGTGTACTAGGTCCTCTCCTGTTTGAAATTTACACAATTGAACTGGCAAATATGCTTGAAACTCACATTTCTATTTCCCAATAGCATCAGTTGATGAAGCTAAAAGAAAGATACATGAAATAATGAATGACATTAAGGCTTGGATGTTAACAAAAAAAAAGCTCAGCTCAATGAAGATAAAAGTGAATGTATTATTTTTGGAAATGAAAAAGATATAAAAAGAATCGAATGCTTCGAAAGAATTGAAATAGGTCAATCGATCATTGGCCTAAAGAAATCCGTCAGAAATCTTGGAGTAATCATGGATGATAGACTGACAATGAATGAACATATAAACAATATGGTAAGAAATTGTAACTATCACATTAAAAACATAGCATTTATTAGTAAATACTTAAATGAAAAATATATGGCCATACTCATTAATCACCACATATTTTCGAAAATTGATTACTGCAACTCACTGCTCTATGGCTTACCAAATTATCAACTGAAGAAAATTCAGAGAGTACAAAACAGAGCCGCTAGATTAATAAAAGGACTACACAATAAGGATAGAATTACCACTGCACTAATTAAATTACACTGGTTGCCGGTAAAGGCGAGAATTGAATACAAGCTATTCTTACTAACGTTTAAGATACTGAACCAAAATATCTAAAAGAATGCCTGAACAAACTAGAACTAGAAACAAATGTTACCATAAGACACATGAGTGACAAACACACTATCTGAACCAAGAACAAATGGTAAATTTGGTGAAAGGGCTTTTAGCTACTGTGCGCCTAGACATTATAATAAACTGCCAACTGAAATGAAGGACCTAAAGTGAGCAATTGAATTTAAGAAGAAACTAAAGACATTACTTTTCACAAGATCATATGATTTGGAAGATGCTACAATCAAGGAATTGTATAAGTTATAAGGAAAATGTTTCGTTAGATGATTGATATGGACCCGCTCGAGTAGTAGTTCACTCGACTTCAGTGGAGGGTTGGATTTAAACCCAAAACAAGTAACAAGTAAATATATATATATATATATATATATATATATATATATATATATATATATACATATACATATATATAAATATATATATATATATATATATATATATATATATATATATATATATATATATATACATATATATACATATACATAAAAATATATATACACACACATATATATATATATATATATATATATATATATATATATATATATATATATGTATATATATATATATATATATATATATACACACACATTATATATATATATATATATATATATATATATATATGTATATATATATATATATATATATATATATATATATATATATATATATATATATATATATATATATATATACTATTGCTAAATGAGAAGGGTATTTTATTTTGATAACTAAACCCTGATTCGCTTAAGTATGACGTTGAAAACGTAATAAAACACCATTGTCCTTTGATGACAAGGGAGGGAACTAACTGCTCTTCACCTTGCAGCCGAAATGAAACACGTTTCACTGAACCGTCGTCACGTGACTTATCAATAAGTCGTTCCTGTCAGTCAAATGTATGAGACAGTCTGCTTATAGAGCTATTATCGCCAAATAGGTTCCTTATCCATTCGTGTCCACTTATGTCTGCATCTTGGAAGTCAAATGAAAACTTCCACCTTTTGTGTTAGAATAATTCAGAAATTCTAGTAATTTGGAAACCTGTCGAAAATATTATTTTCTACATTCTTTTTCCAAAAGTCCATTTTCTCCATAAATGCGTTTATTTTGTCACTGTCAAAATATTCTCTTGTGAGACCCAGCCATTGAATTATTGATCGGATGGTTAAATTTCTCAAAAATGTCAACCGTGTCAGAATATTTTCGAGTTAAACAACCCTCTGATCTTATTTCCAATGTATAAAAATTCATTTCGAAGTACTTCGTAACTCTGTGAAGAAATTTTTCACGGGATAGGCAGCATGATCCACAGTAATATTAGAGCGCAGTGTGTTCCGTACAAAAATCTTCACAGAACTTTGCAAATATTCTTCCTTTTAACGGACTGTTCTTTATAGAAATTACTACCCTGACATCTTCGAGCAAAATACCCAATTCTTCTTCATACATGAACCAAAATGAAAACATTACACAATTAGAATGATGTATTGTTTCTGGCAATCATTACAATGATCACATTTGCTTCACTTTATTTTGATCATCTTATATAAAGGTAGAAGAAAGAAGTTTTACAGCAACATTATCAAAAGTATTTGTGAGCTGGAAGTATCTTTTATATACATACATACATACATACATACATACATATATAGACCAGTGAGGAAAGGAAATAAGGAAATGAATAAATGATGAGAATAAATTAACAATATATCATTCTAAAAACAGTAACAGTGTCAAAACAGATAAGTCATATATAAACTATTAACAACGTGAAAAACAGATATGTCATATACAAACAATAAAAATACTTATGTCAGCCTGGTCAACATAAAACCATTTGCTCCAACTTTGAACTTTTGAAGTTCTACTGATTCAACTACCCGATTAGGAAGATCATTCCACAACTTGGTAACAGCTGGAATAAAACTTCTACAATACTGTGTAGTATTGAGCCTCATGATGGAGAAGGCCTGGCTATTAGAATTAACTGCCTGCCTAGTATTACGAACAGGATAGAATTGTCCAGGGAGATCTGAATGTAAAGGATGTTCAGATTTATGAAAAATCTTATACAACATGCATAATGAACTAATTGAACGACGGTGCCAAAGATTAATATCTAGATCAGGAATAAGAAATTTAATAGACCGTAAATTTCTGTCCAACAAATTAAGATGAGAATCAGCAGCTGAACACCAGACAGGAGAACAATACTTAAAACAAGGTAGAATGAAAGAATTAAAACACTTCTTCAGAATAGATTGATCACCGAAAATCTTGTAAGACTTTCTCAATAAGCCAATTTTTTGTGCAATTGAAGAAGACACGGACCTAATGTGTTTCTCAAAAGTAAATTTGCTGTCGAGAATCACACCTAAAATTTTAAAAGTCATACAAATTTAAAGAAACATTATCAATACTGAGATCCGGATGCTGAGGAGCCACCGTCCTTGACCTACTTACAATCATACTTTGAGTTTTGTTAGGATTCAACTTCATACCCCTTTATTTGCACCATGCACTAATTTTAGCTAAATCTCTATTAAGGGATTCACCAACCCCAGATCTACATTCAGGGGAAGGAATTGATGCAAAGAGAGTAGCATCATCTGCATATGCAACAAGGTTGTTTTCTAGGCCAAACCACATCTCATGTGTATATAGTATGAAAAGTAATGGGCCAAGAACACGACCCTGTGGAACACCGGATATCACATTCCTATTCTCACCATGGTGACCATCAACAACAACTCTTTGAGATCTATTACTTAAAAAATCAATAATTAATTTTAATACTAATACTAACATCATCAACTGTGAATTCATAGTACGATTCTCGTAAACCAAATAGGCTTTATAACCTCATATTTCATAAATTGCTACTTTAAAGCGAAGAGTTTGGAAAGCAAAATTGAAGAAAAGAAGCCGGGATGGAGGAATAGTGTAAGGCTGAAGAGAATACAGAAAAGAATTATCGCAAATAAAATATTTCATTGTGGGATCAAAGGCTTAAGAGAATTGCATCCGACCTAACATTCCAATTTGCCTTTCCGGGTATCACAGGTTGTCTAGACTTTCCCCTTTTCATTATCTTTATCCTCTCCCTTTTCCCTTTTTATTCTCCCTAACTAAAGTACTAATAGCTAGCACTCGTCTGTCGGTCAAAAGCTTTGTAGAGGGTTTTGTTATAGCTGGTGACTTTATGTAGGTCTACATATAAGAAGGGATCTTGTATGCACAGAGGAAAGAGGGGATTGGCATGACTTGGCTTCATCTGAATTCTGTGATCTTTTTTTTAACATTAATGAAGTCCTAATATCGACCCCACATAAAAATGGGAAAAGATGCAGAATAAGAAAAAGAATGTCTATTTAAACACTTGGTGAAACTTCACTTATAACCCAAACGACTATATAGGTCTACAGTGTTTTACTTCCCTGTTTTCAGTTGTCTTTAAAACGATCTATTCCGAAACCTTTGGACTAAGAGCAGCATCAAATATAGATTCTGGACACAAATGTTGATGTTTTGAATTGTGTTTTTGGAAGCACAACTCCAGATTATAGTCTTTAAATGATAAGTCTTTTAAATCTTTATGTTCCTACTCTAAACTACAAAATATTTTGAATTGGTTGCATAACAATGCTTTTATTATTATTATTATTATTATTATCATTATTATTATTATTATTATGCTACAACCCTAGTTGGAAAAAGGGGATGCTATTAACACATAGGCTCCAACAGGGAAAAATAGCCCAGTGAGGAAAGGAGATAAGGAATTAAATAAACTATATGAGAACTAATGGACAATTGAAATGCAATGTTATAAGAACATTACCAACATTAAAGCTTAAATAAACTACTTAAACTCTAAAAAGACTTATGCCAGCCTGCTCATCATGAAAACATTTACAGCCAGTTTGAACATTTGAATTTCTACCGATTCAACTTTTGTGGATAGTTAATGTGGCACTATTCCTTATTTCTTCACCTTTGGTTTTGGTCTATAGGATTTTATTTTTTAATTGGGCAATTTAAATTATCTATACATATTTGAAACCCTTCTGATTTCCTCTGCTCCTTTCTCATACCGAGCAAGTTGCACAGAAGAAAATTAGCCCGTCGATTTTAGGGACAAAAAGGCTTATAAAATTAGTTATCCCATATAGAAATATTTACATCCCCAAGTAAATAATATATTATTTTGATAAATGTATAATTAATTATAATTTTGGGATAGAATGCAAATTTTAAGTTGTTTTTTTATGAAAATTACATAAAGATTTGAAATATCGATATATTATGAAATTATTTTGATCAGTACTGCGCGAGCAAGTTGAAGTGCATGGGAAAAGGTCAGGCAGAAAGGTCATACTATTTTTGGTGTAAAACCATATTATATTATTCATCATTGACAAATCGAATTGAAAAGTCTTAGCTTTAGGTATCATAAAACTGGGCGTGCCGCGTACGCCCTACACACAGGCTTTAATGTTATCTATGGTTGTAAGGACAGTCTTTACTGTCCCTCTTGATGAGTTTTAAGAGTAATTACTTCATCCAATTTCACCGCGAAATCCCATGTGATGAAATTGGTTATTGCAATCTATTATGCTTTTACAACTATTTCCTTGTTTCATAATCATGGCCCTCTCTATTTTGCAACATATTGTCTTGTTTCTTGTTCTGATTACGTTCCAAGAATGTTTTGTATTAATTTAATTTACACGGTCACAAACTTCATCTTTGTATTTTTCCCGAAATTTACTTTTATTTTTATAGTTGGTTTTATTAGAGAGAGAAATATGAAAGTTTTATTCCCCTTTGCGTCTTTGATCCCGAGGTATAAGAGAGAATCCAGTCAATTAGATATTGAAATATATATATATACATATATATATAAGTGTATATATATATATATATATATATATATATATATATATATATATATATATATATATATATACGTATATATATATATATATATATATATATATATATATATATATATATACACAAATATACATATATATATGTATATATATATACAAATATATACACACACACACACACACATATATATATATATATATATATATATATATATATATATATATATATATATATATATACTATTGCTAAATGAGAAGGGTATTTTATTTTGATAACTAAACCCTGATTCGCTTAAGTATGACGTTGAAAACGTAATAAAACACCATTGTCCTTTGATGACAAGGGAGGGAACTAACTGCTCTTCACCTTGCGGCCGAAATGAAACACACGTTTCACTGAACCGTCGTCACGTGACTTATCAATAAGTCGTTCCTGTCAGTCAAATGTATAAGACAGTCTGCTTGTGGAGCTATTATCGCCAAATAGGTTCCTTATCCATTCGTGTCCACTTATGTCTGCATCTTGGAAGTCAAATGAAAACTTCCACCTTTTGTGTTAGAATAATTAAGAAATTCTAGTAATTTGGAAACCTGTCGAAAATATTATTTTCTACATTCCTTTTCCAAAAGTCCATTTTCTCCATAAATGCGTTTATTTTGTCACTGTGAAAATATTCACTTGTGAGACCCAGCCATTGAATTATTGATCGGATGGTTAAATTTCTCAAAAATATCAACCATGTCAGTATATTTTCGAGTTAAACAAACCTATGATCTTATTTCCACAGAGGAATGTATAAAAATTCATTTCGAAGTACTTCGTAACTCTGTGAAGAACTTTTTCACGGGATAGCCAGCATGATCCACAGTAATATTAGAGCGCAGTGTGTTCCGTACAAAAATCTTCACAGAACTTTGCAAAAATTCTTCCTTTTAACAGACTGTTCTTTATAGATATTACTACCCTGACATCTTTGAGCGAAATACCCAATTCTTCTTCATACATGAACCAAAATGAAAACATTACACAATTAGAATGATGTATTGTTTCTGGCAATCATTACAATGATCACATTTGCTACACTTTAATTTGATCATCTTATATAAAGGTAGAAGAAAGAAGTTTTACAGCAACATTATCAAAAGTATTTGTGAGATGGAAGTTTCTTTTATATACATACATACATACATACATACATACATACATACATATATAGACCAGTGAGGAAAGGAAATAAGGAAATGAATAAATGATAAGAATAAATTAACAATATATCATTCTAAAAACAGTAACAGTGTCAAAACAGATAAGTCATATATAAACTATTAACAACGTGAAAAACAGATATGTCATATATAAACAATAAAAAGACTTATGTCAGCCTGGTCAACATAAAACCATTAGCTCCAACTTTGAACTTTTGAAGTTCTACTGATTCAACTACCCGATTACGAAGATCATTCCACAACTTGGTAACAGCTGGAATAAAACTTCTACAATACTGTGTAGTATTGAGCCTCATGATGGAGAAGGCCTGGCTATTAGAATTAACTGCCTGCCTAGTATTACGAACAGGATAGAATTGTCCAGGGAGATCTGAATGTAAAGGATGTTCAGATTTATGAAAAATCTTATACAACATGCATAATGAACTAATTGAACGACGGTGCCAAAGAATAATATCTAGATCAGGAATAAGAAATTTAATAGACCGTAAATTTCTGTCCAACAAATTAAGATGAGAATCAGCAGCTGAACACCAGACAGGAGAACAGTACTTAAAACAAGGTAGAATGAAAGAATTAAAACACTTCTTCAGAATAGATTGATCACCGAAAATCTTGTAAGACTTTCTCAATAAGCCAATTTTTTTGTGCCATTGAAGAAGACACGGACCTAATGTGTTTCTCAAAAGTAAATTTGCTGTCGAGAATCACACCTAAAATTTTAAAAGTCATACAAATTTAAAGAAACATTATCAATACTGAGATCCGGATGCTGAGGAGCCACCGTCCTTGACCTACTTACAATCATACTTTGAGTTTTGTTAGGATTCAACTTCATACCCCTTTATTTGCACCATGCACTAATTTTAGCTAAATCTCTATTAAGGGATTCACCAACCCCAGATCTACATTCAGGGGAAGGAATTGATGCAAAGAGAGTAGCATCATCTGCATATGCAACAAGCTTGTTTTCTAGGCCAAACCACATGTCATGTGTATATAGTATGAAAAGTAATGGGCCAAGAACACGACCCTGTGGAACACCGGATATCACATTCCTATTCTCACTATGGTGACCATCAACAACAACTCTTTGAGATCTATTACTTAAAAAAATCAATAATTAATTTTAATACTAATACTAACATCATCAACTGTGAATTCATAGTACGATTCTCGTAAACCAAATAGGCTTTATAACCTCATATTTCATAAATTGCTACTTTAAAGCGAAGAGTTTGGAAAGCAAAATTGAAGAAAAGAAGCCGGGATGGAGGAATAGTGTAAGGCTGAAGAGAATACAGAAAAGAATTATCGCAAATAAAATATTTCATTGTGGGATCAAAGGCTTAAGAGAATTGCATCCGACCTAACATTCCAATTTGCCTTTCCGGGTATCACAGGTTGTCTAGACTTTACCCTTTTCATTATCTTTATCCTCTCCCTTTTCCCTTTTTATTCTCCCTATCTAAAGTACTAATAGCTAGCACTCGTCTGTCGGTCTAAAGCTTCGTAGAGGGTTTTGTTATAGCTGGTGACTTTATGTAGGTCTACATATAAGAAGGGATCTTGTATGCACAGAGGAAAGAGGGGATTGGCATGACTTGGCTTCATCTGAATTCTGTGATCTTTTTTTTAACATTAATGAAGTCCTAATATCGACCCCACATAAAAATGGGAAAAGATGCAGAATAAGAAAAAGAATGTCTATTTAAACACTTGGTGAAACTTTACTTATAACCCAAACGACTATATAGGTCTACAGTGTTTTACTTCCCTGTTTTCAGTTGTCTTTAAAACGATCTATTCCGAAACCTTTGGACTAAGAGCAGCATCAAATATAGATTCTGGACACAAATGTTGATGTTTTGAATTGTGTTTTTGGAAGCACAACTCAATGTCTTTTAAATCTTTATGTTCCTACTCTAAACTACAAAATATTTTGAATTGGTTACATAACAATGCTTTTATTATTATTATTATTATTATTATTATTATTATTATGCTACAACCCTAGTTGGAAAAAGGGGATGCTATTAACACATAGGCTCCAACAGGGAAAAATAGCCCAGTGAGGAAAGGAGATAAGGAACTAAATAAACTATATGAGAACTAATGGACAATTGAAATGAAATGTTATAAGAACATTACCAACATCAAAGCATAAATAAACTACTTAAACTCTAAAAAGACTTATGCCAGCCTGCTCATCATGAAAAGATTTACAGCCAGTTTGAACATTTGAATTTCTACTGATTCAACTTTTGTGGATAGTTAATGTGGCACCATTCCTTATTTCTTCACCTTTGGTTTTGGTCTAAAGGATTTTATTTTTTAATTGGGCAATTTAAATTATCTATACATATTTGAAACCCTTCTGATTTCCTGTGCTCCTTTCTCATACCGAGCAAGTTGCACAGAAGAAAATTAGCCCGTCGATTTTAGGGACAAAAAGGCTTATATAATTAGTTATCCCATATAGAAATATTTACATCCCCAAGTAAATAATATATTATTTTGATAAATGTATAATTAATTATAATTTTGGGATAGAATGCAAATTTTAAGTTGTTTTTTTTATGAAAATTACATAAAGATTTGAAATATCGATATATTATGAAATTATTTTGATCAGTACTGCGCGAGCAAGTTGAAGTGTAGTGGAAAGCGTTGGTCGATAGGTGATTCTATTTTTGGTGTAAAACCATATTATATTATTCATCATTGACAAATCGAATTGAAAAGTCTTAGCTCTAGGTATCATAAAACTGGGCGTGCCGCGTACGCCCTACACACAGGCTTTAATGTTATCTATGGTTGTAAGGACAGTCTTTACTGTCCCTCTTGATGAGTTTTAAAAGTAATTACTTCATCCAATTTCACCGCGAAATCCCATGTGATGAAATTGGTTATTGCAATCTATAATGCTTTTACAACTATTTCCTTGTTTCATAATCATGGCCCTCTCTATTTTGCAACATATTGTCTTGTTTCTTGTTCTGATTACGTTCCAAGAATGTTTTGTATTAATTTAATTTACACAGGTCACAAACTTCATCTTTGTATTTTTCCCGAAATTTGCCTCTATTTTAATAATTAATTTTATTAGAGAGAAATATGAAATAACCTCTTTGGGTCTTTGATCCCGAGGTATAAGACAGAATCCAAACAATTAGGTATTAATTAATATATATATATATATATATATATATATATATATATATATATATATCACAATCATCATCTTTGTATTTTTCCCGAAATTTGCCTCTATTTTAATAGTTAATTTTATTAGAGAGAAATATGAAATAACCCCTTTGGGTCTTTGATCCCGAGGTATAAGACAGAATCCAAACAATTAGGTATTAATTAATATATATATAATATATATATATATATATATATATATATATATATATATATATATATATATAATATCTTGTGATGCTGGATCTAAGTGCAGCATTTGATACTGTAGAACATACATATCTGATGGAAGACCTTAAAGCTGTGGGCATCGTAGAACGAGCATATGACTGGTTTGTGAGTTATCTTGAAAACCGCAAAGTTAAAGTAGTAATATCAAATGTTGAATCTTAGACAAGAAAACTAACCAAAGGGGTGCCTCAAGGCAGTGTACTAGGTCCTCTCCTGTTTGAAATTTACACGATTGAACTGGCAAATATACTTGAAACTCAGAGAGTTAAGTTTAAAATATACGCTGATGATACACAATTCTATTTCCCAATAGCATCAGTTGATGAAGCTAAAAGAAAGATACATGAAATAATGAATGACATTAAGGCTTGGATGTTAACAAAAAAAAGCTCAAGCTCAATGAAGATAAAAGTGAATGTATTATTTTTGGAAATGAAAAAGATATAAAAAGAATCGAATGCTTCGAAAGAATTGAAATAGGTCAATCGATCATTGGCCTAAAGAAATCCGTCAGAAATCTTGGAGTAATCATGGATGATAGACTGACAATGAATGAACGTATAAATAATATGGTAAGAAATTGTACCTATCACATTAAAAACATAGCATTTATTAGTAAATACTTAAATGAAAAATCTATGGCCATACTCATTAATCACCACATATTTTCGAAAATTGATTACTGCAACTCACTGCTCTATGGCTTACCAAATTATCAGCTGAAGAAAATTCAGAGAGTACAAAACAGAGCCGCTAGATTAATAAAAGGACTACACAATAGGGATAGAATTACCCCTGCACTAATTAAATTACACTGGCTGCCGGTAAAGGCGAGAATTGAATACAAGCTATTCTTACTAACGTTTAAGATACTGAACCAAAATATCTAAAATAATGCCTGAACAAATTAGAACTAGAAACAAATGTTACCATAAGACACATGAGTGACAAACACACTATCTGAACCAAGAACAAATAGCAAATTTGGTGAAAGCGCTTTTAGCTACTGTGCGCCTAGACATTATAATAAACTGCCAACTGAAATGAAGGACCTAAAGGGAGCAATTGAATTTAAGAAGAAACTAAAGACATTACTTTTCACAAGATCATATGATTTGGAAGATGCTACAATCAAGGAATTGTATAAGTTATAAGGAAAATGTTTCGTTAGATGATTGATATGGACCCGCTCGAGTAGTAGTTCACTCGACTTCAGTGGAGGGTTGGATTTAAACCCAAAACAAGTAACAAGTAAATATATATATATAGATATATATATATATATAAATATATATAAATAAATAAATATATATATATATATATATATATATATATATATATATATATATATATATATATATATATACTTATATATATATATACATATATATACATATACATAAAAATATATATACATATAAATATATATATATATATGCATATATATATATATATATATATATATATATATATACACATATATATATATGTATATATATATATATATACTATTGCTAAATGAGAAGGGTATTTTATTTTGATAACTAAACACAGATTCACTTAAGTATGACGTTGAAAACGTAATAAAACACCATTGTCCTTTGATGATAAAGGAGGGAACTAACTGCTCGCCACCTTGCAGCCAAAATGAAACACGTTTCACTGAACCGTCGTCACGTGACTTATCAATAAGTCGTTCCTGTCAGTCAAATGTATAAGAGCTTATAGAGCTATTATCGCCAAATAGGTTCCTTATCCATTCGTGTCCACTTATGTCTGCATCTTGGAAGTCAAATGAAAACTTCCACCTTTTGTGTTAGAATAAAGAAATTCTAGTAATTTGGAAACCTGTCGAAAATATTATTTTCTACATTCCTTTTCCAAAAGTCCATTTTCTTCATAAATGCGTTTATTTTGTCACTGTGAAAATATTCACTTGTGAGACCCAGCCATGATTTATTGATCGGATGGTTAAATTTCTCAAAAATGTCAACCGTGTCAGAATATTTTCGAGTTAAACAAGCCTCTGATCTTATTTCCAATGTATAAAAATTCATTTCGAAGTACTTCGTAACTCTGTGAAGAAATTTTTCACGGGATAGGCAGCATGATCCACAGTAATATTAGAGCGCAGTGTGTTCCGTACAAAAATCTTCACAGAACTTTGCTAAAATTCTTCCTTTTAACGGACTGTTCTTTATAGATATTACTACCCTGACATCTTTGAGCAAAATACCCAATTCTTCTTCATACATGAACCAAAATGAAAACATTACACAATTAGAATGATGTATTGTTTCTGGCAATCATTACAATGATCACATTTGCTACACTTTATTTTGATCATCTTATATAAAGGTAGAAGAAAGAAGTTTTACAGCAACATTATCAAAAGTATTTATGAGATGGAAGTTTCTTTTATATACATACATACATACATACATATATATATAGACCAGTGAGGAAAGGAAATAAGGAAATGAATAAATGATGAGAATAAATTAACAATATATCATTCTAAAAACAGTAACATCGTCAAAACAGATAAGTCATATATAAACTATTAACAACGTCAAAAACAGATATGTCATATATAAACAATAAAAAGACTCATGTCAGCCTGGTCAACATAAAACCATTTGCTCCAACTTTGAACTTTTGAAGTTCTACTGATTCAACTACCCGATTAGGAAGATCATTCCACAACTTGGTAACAGCTGGAATAAAACTTCTAGAATACTGTGTAGTATTGAGCCTCATGATGGAGAAGGCCTGGCTATTAGAATGAACTGCCTGCCTAGTATTACGAACAGGATAGAATTGTCCAGGGAGATCTGAATGTAAAGGATGGTTAGATTTATGAAAAATCTTATGCAACATGCATAATGAACTAATTGAACAACGGTGCCAAAGATTAATATCTAGATCAGGAATAAGAAATTTAATAGACCGTAAGTTTCTGTCCAACAAATTAAGATGAGAATCAGCAGCCGAACACCAGACAGGAGCACAATACTTAAAACAAGGTAGAATGAAAGAATTAAAACACTTCTTCAGAATAGATTGATCACCGAAAATCTTGTAAGACTTTCTCAATAAGCCAATTTTTTTGTGCAATTGAAGAAGACACGGACCTAATGTGTTTCTCAAAAGTAAATTTGCTGTCGAGAATCACACCTAAAATTTTAAAAGTCATACAAATTTAAAGAAACATTATCAATACTGAGATCCGGATGCTGAGGAGCCACCGTCCTTGACCTACTTACAATCATACTTTGAGTTTTGTTAGGATTCAACTTCATACCCCTTTATTTGCACCATGCACTAATTTTAGCTAAATCTCTATTAAGGGATTCACCAACCCCAGATCTACATTCAGGGGAAGGAATTGATGCAAAGAGAGTAGCATCATCTGCATATGCAACAAGGTTTTTTCTAGGCCAAACCACATGTCAACTGTATATAGTATGAAAAGTAATGGGCCAAGAACACGACCCTGTGGAACACCGGATATCACATTCCTATTCTCACTATGGTGACCATCAACAACAACTCTTTGAGATCTATTACTTAAAAAAATCAATAATTAATTTTAATACTAATACTAACATCATCAACTGTGAATTCATAGTACGATTCTCGTAAACCAAATAGGCTTTATAACCTCATATTTCATAAATTGCTACTTTAAAGCGAAGAGTTTGGAAAGCAAAATTGAAGAAAAGAAGCCGGGATGGAGGAATAGTGTAAGGCTGAAGAGAATACAGAAAAGAATTATCGCAAATAAAATATTTCATTGTGGGATCAAAGGCTTAAGAGAATTGCATCCGACCTAACATTCCAATTTGCCTTTCCGGGTATCACAGGTTGTCTAGACTTTACCCTTTTCATTATCTTTATCCTCTCCCTTTTCCCTTTTTATTCTCCCTATCTAAAGTACTAATAGCTAGCACTCGTCTGTCGGTCAAAAGCTTTGTAGAGGGTTTTGTTATAGCTGGTGACTTTATGTAGGTCTACATATAAGAAGGGATCTTGTATGCACAGAGGAAAGAGGGGATTGGCATGACTTGGCTTCATCTGAATTCTGTAATCTTTTTTGTAACATTAATGAAGTCCTAATATCGACCCCACATAAAAATGGGAAAAGATGCAGAATAAGAAAAAGAATGTCTATTTAAACACTCGGTGAAACTTTACTTATAACCCAAACGACTATATAGGTGTACAGTGTTTTACTTCCCTGTTTTCAGTTGTCTTTAAAACGATCTATTCCGAAACCTTTGGACTCAGAGCAGCATCAAATATAGATTCTGGACACAAATGTTGATGTTTTGAATTGTGTTTTTGGAAGCACAACTCAATGTCTTTTAAATCTTTATGTTCCTACTCTAAACTACAAAATATTTTGAATTGGTTACATAACAATGCTTTTATTATTATTATTATTATTATTATTATTATTATTATTATTATTATTATTATTATTATTATTATGCTACAACCCTAGTTGGAAAAAGGGGATGCTATTAACACATAGGCTCCAACAGGGAAAAATAGCCCAGTGAGGAAAGCAGATAAGGAACTAAATAAACTATATGAGAACTAATGGACAATTGAAATGAAATGTTATAAGAACATTACCAACATTAAAGCATAAATAAACTACTTAAACTATAAAAAAGACTTATGCCAGCCTGCTCATCATGAAAACATTTACAGCCAGTTTGAACATTTGAATTTCTACCGATTCAACTTTTGTGGATAGTTAATGTGGCACTATTCCTTATTTCTTCACCTTTGGTTTTGGTCTATAGGATTTTATTTTTTAATTGGGCAATTTAAATTATCTATACATATTTGAAACCCTTCTGATTTCCTCTGCTCCTTTCTCATACCGAACGAGTTGCACAGAAGAAAATTAGCCCGTCGATTTTAGGGACAAAAAGGCTTATACAATTAGTTATCCCATATAGAAATATTTACATCCCCAAGTAAATAATATATTATTTTGATAAATGTATAATTAATTATAATTTTGGGATAGAATGCAAATTTTAAGTTGTTTTTTTCATGAAAATTACATAAAGATTTGAAATATCGATATATTATGAAATTATTTTGATCAGTACTGGGCGAGCAAGTTAAAGAGTGCAATTAATTCTTCGATGATAAGACCAATTCTATTTTTGGTGTAATACCATATATTATTAAACAATGACATATTAAATTAGCATTAAATATCATAAAACTGGGCGTACGCCCTTCACACAGGCTTTAATATTATCAATTATCTATGGTTGTAAGAACAGACTTTACTATTTCTCTTGATGAGTTTCTAGAGAAATAATTTCATCCAATTTCACCGCGAAATCCGATGTGATGAAATTGGTTATTGCAATCTATTATGCTTTTACAACTATTACCTTGGTTCAAAATCATGACCGTCTTCTATTTTGCAACATATCCAGCCTGGTTTCTTGTTCTGTTCTCGTTCCAAAAATTATTTGTATTATTTTAATTTACACATGTCACAATCATCATCTTTGTATTTTTCCCGAAATTTACTTTTATTTTTATAGTTGGTTTTATTAGAGAGAAATATGAAAGTTTTATTCCCCTTTGCGTCTTTGATCACGAGGTATAAGAGAGAATCCAGTCAATTAGATATCAAAATATATTGCTTGTTTGAATATATATATATATATATATATATATATATATATATATATATATATATATATATATACATACATATATATATATATACATACATAAATATATATATATATATATATATATATATATATATATATATATATATATATATATATATACATACATAAATATATATACATACATAAATATATATATATATATATATATATATATATATATATATATATATATATATACATGTATCACATATATATATATACATATATATACATATATATAATATATATATATATATATACATATTTATTCATACGTATATATGTACACATATATTCATAAATATATACATATATATACACGCACGTATATGTATATATATATATATATATATATATATATATATATATATATATATATATATATATATATATATATATACATATAGTATATGTATATACACACGTATATATATATATATATATATATATATATATATATATATATATGTATGTATGTATGTATGTATGTATATATATATATATATATATATATATATATATATATATATATATATATATATATATATATATATCCATCCATATACCAAAGGCACTTCCCCCAATTTTGGGGGGTAGCCGACATCAACAAGAACAAAACAAAAAAGGGGACCACTACTCTCTACGTTCCTCCAGCCTAACCAGGGACTCAGCCGAGTTCAGCTGGTACTGCTAGGGTGCCACAGCCCAACCTCCCACATTTCCACCACAGATGAAGCTTCATACTGCTGAGTCCCCTACTGCTGCTACCTCCGCGGTCATCTAAGGCACCGGAGGAAGCAGCAAGGCCTACCGGAACTGCGTCACAATCGCTCGCCATTCATTCCTATTTCTACCACGCTCTCTTGCCTCTCTCACATCTATCCTCCTATCACCCAGAGCTTTCTTCACACCATCCATCCACCCAAACCTTGGCCTTCCTCTTGTACTTCTCCCATCAACTCTTGCATTCATCACTTTCTTTAGCAGACAGCCATTTTCCATTATCTCAACATGGCCAAACCACCTCAACACATTCATATCCACTCTAGCCGCTAACTCATTTCTTACACCCGTTCTCACCCTCACCACTTCGTTCCTAACCCTATCTACTCGAGATACACCAGCCATACTCCTCAGACACTTCATCTTAAACACATTCAATTTCTGTCTCTCCATCACTTTCATTCCCAACAACTCCGATCCATACATCACAGTTGGTACTATCACTTTCTCATATAGAACTCTCTTTACATTCATGCCCAACCCTCTATTTTTTACTACTCCCTTAACTGCCCCCAACACTTTGCAACCTTCATTGACTCTCTGACGTACATCTGCTTCCACTCCACCATTTGCTGCAACAACAGACCCCAAGTACTTAAACTGATCCACCTCCTCAAGTAACTCTCCATTCAATATGACATTCAACCTTGCACCACCTTCCCTTCTCGTACATCTCATAACCTTACTCTTACCCACATTAACTCTCAACTTCCTTCTCTCACACACCCTTCCAAATTCTGTCACTAGTCGGTCAAGCTTCTCTTCTGTGTCTGCTACCTGTACAGTATCATCCGCAAACAACAACTGCTTTACCTCCCATTCATGATCATTCTCGCCTACCAGTTTTAATCCTCGTCCAAGCACTCGAGCATTCACCTCTCTCACCACTCCATCAACATACAAGTTAAACAACCACGGCGACATCACACATCCCTGTCTCAGCCCCACTCTCACCGGAAACCAATCGCTCACTTCATTTCCTATTCTAACACATGCTTTACTACCTTTGTAGAAACTTTTCACTGCTTGCAACAACCTTCCACCAACTCCATATAACCTCATCACATTCCACATTGCTTCCCTATCAACTCTATCATATGCTTTCTCCAGATTCATAAACGCAACATACACCTCCTTATATATATATTTATACACGTGTATATATATATATATATATATATATATATATATATATATATATATATATATATATATATATATATATACACACACACTATTGATAAATAAGAAGGGTATTTTATTTTGATAACTAAACCCTGATTCACTTAAGTATGACGTTGAAAACGTAATAAAACACCATTGTCCTTTGATGACAAGGGAGGGAACTAACTGCTCTTCACCTTGCAGCCGAAATGAAACACGTTTCACTGAACCGTCGTCACGTGACTTATCGATAAGTCGTTCCTGTCAGTCAAATGTATAAGACATTCTGCTTGTGGAGCTATTATCGCCAAATAGGTTCCTTATCCATTCGTGTCCACTTATGTCTGCATCTTGGAAGTCAAATGAAAACTTCCACCTTTTGTGTTAGAATAATTAAGAAATTCTAGTAATTTGGAAACCTGTCGAAAATATTATTTTCTACATTCCTTTTCCAAAGGTCCATTTTCTCCATAAATGCGTTTATTTTGTCTCACTCTGTGAAAATATTCACTTGTGAGACCCAGCCATTGATTATTGATCGGATGGTTAAATTTCTCAAAAATGTCAACCGTGTCAGAATATTTTCGAGTTAAACAAGCCTCTGATCTTATTTCCAATGTATAAAAATTCATTTCGAAGTACTTCGTAACTCTGTGAAGAAATTTTTCACGGGATAGGCAGCATGATCCACAGTAATATTAGAGCGCAGTGTGTTCCGTACAAAAATCTTCACAGAACTTTGCAAAAATTCTTCCTTTTAACGGACTGTTCTTTATAGATATTACTACCCTGACATCTTTGAGCAAAATACCCAATTCTTCTTCATACATGAACCAAAATGAAAACATTACACAATTAGAATGATGTATTGTTTCTGGCAATCATTACAATGATCACATTTGCTACACTTTATTTTGATCATCTTATATAAAGTGTAAGGAAATTTTCCTTATTAACGTAAATAATTTAAAAGGATTAAGAAAATAAATTTTCCAGTGGTTATTGTGCCATCTGTTGGTTGCGCTCGTAGCCAGGTATGTCATACGTGTGTATTTTTGTTTTTCATATCCGTGGTGGGAGAGAGGAGGAGCCAAGAGGCAGTTAGCAAGACTGTTTACCTTGAAAGGTAGATTTGTTATGTACGTTAGTGTTCCACGAATTCGTCTGCAGAGGACACTCTTTCCTGCTTCAAGTGGTGGTGGAGTGACTTAGTGATGGACAGCAACCATTGGCTAATACCAAAGCTCCTGTTAGTCTAGGGACAGACTCGTTTTGACCACTTCGAAGCCTGCAGACGTGACACTGCCGTTCAGTTTTGCCTTGGGGTAAGAATAACATTGTGTAGTTTCCCTTGCTGAACGATTTTGGAAAGCCTGAAGTGTTTTCATCGGTGTGTGGCTGCCGCTGGTACCAGTAATTATGTGATCATTCAAGCATAACATTACGTTAATGGTTTGGATCTCGACGGGTTCGTCCTTCAAACCTGATTCTGTGACAAAGACCTGGTGCAAGAGAACTTACATCATCCCACGGAAATTAAGCTATTGTTAAATGTATGTAATTAGTTAGGGTTTATTAATTTTAATTGTCTCCAGTCTATTCTTTTTACTTTCCTATCACCGTATGTAGTTTGTGTGTGGGTGCATCATTGATGGTTGGTTTCTTTGTCTCTTTCTTTTATCTTTCCGGTGTGCTAGAGTTTGTTTGGGTCCTAGATGCCTTTTTGTAATGCGAATGGTTTATTTCCTTCCTGGCTGGAGATTTATTTTCATTTGAGGAGAATTAATTTTATGTAATAAACAGGAATTTGAATTTGATTAAGAGTCTTTGTTTTGAACCTTTCCTTCTCGGTGGATTTTTATACGTCAATGTCTAGTTCTAGTTGGCTGAATACAAAGAACCTGTGACATTAAATGGCGACCTTGCCAGGATCCTGTTGAATTCTTTTCTCAGGATCCCTAGAATATTGACATTGCCGTGTTGGAATCTTCAGTAGAGGATTGGTTGTTCGGATATTTTGATAGTTAATTAGGTTTAAAACTTTGATAAAATGAGTGAGTCTGAGCTTACGATGACTGAGATTAATGTATCGGAATTTTTGGGTAGGGCTGACTGGGAGGCTAGGCTTGGTGATTTAAGTAAAGGTCAGTTGTTTGCACTAGCAGACCATTTCAAGATAGTAGTATCTCCTGGTGTAAAGAAAGGAACTCTGTTACTACAGGTAGCGAGTGCGATAAGGGGTGGTGCTATGGGTGCGACTTCGGACGAAGTAGGATTAATGCAAGATAGGTTAGCATTACAGAAATTGGAGGTGGAAAAGTTGAAATGGCAGTTTCAGATGGGAGAGATGGAGATGGCCAATAGGGAAAAAGAAAGGGAAATGGAGAAGGTTAGATTAGAACATGAGAGGGAACAGGAAATGGCTAGATTGGAACAGGAAAAGGCTAGATTGGAACAGGAGAGGCAATTGGAGTTTGTTCGAATGGAACATGAATTGCAGGTTCTTCGTTTAAAACAAACTGGACCGGAAGACTACTTTAACATTAGTCATGCTATTAAGCTAGTCCCTGTTTTTAACGAAGCTGATGTGGCTGAATTCTTCTCTGCTTTTGAGAAGTTAGCAAGAAAGTTAGGTTGGCCTGAGACTATGTGGACTACCCTAATTCAGTGCAGGTTGGTTGGGAAAGCACAAAAAGTGTATGCAGCATTGAGTGAAGAGGTAAGTGCAGATTATAGTAGGGTGAGAGAGATTGTATTAAAAGCTTATGAGCTTGTGCCAGAAGCCTACCGCCAGAGATTTCGTAATCTAAGAAAGGTTCCAAATGATACTTATGTAGAGTTTGCTAGAGCTAAAGAATTAGCATTTGATGAATGGTTGAAATCAAAAGGGGTTGATGATTTTGCAGGGATAAGGGAAATAATCCTTATTGAAGAGTTCAAGAATAATGTAGGGCATGAATTGAAGATACATTTAGAAGACTTAAAGTTAGATACTGTGGGAGCAGTTGCAGTGGCAGCCGATGAGTACGCACTATCACACAAGTCTGTGTTTAAGTTTGCTGATAAGCAAAGTAGGTGGGATAAGGATAGGAGGTTTGAAAAGACTCCGGAGCAGGGAGCGAAATCCTCTAAATCCAGTTCTCCTGGAAGAAAGGTTCAGTCTTTTCCAAAGACGAGTGAAAGGGATGTAACGTGTTATTTTTGTAAAAAGAAGGGCCATATTAGGTCAGAATGTTCTGCCTGGAAGGGGCAGGGGAGTTCCAAGAAGCCTGTAGGTCTACTTGGGAGAACTTCTGGGGGTGTATCCTGTGAGTTTGGTAACTTTGGAAAATATGTCTCTAGTGGTGAAGTGTTCACAAAGGACCAGGATGGTTTTGGGAGACGGGTAAATGTATTGCGGGATACTGGTGCTGCCCAGTCGTTGATTTTGAGATCGGCGTTGCCTGACAATTTTGTAGAGGAGCAGCTAGAGTATGTGTTGTTGGGTGGCTTCCCAAACACTGTGGTGGCGTGTCCTCTGGCCGAGTTTTGGTTAAACTCGGATTGGGTCAAGGGCCCGTTAAAGTTAGCAATTGCAGATGAACTACCAGTGAACGGTGTGCAGGTTGTGATAGCCAATGATACTGAGTCGGATACGGGGTGTAGTTGTCCGGTAGTGCAATGTAACGGTACCACTCAGATTGGTGAGAGTAGTCCTATGATGGCTATTACTCGTTCTACAGTCCAGTCTCCTAGTGTTGAGGATGAGGATTTGGGTCTAGATAGGCTTGAAGGACTGGTAGAGGGAGTTTCTGATGTGAAAGTTCCTAGTCTGGTATCTAAGTGGGATGATACTTTAGGATGGGATAGGAACTCACTAAGTATTGCTCAGAAGGAAGAGTTTAATGAAGAGGGGGAAGGAGAGGTTAGCTCAGATTTGACGAGACCTAAGATGAAATGGGAAGATGGTATCCTGTATCGGTTTAGTCGTTTCAAAAGATCGCCAACTGAGATGTGGGAGGTAAGGAAGCAGATAGTAGTTCCTCTTGAATATCGGGGCAAAATCTTGTGGTTTGCACATGAAGATTTACTTGCTGGTCATTTTGGAGTAAGCAAAACTTTTAGGAAAGTTGCTGAGCATTTCTTTTGGCCAAGAATGAAGGCAGAGGTGAAGAGGTATGTTAATTCTTGTACTAAGTGTCAAATGGTTGGTAAACCAAATCAGAGAATTGCTAAAGCCCCTTTATAACCCATTCCAGTGGTTGAAGAACCATTTAAAGAGATATTGATAGATATTGTGGGGCCATTGCCAAAGACTAGCAGTGGTTTTCAGTATATACTGACAATAATGGATAGAATGTCCAGGTACCCCGAAGCTGTACCCTTAAGGAGTATTCACAGTAAGAAAGTAATCGAAGCACTTATTGGTTTCTTTACTAGGTTTGGATTGCCGAAATCGGTTCAATCTGACTGTGGTAGTAATTTTATGAGTAAAGAATTTGCTAAACAGATGAAAGAGTTCAAAATTAATCATGTAACTTCATCACCATACCACCCAGAGAGCCAGGGTCAGATTGAACGATTTCATCAAACTTTGAAGTCCATGCTAAAGAAATATTGTGGGGAAGATCCAAGGAACTGGGATAAGGCAATACCTTATTTATTGTTTGCATTTAGGTCTGTACCGAGTGATATGATGGGATTTTCTCCATTTGAGCTTGTATTTGGTCACAAGGTAAGAGGTCCTTTGGATGTTGTTAAAGAAAGTTGGGAAAATAATAATCCAAAAGTTAGCCTGGTACAATTTCTAAAAGAATCTAGGGAAAAGCTTTATAAGTTTTGGGAGTTTGCTAAGGAGAACTTGAAAGTTGGGCAAGGTAAAATGAAAAAGAATTTTGACATCAAAGCTAGGAGAAGGGTATTTGAAGTTGGGGATAAAGTTTTAGTTTTATTACCTACCCCTGGTAATCCCCTAGGAGCCAAGTTTTCAGGACCATGGAAGATAGCTAAGAGGGTAAGTAGCTTGAATTATCTGGTGGAGACCCCAAGTAGAAGACAAAAACACCAGCTTTGTCATGTTAACATGTTGAAACCCTATTATGAAAGAGTAGCAAAGAAGCCATTGTTGTTGTTGGGGAAAGTAGAAATGGAAAGAGACTGTTTGGAAATAGAAGGTAAGTGGCCTAAAGGTAATAGCGATGTATTAAATAACTTGCCAAATATGTTGTCTCACTTAGATGGGGATCAAATTGAGTCCATCTTAAATTTGATAGAAGTGTATCCAGATTTATTTAAGGACACCCCAGGTTGTACGGCTGTGATACAGCATGATGTGGAGGTTAGAGGGGCTAAACCAATAAAACAGGCACCTTATAAAATTAATCCATTGAAAAGGGAAGTAATCAAAACAGAGGTAGAGTACATGTTGCAGCATAATCTGATAGAAAGTAGTTACAGTCCATGGAGTTCACCTGTGGTGTTGGTGAAGAAGGAGAATGGTCAGTATAGAATGTGCATAGATTACCGCAAGGTTAATGCAGTTACAGAGACTGACAGTTTTCCTTTACCTCGGGTAGAGGACTGCATCAATGATGTAGGTAAGGCAAAGTTTATCAGTAAGTTTGACCTTCTAAAGGGGTACTGGCAAGTACCGTTGACACCCAGAGCTAAGGATATCTCTGCTTTTGTGACCAGTGAGGGATTATTTGCCTGCAACGTGATGCCTTTTGGCATGAAAAATGCATCTGCTACATTTCAGAGACTAATGAACAACTTGGTAGGTTCTCTAGAGGGTGTGGTAGTGTACATTGATGATATTGTGGTATATAGCGATGACTGGGACACCCATATTCAAAGAATACGTAAGTTATTTGAAAAACTTAGCCAGGCAGGGCTGGTTATCAATCTTGCCAAATGTGAGATAGCCAAGGCTAGTGTATTGTATCTTGGTCATGAAATAGGTCATGGGAAGATTGTCCCGAAAGATGCAAACGTCAGAGCCATTTTAGAGTTTCCTGTGCCTTATGACAAAAGGTCTGTTCGTAGATTTCTTGGCATGGTAGGATACTACAGGAGATTTGTGATAAATTTTGCCACAATTTCTAATCCTCTTACTAATTTATTGAGGAAAGAAGTAAAGTTTGAGTGGAATGAAGAGTGTCAGAGGTCATTTGACAAATTGAAGGCAGTTCTAACTAACTATCCTGTCTTGAGAGCTCCGGATTTTCAGGAACCATTTAGGTTGGCGGTCGATGCAAGTGACTATGGAATAGGTGCTGTGCTATCTCAAGTTGAGGAACAGGTAGAGTATCCTGTTGCCTTTTTCTCTAAAAAGCTTAATGAAGCTCAACGCAAGTACTCCACCATAGAGAAGGAGGCCTTAAGCCTGATAACAGCTCTAGAACATTTTGAAATTTACTTGACAAATGTTCCTACACCTGTAGTGGTCAAGACAGACCACAATCCTTTATTATTTTTAAACAGGTTTAAGAATAAGAACCAGAGGCTGATGAGGTGGAGTCTGATATTACAAGAGTGGGATTTGGATATCCAACATGTTCCAGGGAGAAAGAATGTGGTGCCAGACACACTGTCTAGATAATCATGAATTGCTTGGCACGAATGTTAATTTTTTTCTTTACTTTTCAGAATTAAATGTCTTTTTTTTCCATTTAATTTGAATTTAATGTTTTTTGTAGTTATTCAATATAAGACTTATTAATCTATATTCAGATTTGTTTGCTTTATTTCCATTCATAATTTAGTTCAGTGCTTTGATTTTTGTTGCACAAAAATTTTTTTAAGGATGGGGGTGTAAGGAAATTTTCCTTATTAACGTAAATAATTTAAAAGGATTAAGAAAATAAATTTTCCAGTGGTTATTGTGCCATCTGTTGGTTGCGCTCGTAGCCAGGTATGTCATACGTGTGTATTTTTGTTTTTCATATCCGTGGTGGGAGAGAGGAGGAGCCAAGAGGCAGTTAGCAAGACTGTTTACCTTGAAAGGTAGATTTGTTATGTACGTTAGTGTTCCACGAATTCGTCTGCAGAGGACACTCTTTCCTGCTTCAAGTGGTGGTGGAGTGACTTAGTGATGGACAGCAACCATTGGCTAATACCAAAGCTCCTGTTAGTCTAGGGACAGACTCGTTTTGACCACTTCGAAGCCTGCAGACGTGACACTGCCGTTCAGTTTTGCCTTGGGGTAAGAATAACATTGTGTAGTTTCCCTTGCTGAACGATTTTGGAAAGCCTGAAGTGTTTTCATCGGTGTGTGGCTGCCGCTGGTACCAGTAATTATGTGATCATTCAAGCATAACATTACGTTAATGGTTTGGATCTCGACGGGTTCGTCCTTCAAACCTGATTCTGTGACAAAGACCTGGTGCAAGAGAACTTACATCATCCCACGGAAATTAAGCTATTGTTAAATGTATGTAATTAGTTAGGGTTTATTAATTTTAATTGTCTCCAGTCTATTCTTTTTACTTTCCTATCACCGTATGTATAGTTTGTGTGTGGGTGCATCATTGATGGTTGGTTTCTTTGTCTCTTTCTTTTATCTTTCCGGTGTGCTAGAGTTTGTTTGGGTCCTAGATGCCTTTTTGTAATGCGAATGGTTTATTTCCTTCCTGGCTGGAGATTTATTTTCATTTGAGGAGAATTAAGTTTATGTAATAAACAGGAATTTGAATTTGATTAAGAGTCTTTGTTTTGAACCTTTCCTTCTCGGTGGATTTTTATACGTCAACGTCTAGTTCTAGTTGGCTGAATACAAAGAACCTGTGACAAAAGGTAGAAGAAAGAAGTTTTACAGCAACATTATCAAAAGTATTTGTGAGATGGAAGTTTCTTTTACATACATACATACATACATACATATATAGACCAGTGAGGAAAGGAAATAAGGAAATGAATAAATGATGAGAATAAATTAACAATATATCATTATAAAAACAGTAACAGTGTCAAAACAGATAAGTCATATATAAACTATTAACAACGTGAAAAACAGATATGTCATATATAAACAATAAAAAGACTTATGTCAGCCTGGTCAACATAAAACCATTTGCTCCAACTTTGAACTTTTGAAGTTCTACTGATTCAACTACCCGATTAGGAAGATCATTCCACAACTTGGTAACAGCTGGAATAAAACTTCTAGAATACTGTGTAGTATTGAGCCTCATGATGGAGAAGGCCTGGCTATTAGAATTAACTGCCTGCCTAGTATTACGAACAGGATAGAATTGTCCAGGGAGATCTGAATGTAAAGGATGTTCAGATTTTTGAAAAATCTTATACAACATCCATAATGAACTAATTGAACGACGGTGCCAAAGATTAATATCTAGATCAGGAATAAGAAATTTAATAGACCGTAAATTTCTGTCCAACAAATTAAGATGAGATTCAGCAGCTGAACACCAGACAGGAGAACAACTTAAAACAAGGTAGAATGAAAGAATTAAAACACTTCTTCAGAATAGATTGATCACCGAAAATCTTGTAAGACTTTCTCAATAAGCCAATTTTTTGTGCAATTGAAGAAGACACGGACCTAATGTGTTTCTCAAAAGTAAATTTGCTGTCGAGAATCACACCTAAAATTTTAAAAGTCATACAAATTTAAAGAAACATTATCAATACTGAGATCCGGATGCTGAGGAGCCACCGTCCTTGACCTACTTACAATCATACTTTGAGTTTTGTTAGGATTCAACTTCATACCCCTTTATTTGCACCATGCACTAATTTTAGCTAAATCTCTATTAAGGGATTCACCAACCCCAGATCTACATTCAGGGGAAGGAATTGATGCAAAGAGAGTAGCATCATCTGCATATGCAACAAGCTTGTTTTCTAGGCCAAACCACATGTCATGTGTATATAGTATGAAAAGTAATGGGCCAAGAACACGACCCTGTGGAACACCGGATATCACATTCCTATTCTCACTATGGTGACCATCAACAACAACTCTTTGAGATCTATTACTTAAAAAATCAATAATTAATTTTAATACTAATACTAACATCATCAACTGTGAATTCATATTACGATTCTCGTAGACCAAATAGGCTTTATAACCTCATATTTCATAAATTGCTACTTTAAAGCGAAGAGTTTGGAAAGCAAAATTGAAGAAAAGAAGCCGGGATGGAGGAATAGTGTAAGGCTGAAAAGAATACAGAAAAGAATGATCGCAAATAAAATATTTCATTGTGGGATCAAAGGCTTAAGAGAATTGCATCCGACCTAACATTCCAATTTGCCTTTCCGGGTATCACAGGTTGTCTAGACTTTACCCTTTTCATTATCTTTATCCTCTCCCTTTTCCCTTTTTATTCTCCCTATCTAAAGTACTAATAGCTAGCACTCGTCTGTCGGTCAAAAGCTTCGTAGAGGGTTTGTTATAGCTGGTGACTTTATGTAGGTCTACATATAAGAAGGGATCTTGTATGCACAGAGGAAAGAGGGGATTGGCATGACTTGGCTTCATCTGAATTCTGTGATCTTTTTTTTTTTAACATTAATGAAGTCCTAATATCGACCCCACATAAAAATGGGAAAAGATGCAGAATAAGAAAAAGAATGTCTATTTAAACACTTGGTGAAACTTTACTTATAACCCAAACGACTATATAGGTCTACAGTGTTTTACTTCCCTGTTTTCAGTTGTCTTTAAAACGATCTATTCCGAAACCTTTGGACTAAGAGCAGCATCAAATATAGATTCTGGACACAAATGTTGATGTTTTGAATTGTGTTTTTGGAAGCACAACTCAATGTCTTTTAAATCTTTATGTTCCTACTCTAAATTACAAAATATTTTGAATTGGTTACATAACAATGCTTTTATTATTATTATTATTATTATTATTATTATTATTATTATTATTATTATTATGCTACAACCCTAGTTGGAAAAAGGGGATGCTATTAACACAGGCTCCAACAGGGAAAAATAGCCCAGTGAGGAAAGGAGATAAGGAACTAAATAAACTATATGAGAACTAATGGACAATTGAAATGAAATGTTATAAGAACATTACTAACATTAAAGCATAAATAAACTACTTAAACTCTAAAAAGACTTATGCCAGCCTGCTCATCATGAAAACATTTACAGCCAGTTTGAACATTTGAATTTCTACCGATTCAACTTTTGTGGATAGTTAATGTAGCACTCTTCCTTATTTCTTCACCTTTGGTTTTGGTCTATAGGATTTTATTTCTTAATTGGACAATTTAAATTATCTATACATATTTGAAACCCTTCTGATTTCCTCTGCTCCTTTCTCATACCGAGCAAGTTGCACAGAAGAAAATTAGCCCGTCGATTTTAGGGACAAAAAGGCTTATACAATTAGTTATCCCATATAGAAATATTTACATCCCCAAGTAAATAATATATTATTTTGATAAATGTATAATTAATTATAATTTTGGGATAGAATGCAAATTTTAAGTTTTTTTCCATGAAAATTACATAAAGATTTGAAATATCGATATATTATGAAATTATTTTGATCAGTACTGCGCGAGCAAGTTGAAGTGCAAGGGAAAAGCTCAGGCAGAAATGTCATACAATTTTTGGTGTAAAACCATATTATATTATTCATCATTGACAAATCGAATTGAAAAGTCTTAGCTTTAGGTATCATAAAACTGGGCGTGCCGCGTACGCCCTACACACAGGCTTTAATGTTATCTATGGTTGTAAGGACAGTCTTTACTGTCCCTCTTGATGAGTTTTAAGAGTAATTACTTCATCCAATTTCACCGCAAAATCCCATGTGATGAAATTGGTTATTGCAATCTATAATGCTTTTACAACTATTTCCTTGTTTCATAATCATGGCCTTCTCTATTTTGCAACATATTGTCTTGTTTCTTGTTCTGATTACGTTCCAAGAATGTTTTGTATTAATTTAATTTACACGGTCACAAACTTCATCTTTGTATTTTTCCCGAAATTTACTTTTATTTTTATAGTTGGTTTTATTAAAGAGAAATATGAAAGTTTTATTCCCCTTTGCGTCTTTGATCACGAGGTATAAGAGAGAATCCAGTCAATTAGATATTGAAATATATATATATATATATATATATATATATATATATATATATATATATATATATATATATAAATATATATATATATATACATATATATATATACATATATATATATACATATATATATATATATAATGTATATATACGTATATATATATACTGTATATATACGTATATAGATATACACATATATATGTATATATACATACATATATATATATATATATATATATATATATATATATATATATATATATATATATATATATATATATATATATATACTATTGCTAAATGAGAAGGGTATTTTATTTTGATATCTAAACCCAGATTCACTTAAGTATGACGTTGAAAACGTAATAAAACACCATTGTCCTTTGATAACAAAGGAGGGAATTAACTGCTCGCAACCTTGCAGCCAAAATGAAACACGTTTCACTGAACCGTCGTCACGTGACTTAACGATAAGTCGTTCCTGTCAGTCAAATGTATAAGACAGTCTGCTTGTGGAGCTATTATCGCCAAATAGGTTCCTTATCCATTCGTGTCCACTTATGTCTGCATCTTGGAAGTCAAATGAAAACTTCCACCTTTTGTGTTAGAATAATTCAGAAATTCTAGTAATTTGGAAACCTGTCGAAAATATTATTTTCTACATTCCTTTTCCAAAGGTCCATTTTTTCCATAAATGCGTTTATTTTGTCACTCTCTGTGAAAATATTCACTTGTGAGACCCAGCCATTGATTATTGGTCGGATGGTTAAATTTCTCAAAAATGTCAACCGTGTCAGAATATTTTCGAGTTAAACAAGCCTCTGATCTTATTTCCACAGAGGAATGTATAGAAATTCATTTCGAAGTTCTTCGTAACTCTGTGAAGAACTTTTTCACGGGATAGGCAGCATGATCCACAGTAATATTAGAGCGCAGTGTGTTCCGTACAAAAATCTTCACAGAACTTTGCAAAAATTCTTCCTTTTAACGGACTGTTCTTTATAGATATTACTACCCTGACATCTTTGAGCAAAATACCCAATTCTTCTTCATACATGAACCAAAATGAAAACATTACACAATTAGAATGATGAATTGTTTCTGGCAATCATTACAATGATCACATTTGCTACACTTTATTTTGATCATCTTATATAAAGGTAGAAGAAAGAAGTTTTACAGCAACATTATCAAAAGTATTTGTGAGATGGAAGTTTCTTTTATATACATACATACATACATACATACATACATACATAGACCAGTGAGGAAAGGAAATAAGGAAATGAATAAATGATGAGAATAAATTAACAATATATCATTCTAAAAACAGTAACAGTGTCAAAACAGATAAGTCATATATAAACTATTAACAACGTGAAAAACAGATATGTCATATATAAACAATAAAAAGACTTATGTCAGCCTGGTCAACATAAAACAATTTGCTCCAACTTTGAACTTTTGAAGTTCTACTGATTCAACTACCCGATTAGGAAGATCATTCCACAACTTGGTAACAGCTGGAATAAAACTTCTAGAATACTGTGTAGTATTGAGCCTCATGATGGAGAAGGCCTGGCTATTAGAATTAACTGCCTGCCTATTATTACGAACAGGATAGAATTGTCCAGGGAGATCTGAATGTAAAGGATGTTCAGATTTTTGAAAAATCTTATACAACATGCATAATGAACTAATTGAACGACGGTGCCAAAGATTAATATCTAGATCAGGAATAAGAAATTTAATAGACCGTAAATTTCTGTCCAACAAATTAAGATGAGAATCAGCAGCTGAACACCAGACAGGAGAACAATACTTAAAACAAGGTAGAATGAAAGAATTAAAACACTTCTTAAGAATAGATTGATCACCGAAAATCTTGTAAGACTTTCTCAATAAGCCAATTTTTTTGTGCAATTGAAGAAGACACGGACCTAATGTGTTTCTCAAAAGTAAATTTGCTGTCGAGAATCACACCTAAAATTTTAAAAGTCATACAAATTTAAAGAAACATTATCAATACTGAGATCCGGATGCTGAGGAGCCACCGTCCTTGACCTACTTACAATCATACTTTGAGTTTTGTTAGGATTCAACTTCATACCCCTTTATTTGCACCATGCACTAATTTTAGCTAAATCTCTATTAAGGGATTCACCAACCCCAGATCTACATTCAGGGGAAGGAATTGATGCAAAGAGAGTAGCACCATCTGTATATGCAACAAGGTTGTTTTCTAGGCCAAACGACATGTCATGTGTATATAGTATGAAAAGTAATGGGCCAAGAACACGACCCTGTGGAACACCGGATATCACATTCCTATTCTCACTATGGTGACCATCAACAACAACTCTTTGAGATCTATTACTTAAAAAATCAATAATTAATTTTAATACTAATACTAACATCATCAACTGTGAATTCATAGTACGATTCTCGTAAACCAAATAGGCTTTATAACCTCATATTTCATAAATTGCTACTTTAAAGCGAAGAGTTTGGAAAGCAAAATTGAAGAAAAGAAGCCGGGATGGAGGAATAGTGTAAGGCTGAAGAGAATACAGAAAAGAATTATCACAAATAAAATATTTCATTGTGGGATCAAAGGCTTAAGAGAATTGCATCCGACCAAACATTCCAATTTGCCTTTCCGGGTATCACAGGTTGTCTAGACTTTACCCTTTTCATTATCTTTATCCTCTCCCTTTTCCCTTTTTATTCTCCCTATCTAAAGTACTAATAGCTAGCACTCGTCTGTCGGTCAAAAGCTTTGTAGAGGGTTTGTTATAGCTGGTGACTTTATGTAGGTCTACATATAAGAAGGGATCTTGTATGCACAGAGGAAAGAGGGGATTGGCATGACTTGGCTTCATCTGAATTCTGTAATCGTTTTTTTAACATTAATGAAGTCCTAATATCGACCCCACATAAAAATGGGAAAAGATGCAGAATAAGAAAAAGAATGTCTATTTAAACACTTGGTGAAACTTTACTTATAACCCAAACGACTAGATAGGTCTACAGTGTTTTACTTCCCTGTTTTCAGTTGTCTTTAAAACGATCTATTCCGAAACCTTTGGACTAAGAGCAGCATCAAATATAGATTCTGGACAGAAATGTTGATGTTTTGAATTGTGTTTTTGGAAGCACAACTCCAGATTATAGTCTTTAAATGATAAGTCTTTTAAATCCTAATGTTCCTACTCTAAACTACAAAATATTTTAGATTGGTTACATAACAATGATTTTATTATTATTATTATTATTATTATTATTATTATTATTATGCTACAACCCTAGTTGGAAAAGGAGGATGCTATTAACACGTAGGCTCCAACAGGGAAAAATAGCCCAGTGAGGAAAGGAGATAAGGAACTAAATAAACTATATGAGAACTAATGGACAATTGAAATGAAATGTTATAAGAACATTACCAACATTAAAGCATAAATAAACTACTTAAACTCTAAAAAGACTTATGCCAGCCTGCTCATCATGAAAACATTTACAGCCAGTTTGAACATTTGAATTTCTACCGATTCAACTTTTGTGGATAGTAAATGTGGCACTATTCCTTATTTCTTCACCTTTGGTTTTGGTCTATAGGATTTTATTTTTTAATTGGACAATTTAAATTATCTATATATATTTGAAACCCTTCTGATTTCCTCTGCTCCTTTCTCATACCGAGCAAGTTGCACAGAAGAAAATTAGCCCGTCGATTTTAGGGACAAAAAGGCTTATACAATTAGTTATCCCATATAGAAATATTTACATCCCCAAGTAAATAATATATTATTTTGATAAATGTATAATTAATTATAATTTTGGGATAGAATGCAAATTTTAAGTTTTTTTTTCATGAAAATTACATAAAGATTTGAAATATCGATATATTATGAAATTATTTTGATCAGTACTGGGCGAGCAAGTTGAAGAGTGCAATTAATTCTTCGATGATAAGACCAATTCTATTTTTGGTGTAATACCATATATTATTAAACAATGACATATTAAATTAGCATTAAATATCATAAAACTGGGCGTACGCCCTCCACACAGGCTTTAATATTATCAATTATCTATGGTTGTAAGAACAGACTTTACTATTTCTCTTGATGAGTTTCTAGAGAAATAATTTCATCCAATTTCACCGCGAAATCCGATGTGATGAAATTGGTTATTGCAATCTATTATGCTTTTACAACTATTACCTTGGTTCAAAATCATGACCGTCTTCTATTTTGCAACATATCCAGCCTGGTTTCTTGTTCTGTTCACGTTCCAAAAATGATTTGTATTATTTTAATTTGCACAGGTCACAATCATCATCTTTGTATTTTTCCCGAAATTTGCCTCTATTTTAATAGTTAATTTTATTAGAGAGAAATATGAAATAACCCCTTTGGGTCTTTGATCCCGAGGTATAAGACAGAATCCAAACAATTAGGTATTAATTAATATATATATGTATATATATATATATATTATATCTTGTGATGCTGGATCTAAGTGCAGCATTTGATACTGTAGAACATACATATCTGATGGAAGACCTTAAAGCTGTGGGCATCGTAGAACGAGCATATGACTGGTTTGTGAGTTATCTTGAAAACCGCAAAGTTAAAGTAGTAATATCAAAT
Organism: Palaemon carinicauda; assembly: GCF_036898095.1. Classification (NCBI taxonomy): domain Eukaryota; kingdom Metazoa; phylum Arthropoda; class Malacostraca; order Decapoda; family Palaemonidae; genus Palaemon; species Palaemon carinicauda. The sequence goes on from NC_090750.1 coordinate 77,839,620, forward strand.
GTTGAATCTGAGACAAGAAAACTAACCAAAGGGGTGCCTCAAGGCAGTGTACTAGGTCCTCTCCTGTCTGAAATTTACACGATTGAACTGGCAAATATACTTGAACTCACAGAGTTAAGTTTAAAATATACGCTGATGATACACAATTCTATTTCCCAATAGCATCAGTTGATGAAGCTAAAAGAAAGATATATGAAATAATCAATGACATTAAGGCTTGCATGTTAACAAAAAAAGCTCAAGGTATTAATTAATATATATATATATATATATATATATATATATATATATATATATATATTATATCTTGTGATGCTGGATCTAAGTGCAGCATTTGATACTGTAGAACATACATATCTGATGGAAGACCTTAAAGCTGTGGGCATCGTAGAACGAGCATATGACTGGTTTGTGAGTTATCTTGAAAACCGCAAAGTTAAAGTAGTAATATCAAATGTTGAATCTGAGACAAGAAAACTAACCAAAGGGGTGCCTCAAGGCAGTGTACTAGGTCCTCTCCTGTCTGAAATTTACACGATTGAACTGGCAAATATACTTGAACTCACAGAGTTAAGTTTAAAATATACGCTGATGATACACAATTCTATTTCCCAATAGCATCAGTTGATGAAGCTAAAAGAAAGATATATGAAATAATCAATGACATTAAGGCTTGCATGTTAACAAAAAAAGCTCAAGCTCAATGAAGATAAAAGTGAATGTATTATTTTTGGAAATGAAAAAGATATAAAAAGAATCGAATGCTTCCAAAGAATTGAAATAGGTCAATCGATCATTGGCCTAAAGAAATCCGTCAGAAATCTTGGAGTAATCATGGATGATAGACTGACAATGAATGAACATATAAATAATATGGTAAGAAATTGTACCTATCACATTAAAAACATAGCATTTATTAGTAAATACTTAAATGAAAAATATATGGCCATACTCATTAATCACCACATATTTTCGAAAATTGATTACTGCAACTCACTGCTCTATGGCTTACCAAATTATCAGCTGAAGAAAATTCAGAGATTACAAAACAGAGCCGCTAGATTAATAAAAGGACTACACAATAGGGATAGAATTACCCCTGCACTAACTAAATTACACTGGCTGCCGGTAAAGGCGAGAATTGAATACAAGCTATTCTTACTAACGTTTAAGATACTGAACCAAAATATCTAAAATAATGCCTGAACAAACTAGAACTAGAAACAAATGTTACCATAAGACACATGAGTGACAAACACACTATCTGAACCAAGAACAAATAGTAAATTTGGTGAAAGCGCTTTTAGCTACTGTGCGCCTAGACATTATAATAAACTGCCAACTGAAATGAAGGACCTAAAGTGAGCAATTGAATTTAAGAAGAAACTAAAGACATTACTTTTCACAAGATCATATGATTTGGAAGATGCTACAATCAAGGAATTGTATAAGTTATAAGGAAAATGTTTCGTTAGATGATTGATATGGACCCGCTCGAGTAGTAGTTCACTCGACTTCAGTGGAGGGTTGGATTTAAACCCAAAACAAGTAACAAGTAAATATATATATATATATATATATATATATATATATATATATATATATATATATATATATAAATAAATATATATATATATATATATATATATATATATATATAAATAAATAAATAAATATATATATATATATATATATATATATATATATATATATATATATATATATATATATATATATATAAATAAATAAATAAATATATATATATATATATATATATATATATATATATATATATATATATATATATATATATACATATATATATATACATATACATAAAAATATATATATATATATATATATGCATATATATATATATATATATATATATATACTATTGCTAAATGAGAAGGGTATTTTATTTTGATAACTAAACCCTGATTCACTTAAGTATGACGTTGAAAACGTAATAAAACACCATTGTCCTTTGATGACAAGGGAGGGAACTAACTGCTCTTCACCTTGCGGCCGAAATGAAACAAGTTTCACTGAACCGTCGTCACGTGACTTATCAATAAGTCGTTCCTGTCAGTCAAATGTATAAGACAGTCTGCTTGTGGAGCTATTATCGCCAAATAGGTTCCTTATCCATTCGTGTCCACTTATGTCTGCATCTTGGAAGTCAAATGAAAACTTCCACCTTTTGTGTTAGAATAATTCAGAAATTCTAGTAATTTGGAAACCTGTCGAAAATATTATTTTCTACATTCCTTTTCCAAAGGTCCATTTTCTCCATAAATGCGTTTATTTTGTCACTCTGTGAAAATATTCACTTGTGAGACCCAGTCATTGAATTATTGATCGGATGGTTAAATTTCTCAAAAATGTCAACCGTGTCAGAATATTTTCGAGTTAAACAAGCCTCTGATCTTATTTCCAATGTATAAAAATTCATTTCGAAGTACTTCGTAACTCTGTGAAGAAATTTTTCACGGGATATCCAGCATGATCCACAGTAATATTAGAGCGCAGTGTGTTCCGTACAAAAATCTTCACAGAACTTTGCAAAAATTCTTCCTTTTAACGGACTGTTCTTTATAGATATTACTACCCTGACATCTTTGAGCAAAATACCCAATTCTTCTTCATACATGAACCAAAATGAAAACATTACACAATTAGAATGATGTATTGTTTCTGGAAATCATTACAATGATCACATTTGCTACACTTTATTTTGATCATCTTATATAAAGGTTGTACCAACCATGTGTCACACAATTGTACATAATTCCTTTTGTATATAATATGCTTGTATCTTCGCTCTTCCCTCGCACTCAAACGAACATGAAAATTCATGTCTGCTGTTTTGCTCTGAACATTGTCTGTCTCTCGAGCATGTTATGTCCTGTTGCCTTGAGGTTTTGTATATAAAGAAGAGTGTTCCTTAATATATAACTCAGTTGATTGCATCCTGCCTTTGAGTTCACAACCCTTCTCTCGGCTCCGTCACATTGGTGACCCCGGAGTGACTCGCTCCTTCCCCCCCCCCCCCCCCCTCCACCTCTCACCGTTACTATGACGCCGTCAACACATACCTTCTGCAGCAGTACTCGCCGTCGCCAGCCGCCCGTATAGCAACGCCTTTTCAGCTCTCTCAACAACCGTTGGGGGACCAAAGGGCTTCGCTCACCCTCGGGAAAATGACCAGTATCACTCGCCTGCAACCTGCCGCAGACGGCTCTCCTCGTGATGTGAACCCACTTCACCACTTTCAAACCTCCATCAACGCCTCCACTCGTGACGAAGAGGACATCTATTCAACTTCAACCGAAGCTCACGTGAATGTCGTAGGACACGCCTATGAATGCCGTAGGACATACACGCCTATGAACGCCGTAGGCCTATGAATGCCGTAGGACACGCCTATGAATGCCGTAGGACACACGCCTATGAATACCGTAGGCCTATGAATGCCGTAGGACACACACGCCTATGAATGCCGTAGGACACACTCGCCTATGAATGCCGTAGGACACGCCTATGAATGCCGTAGGACACACACGCCTATGAATGCCGTAGGACACACTCGCCTACCCCGTGACGAGCCGGAGCGGCAACAGCCACCCATCATCCATCACTCGCTCGCACCCAAACCAACGACTTCTAGAGCCACTCACTGTCGCTAATCGGCGCAGTTTTTACTACTACCTCTCCAGATTCAGGGCACCTATTTAACATGTTCAGTATGTCATTTTTAGAGGGGGAGCCATGTACCAACCGTGTGTCACACAATTGTACATAATTCCTTTTGTATATAATATGCTTGTATCTTCGCTCTTCCCTCGCACTCAAACGAACATGAAAATTCATGTCTGCTGTTTTGCTCTGAACATTGTCTGTCTCTCGAGCATGTTATGTCCTGTTGCCTTGAGGTTTTGTATATAAAGAAGAGTGTTCCTTAATATATAACTCAGTTGATTGCATCCTGCCTTTGAGTTCACAACCCTTCTCTCGGCTCCGTCACATTGGTGACCCCGGAGTGACTCGCTCCTTCCCCCCCCCCCCCCCCCCCCCCTCCACCTCTCACCGTTACTATGACGCCGTCAACACATACCTTCTGCAGCAGTACTCGCCGTCGCCAGCCGCCCGTATAGCAACGCCTTTTCAGCTCTCTCAACAACCGTTGGGGGACCAAAGGGCTTCGCTCACCCTCGGGAAAATGACCAGTATCACTCGCCTGCAACCTGCCGCAGACGGCTCTCCTCGTGATGTGAACCCACTTCACCACTTTCAAACCTCCATCAACGCCTCCACTCGTGACGAAGAGGACATCTATTCAACTTCAACCGAAGCTCACGTGAATGTCGTAGGACACGCCTATGAATGCCGTAGGACATACACGCCTATGAACGCCGTAGGCCTATGAATGCCGTAGGACACGCCTATGAATGCCGTAGGACACACGCCTATGAATACCGTAGGCCTATGAATGCCGTAGGACACACACGCCTATGAATGCCGTAGGACACACTCGCCTATGAATGCCGTAGGACACGACTATGAATGCCGTAGGACACACACGCCTATGAATGCCGTAGGACACACTCGCCTACCCCGTGACGAGCCGGAGCGGCAACAGCCACCCATCATCCATCACTCGCTCGCACCCAAACCAACGACTTCTAGAGCCACTCACTGTCGCTAATCGGCGCAGTTTTTACTACTACCTCTCCAGATTCAGGGCACCTATTTAACATGTTCAGTATGTCATTTTTAGAGGGGGAGCCATGTACCAACCGTGTGTCACACAATTGTACATAATTCCTTTTGTATATAATATGCTTGTATCTTCGCTCTTCCCTCGCACTCAAACGAACATGAAAATTCATGTCTGCTGTTTTGCTCTGAACATTGTCTGTCTCTCGAGCATGTTATGTCCTGTTGCCTTGAGGTTTTGTATATAAAGAAGAGTGTTCCTTAATATATAACTCAGTTGATTGCATCCTGCCTTTGAGTTCACAACCCTTCTCTCGGCTCCGTCACATTGGTGACCCCGGAGTGACTCGCTCCTTCCCCCCCCCCCCCCCCTCCACCTCTCACCGTTACTATGACGCCGTCAACACATACCTTCTGCAGCAGTACTCGCCGTCGCCAGCCGCCCGTATAGCAACGCCTTTTCAGCTCTCTCAACAACCGTTGGGGGACCAAAGGGCTTCGCTCACCCTCGGGAAAATGACCAGTATCACTCGCCTGCAACCTGCCGCAGACGGCTCTCCTCGTGATGTGAACCCACTTCACCACTTTCAAACCTCCATCAACGCCTCCACTCGTGACGAAGAGGACATCTATTCAACTTCAACCGAAGCTCACGTGAATGTCGTAGGACACGCCTATGAATGCCGTAGGACATACACGCCTATGAACGCCGTAGGCCTATGAATGCCGTAGGACACGCCTATGAATGCCGTAGGACACACGCCTATGAATACCGTAGGCCTATGAATGCCGTAGGACACACACGCCTATGAATGCCGTAGGACACACTCGCCTATGAATGCCGTAGGACACGCCTATGAATGCCGTAGGACACACACGCCTATGAATGCCGTAGGACACACTCGCCTACCCCGTGACGAGCCGGAGCGGCAACAGCCACCCATCATCCATCACTCGCTCGCACCCAAACCAACGACTTCTAGAGCCACTCACTGTCGCTAATCGGCGCAGTTTTTACTACTACCTCTCCAGATTCAGGGCACCTATTTAACATGTTCAGTATGTCATTTTTAGAGGGGGAGCCATGTACCAACCGTGTGTCACACAATTGTACATAATTCCTTTTGTATATAATATGCTTGTATCTTCGTTCTTCCCTCGCACTCAAACGAACATGAAAATTCATGTCTGCTGTTTTGCTCTGAACATTGTCTGTCTCTCGAGCATGTTATGTCCTGTTGCCTTGAGGTTTTGTATATAAAGAAGAGTGTTCCTTAATATATAACTCAGTTGATTGCATCCTGCCTTTGAGTTCACAACCCTTCTCTTGGCTCCGTCACAAGGTAGAAGAAAGAAGTTTTACAGCAACATTATCAAAAGTATTTGTGAGATGGAAGTTTCTTTTATATACATACATACATACATACATACATACATACATATATAGACCAGTGAGGAAAGGAAATAAGGAAATGAATAAATGATGAGAATAAATTAACAATATATCATTCTAAAAACAGTAACAGTGTCAAAACAGATAAGTCATATATAAACTATTAACAACGTGAAAAACAGATATGTCATATATAAACAATAAAAAGACTTATGTCAGCCTGGTCAACATAAAACCATTTGCTCCAACTTTGAACTTTTGAAGTTCTACTGATTCAACTACCCAATTAGGAAGATCATTCCACAACTTGGTAACAGCTGGAATAAAACTTTTAGAATACTGTGTAGTATTGAGCCTCATGATGGAGAAGGCCTGGCTATTAGAATTAACTGCCTGCCTAGTATTACGAACAGGATAGAATTGTCCAGGGAGATCTGAATGTAAAGGATGTTCAGATTTATGAAAAATCTTATACAACATGCATATATGAACTAATTGAACGACGGTGCCAAAGATTAATATCTAGATCAGGAATAAGAAATTTAATAGACCGTAAATTTCTGTCCAACAAATTAAGATGAGAATCAGCAGCTGAACACCAGACAGGAGAACAATACTTAAAACAAGGTAGAATGAAAGAATTAAAACACTTCTTCAGAATAGATTGATCACCGAAAATCTTGTAAGACTTTCTCAATAAGCCAATTTTTTTGTGCAATTGAAGAAGACACGGACCTAATGTGTTTCTCAAAAGTAAATTTGCTGTCGAGAATCACACCTAAAATTTTAAAAGTCATACAAATTTAAAGAAACATTATCAACACTGAGATCCGGATGCTGAGGAGCCACCGTCCTTGACCTACTTACAATCATACTTTGAGTTTTGTTAGGATTCAACTTCATACCCCTTTATTTGCACCATGCACTAATTTTAGCTAAATCTCTATTAAGGGATTCACCAACCCCAGATCTACATTCAGGGGAAGGAATTGATGCAAAGAGAGTAGCATCATCTGCATATGCAACAAGCTTGTTTTCTAGGCCAAACGACATGTCATGTGTATATAGTATGAAAAGTAATGGGCCAAGAACACGACCCTGTGGAACACCGGATATCACATTCCTATTCTCACTATGGTGACCATCAACAACAACTCTTTGAGATCTATTACTTAAAAAATCAATAATTAATTTTAATACTAATACTAACATCATCAACTGTGAATTCATAGTACGATTCTCGTAAACCAAATAGGCTTTATAACCTCATATTTCATAAATTGCTACTTTAAAGCGAAGAGTTTGGAAAGCAAAATTGAAGAAAAGAAGCCGGGATGGAGGAATAGTGTAAGGCTGAAGAGAATACACAAAAGAATTATCGCAAATAAAATATTTCATTGTGGGATCAAAGGCTTAAGAGAATTGCATCCGACCTAACATTCCAATTTGCCTTTCCGGGTATCACAAGCTGTCTAGACTTTACCCTTTTCATTATCTTTATCCTCTCCCTTTTCCCTTTTTATTCTCCCTATCTAAAGTACTAATAGCTAGCACTCGTCTGTCGGTCAAAAGCTTTGTAGAGGGTTTGTTATAGCTGGTGACTTTATGTAGGTCTACATATAAGAAGGGATCTTGTATGCACAGAGGAAAGAGGGGATTGGCATGACTTGGCTTCATCTGAATTCTGTAATCTTTTTTTTAACATTAATGAAGTCCTAATATCGACCCCACATAAAAATGGGAAAAGATGCAGAATAAGAAAAAGAATGTCTATTTAAACACTTGGTGAAACTTTACTTATAATCCAAACGACTATATAGGTCTACAGTGTTTTACTTCCCTGTTTTCAGTTGTCTTTAAAACGATCTATTCCGAAACCTTTGGACTAAGAGCAGCATCAAATATAGATTCTGGACACAAATGTTGATGTTTTGAATTGTGTTTTTGGAAGCGCAACTCCAGATTATAGTCTTTAAATGATAAGTCTTTTAAATCCTTATGTTACTACTCTAAACTACAAAATATTTTGAATTGGTTACATAAAAATGCTTTTATTATTATTATTATTATTATTATTATTATTATGCTACAACCTTAGTTGGAAAAGGAGCATGCTATTAACACGTAGGCTCCAACAGGGAAAAATAGCCCAGTGAGGAAAGGAGATAAGGAACTAAATAAACTATATGAGAACTAAAGGACAATTGAAATGAAATGTTATAAGAACATTACCAACATCAAAGCATAAATAAACTACTTAAACTATAAAAAAGACTTATGCCAGCCTGCTCATCATGAAAACTTTTACAGCAAGTTTGAACTTTTGAATTTCTACCGATTCAACTTTTGTGGATAGTTAATGTGGCACTATTCCTTATTTCTTCACCTTTGGTTTTGGTCTATAGGATTTTATTTTTTAATTGGGCAATTTAAATTATCTATACATATTTGAAACCCTTCTGATTTCCTCTGCTCCTTTCTCATACCGAGCAAGTTGCACAGAAGAAAATTAGCCCGTCGATTTTAGGGACAAAAAGGCTTATACAATTAGTTATCCCATATAGAAATATTTACATCCCCAAGTAAATAATATATTATTTTGATAAATGTATAATTAATTATAATTTTGGGATAGAATGCAAATTTTAAGTTGTTTTTTCATGAAAATTACATAAAGATTTGAAATATCGATATATTATGAAATTATTTTGATCAGTACTGCGCGAGCAAGTTGAAGTGCAAGGGAAAGCTCTGGCCAAAATGTCATACTATTTTTGGTGTAAAACCATATTATATTATTCATCATTGACAAATCGAATTGAAAAGTCTTAGCTTTAGGTATCATAAAACTGGGCGTGCCAGTACAGAGGCATGGAGGAGACCCCCGACCCAGAGGGAGAAAGAGAGAGAGAGAGCGTGAAAGGGAGTGTAGCCGGAAACAAGGTTAGGAGGAGGAGACTCATGAGAGCCAGTACAAGAGTACCACTGAATTGTATCCAGTGGTACTCTTCCTTTCCCCATATTCCCCACTTCCCTATTATTATTATTATTATTATTATTATTATTATTATTATTATATAATATTTATATATATATATATATATATATATATATATATATATATATATATATATATATATATATATATATATAATATATATATGCATACGCATATGCATACCGCGTACGCCCTACACACAGGCTTTAATGTTATCTATGGTTGTAAGGACAGTCTTTACTGTCTCTCTTGATGAGTTTTAAGAGTAATTACTTCATCCAATTCCACCGTGAAATCCCATGTGATGAAATTGGTTATTACAATCTATAATGCGTTTACAACTATTTCCTTGTTTCATAATCATGGCCCTCTCTATTTTGCAACGTATCCAGTCTTGTTTCTTGTTCTGATTACGTTCCAAGAATGTTTTGTATTAATTTAATTTACACAGGTCACAAACTTCATCTTTGTATTTTTCCCGAAATTTACTTTTATTTTTATAGTTGGTTTTATTAGAGAGAAATATGAAAGTTTTATTCCCCTTTGCGTCTTTGATCACGAGGTATAAGAGAGATTCCAGTCAATTAGATATTGAAATATATATATATATATATATACATATATATATATATATATATATATATATATATATATATATATATATATATACTGTATATATACGTATATATATACACATATATACACACATATATATATATGTATATATACATACATTATATATATATATATATATATATATATATATATATATATATATATATATATATATGTATATATATATATATATATATATATATATATATATATATATATATATACTATTGCTAAATGAGAAGGGTATTTTATTTTGATATCTAAACCCAGATTCACTTAAGTATGACGTTGAAAACGTAATAAAACACCATTGCCCTTTGATGACAAGGGAGGGAACTAACTACTCTTCACCTTGCGGCCGAAATGAAACAAGTTTCACTGAACCGTCGTCACGTGACTTATCAATAAGTCGTTCCTGTCAGTCAAATGTATAAGACATTCTGCTTATAGAGCTATTATCGCCAAATAGGTTCCTTATCCATTCGTGTCCACTTATGTCTGCATCTTGGAAGTCAAATGAAAACTTCCACCTTTTGTGTTAGAATAATTCAGAAATTCTAGTAATTTGGAAACCTGTCGAAAATATTATTTTCTACATTCCTTTTCCACTTGTGAGACCCAGCCATTGAATTATTGATCGGATGGTTAAATTTTTCAAAAATGTCAACCGTGTCAGAATATTTTCGAGTTAAACAAGCCTCTGATCTTATTTCCACAAAGGAATGTATAGAAATTCATTTCGAAGTTCTTCGTAACTCTGTGAAGATCTTTTTCACGGGATAGCCAGCATGATCCACAGTAATATTAGAGCGCAGTGTGTTCCGTACAAAAATCTTCACAGAACTTTGCAAAAATTCTTCCTTTCAACGGACTGTTCTTTATAGATATTACTACCCTGACATCTTTGAGCAAAATACCCAATTCTTCTTCATACATGAACCAAAATGAAAACATTACACAATTAGAATGATGTATTGTTTCTGGCAATCATTACAATTATGATATTTACTACACGTTATATTGATTATCTTATATAAAAGTAGAAGAAAGAAGTTTTAAAGCAACATTATCAAAAGTATGAGTGAGATGGATGTTTCTCAAATATTATGCATGTAAACGCACAAACGCGCGCACACACTAAATGAATATTTATTCTTAAAGCAATTCCACCGCCAAAGTGCTCTAAATCCTTTGGCTCGACAGCTCTCTGGAACGGAAATTGCAATGTTACCCTACTCGAGTGGCGCAAAGCAACTAACTCTCCCCCCGCCCGCCTCTCTCACCCCATCAGGGGCCTACAGCCTCCCATTACCCCCAAAAGAAGAGGCAATCTCGGGGAATGCTCAGCCCTCTGGTGTGAAGCTGAACGTTAATCCTGGACAGGATATCAGGAGTGATGGAAGGGACCTCGTCTCTTGAAAACTGTCAAATGTAAATTTAAGAAGAAAATTTATGAATGAAACCTCAAAATAATCCAATGTAGAACACAAACCCTTTTAAAAATATATGTGAATATCCCGAACTTGGAATGAAAACGTGACCTCGGGAAAGGTTCAGTATAATAATACCTCCTAAAGATGACATTAAAAAATTACAAATAAGCGCTACTCTTATGTATATGAATTCCCTGATTGATCAAACATCTTGTATATAAATCTATCCATATGAGTGATTTTAATAAACTTCTTATAAACATGAATGTGGGTAATATATTCCTTATGTAGTTGAAAAGAAAAAAAAACGAAATACAACGTAATAGCTCACGCAGAACTAATCAAAATAATTTCATGATATATTTATATTTTAAATCTTTGTGATTTTTAATTAAAAAACCGAAAAATTTTAATTCTATCCCAAAATTGTTATTAATTATACATAAGGGGGAAAAACTTCCTGCTACACCGGCTGACGTTCTGGCGAGTATCTATTCTTATGAAACTGGAATTGAAACCAGACACCTTTACCTCAACCTTTATGATCATTCTCATCGTCCAAACAATTGTTGCTGTTTCTCTCCTTAAACGTTTAGTTTTGGGTGAAGATATGGTTTATGTATTTCGCTTGCAAGTCAAATATATCAGATACGTTAAACAATATTATATGAAACGTTTCTTTGATTGGCATCCTATGGGCAAATCGTAAATAACCATCTCTCTCTCTCTCTCTCTCTCTCTCTCTCTCTCTCTCTCTCTCTCTCTCTCTGTTTCTTTTGCCAACCTTTCAATACTTCCTTTGATGCTTGGGACACATTATACCGTTGTTTTTCAAATATCCTTTTTACGCCGATAACCAATTATGTTCCTCAAGATCAAAAATTTCAAGAGTGAAATTCTTAATGTTTTGTTTTCTGAAGTTTCCCGTCAGTCGGTAAACAAAATATCTTAGGTGTTTTCTTTTCAAATTTGTAACTTGCCATAATTGAACATTGTTGCAGTTTTAATCATTTCCTGAAACACTACCGGAGTTTTACTTATCATCCACAGTTTTTTTTATTTTTTTATTTTAAACAATCAATTCATAATACCATAATTGTAGCCAATAAAATGACATAATTCCAATTATAAACTTTGCATGTATCATATCTTTATTCAAAACCGATTTAATACTTTGAAAAAGTATGTATGCTTAATGGATTCTTTAAACCTATAATGAAACCAAGAAACAGCTTTACTGACATACATACATTTACTAAGGAAATGATAATAAGGTTTATTTTATAACTGATTTAAACTCTGGAACGCCCTTATTGACAAACAAATTCGCAGGTGGATGACGCAACTCAGTCGGGCGTTGGCGAAGACACAGAAATGTGACCATTTTCTTTTTCATTATTCCATATGTCTGTGTTGATTGCGCTGATTATAAGAACACCCAATAACACCAAAGTTATGCTCTTCTGGCTTATATCTATTACTCCTCAAATGATTTAAATCTGTAATGAATAATGACATTCACCATTCAAGGAAATTCCATTTGGCTGCGCTGTTCCAAACTCGTCCCACCAACATTAACTATGCTGGTGATTGTTACCGTGGTCACTTGTACAGGGAAATCACCTACCATCCATGTGTTCGGATGTGAAAAGAAATTCTAAATACTTTCATAAGTAACTCAGGTTGCTTCCAATAGCATATGAAAAATTCATACCATTTCCTGAAAAAAATATTAATTCCTAATAAGGAAACGATCGTTGGACTATTTACCAACTACCAATTCTCTAGCCTCTACCTTCCTAGCACACTTTTTTGACCCACGTGTTCGCCAAATAATAGTCTATATTAGTTGGGAAAAGGTGCCTCTGTTGCCATCTATTGGCGGTAAAGTAAAACTTTTTACGATGTAAAGGGAGGGGGTGGGCTAGGGGAGTGTGTTATTATGCCATTCTGAATGTAACAATATTGTTAATCTACGTTGTTTTTATTAACAATACATGTCATACCATGAAACATATCAATTATATTTGGTTTCCATAAGAAGGTAGTTGGAAATTAGATCAAATAGCTGTGTAATTACTCGATTGTCTCACCGATTTCAAGACGTGGAACCTTATCTGGTGACCCCCCCTCACCCCCAAATGTAATTGAACTAACGATTGTTTGCTGAGCAAATATTTCTGCGACACTTATTTTGAAAATTGTAATTTCCTAAGAATTAAGCTGTGGCCAGACAATAAGGAACACCAAGTTCACGTGCGTCTGTTATGTAATAATTTTGTGCACAAATAACAACAGAAATGAAGTAAAGAAAATTATAATGAGGGGATGATGGGGATAATTAGCGATTTGGTACTCTACTGCTAAGGCCATCTATTGGCCATTAAAATAAACTATGTATAGCGCTCTTTAATCCTTGCATTCTGGAAGCGTCCATGACGTCACTTAAGAGTTTTAAAATAGACCAAAATGGCTTACTTAATTGGATCTGCATATAATTTATACCAGCCACACACATTTCTACTCAAGTATCAATCTATCACCCTTTTCCAATTGGATATAATCCTTCACATGAATGGAACAAGGGACATGTGCTGCCATCTTTAGAGAAGAAGAAATACTCTGATTCTAATCAAATTTTGAGACATCTGCAATTACTAAACCATACTTTCATTGTAGTTCTTTTTTTCTTAATTCATCACAAATTCATAATGTCCATAACACTATTTTCTTTTGATTTTAGGCTCTAAGTTATAATAATTATATGTAAAATACATATATGTATTACAAATATTTAGAGGAAATTCCAATATAATAAAAGTAAAGAGTTGGAACTCGGCCATAGAAGTAGAAAACCCAAATTTAACCAAAATAAATTCATGTCCGCAGCAAATACATTGTTACCTAATCATAAGCCCAATTATAGATACCAATCCCCTATAAAGTATGCCTTGTTACATTGAGTAAAGTTGTACTAGTCAGGGCCACCCATACCAGGCTGGTTTGCTGTGAGTGATCAGACAAAATTCTCCCACCATCACCAATCCGCCCTGGGCAGCGCGGTGATGAAAACTGGTCAAATCGCAGACATGAATAAAGACATATCCGAGGCCTTTGTCCTGCAGTGGACTAGAAACGGCTGCATTTGTTGTTGAATATGAAAGGTTCTTATGGTATTTTGATCTACTGCAAGGTGATAGTTATGATATCTAAGAATTTCTCCTTAGAAACTTGACGAAAGAAACTCGCCTGGCTAGAATATTTTTTTAGGCTTTGCTTTCAAACTCAGATGCCAGATAATACTCTTCTAGCCACAATAAATAATAAAAACCACTACACACGAATCAATACAAACTAACTTGTAGATAGAAAAAGCTATAAGACTCGAGGTCATAAAGAAAAACGGCATATTTTGAAAACAAAGAGGTGATAATTATGGCCTAATAGCGATGTATACCCTTCAGAATCCCATTGAAACGTGCAATATTTTTTGTTGATTTTTCCAGAGGTATTAATTTTCTTATGTGAATGCAGCTTATAAATCAATAATACCAGATAAGAACACTATTCCTATTTCATGGTGATACCGCATGGAGCCAGTTTTATAATAAAAGTAGCCTTATTAGTAAAATATAAACTTAATAAACGCATCTTCATCAGTGGAAATGATAAGATATAAACCGGCCCTCAAAAGAAAACGGCCATTATTGACTTACCGGCTCGTTGACGAGAATGAGAGAAAACTGATATGCAATATAATTCAAGGGTAACCTTCCTATTTCTCCTAGGACGACCGCTGCATCCCTAGGGTCAATTGCAAAGTTGTAAAGACTGACCATCGCAAAGACCCTAAAATGTCTACATATTTTTCTGACGTCACAGTCCTTGCCATTGCTAAATAGATATCAACTGATGTCGGGAAGTAGGCGGAGCTCTTCAATTGACCGTCTCGTGTTCTCAAGGTAAGCATTTCCATGTGAAGATGAAAAAAGCAAACATAGTTAACTTGATTGCAATGAATCTTGAAACAAGTAGGAAAAAACTAGTGATATTGGTAACGGATTCCTTTTTTTTATGGTTTATTTTTTACTGTCTATTTAGGTTGTTCATAAACCCATTACTAAGTTGAGGGTCTGTCATTCTTTATCCAATTTTGGCAATGTACAATTTGTATACTCAATCTTCTCTTAATTTTGTTTTCTCTCCCATGAATAATTGTCAACACCATGTCAGGAGGCGCAGCTCATTCTGTGACGTCAGACAAATATGCAGACTTTTTCTGGCACTTTCGATGGTCAGTCTTTGCAACTATTCAAATGATCGTCTCTCTCTCTCTCTCTCTCTCTCTCTCTCTCTCTCTCTCTCTCTCTCTGCTAAGCATTTGGTCAGTACCATCTGCAGCTGTGACGTCACACAAATAAGCAGACTTTTTCTGGCTCTTTCGATGGTCAGTCTCCATCGTTCCATTTTGGTCATCTCTTGAAAATACAAATCGTTTATACTAAATCAGTATTTTAAATACAGCAAGAAACTCATTTATCTCTTTAATATACTAATTGATTTCTTATCACCATTTGCTTAAATAATATTTATCTAAAAACTCGAATGTACTTTATGAAATTCGACAGAAATGGACCGTTAGTGCAGTCTATTCCTTAGTCGTTATTAAGAATGCAAATACTTTTTTCTACTAGCGAAAGACAATTCAAAATAACAGCTTTCAGTCCTTTCTCAATTGTCTGTCCTGGCTCCTGAATTAAGCCCTACCTCTTAGACGAATGGCTGCCGAATCTCAATGAAAAAGTTTTCAATTCATATATGTAAAAACTTCTGTTAATATATACTTTAATTTCTAGCGAAACTGTAATTTGTTATAAGAAAATAGACTAGTGCTGACTAGTTTGGCATTATTCTTTGTATGAATAATGGGGGCTTCGGGATACTAACTTCCGTACCGGTCATTTCAAAAGTGAAGTCTATTTCGAAGTAAAAGTCCTTTGTATACGTTTGGGAGAATGATTCTAGTTACTGCGCATGCGTTGTTTGCATTCGCTTTTGCCTGCTGTGCCTTTTTTGTATGACGTAATAATTACCTGGCTTTAACCAATTACGAGCTTCCAAATATGTTGTTCTACAACAACCATCCCCCCCCCCCCCCACCTTCCCCTTCATTTCCAGCATGAGTACCATCACATGAAGATGTCTCCAAGAGAAAAGTACAATATACTGTACTTGGAAATTTAGTGCAATTTCATCTATTTAGGTAATTGATTATATTGAAAACGAACCTCCGTTCAGTGTAGCTATTGCTGCTCATGTGAAAGTAAAATGTATTCCCGAAATAATGAGCGACGGTGCTTGCGTGCTCAAAACATCTATGTACTGCTCGCCAGAACAGAGGAGCAGTGAGATTATGTTAATTTTGCGAGAGTATGGAGCCACGGTGGAGCAAATACCATTAGTAGGATGTAACCTGAAATGAATCACATGATTATGATACTTTAATTTTCAGCCTCTTACATGGACCACATATTTCTCCAAGTGTTTATCTTGTGTTTATTAGGCATTTATAACCATCACTGTTGCTGCAAATAACTCATGTTTGGGTTTCCCCACCCAAAACTCCGATTTCCCACTGGGATCCTCCTAATTTTCTTTTTATATGGGATGGTAGGAAATTCTTGATCGGATGGTTTGCTCCAATATTCAAGTACAGAAATGAATAAAGCACAAGATAGCGAGTAGGAAAAATAGATGGTTCGTGTATTTAGCTAGAAACTAAAGTATCATATTTACCAAAACTACTTTGCTTTAGTTGATTTTCGAAATTTGTTCCCCCGAAAATTAAAACCATTCATTCATAACACTAAATATGATATGGGTAATTTCAAACAAAATTCTACCTTACAAAATGTACCCCAGAGATCTTTTCAGATCGAACAGAAATCGGCATTTGAAATATTCCCTTTTAAAACTTTCCCTTTATCATTAATGAAAATAAATAAAAAATCATAAAATCGTCCTTCAATGACCCATGGCCTTTGAGCCTTTCCTCAATTATCTGTTTGTGTTGCACACTTGGGTCGTTTGTTGCTCAGTGAGGCTTACAGGCAGAAAAGGTCTCACCAAAGGAGGCTTACAAGAGTTGCCTCTTTGCAGTAGACCGACTCTGCAGATGTTGCAGGACGACAATAGCGAATCCACTTGCAACAAGGACCTTTAACCGATAACGGTCGCGCCTTTTAAAGTCCGCTGAAGAGGTCCCTTTAAAAGGGTCAGGTAGTTGTTGCTCCGCCAGGATTTGGTAGTCGATCATTGAAGTTTTCAATTACTACCTAATATATGATTTACCTTTTTTTTTATTCATGATTAGCGTTCATTGTCGAGCTTAAGAGATTCGTTTTACAACATTAACTAAAGTCTTATATTATCTCCAATTCTCCGTAGTTTACAACTTGGATGGAACATACAGTGCAGACAGTAATACAGAAAGAACATCAATTTAGAGAACTTGTCTGAAAAGTATTTTCACATGGCGAGTATATGACCACTTTGTTTTACTCACACCACCAATGAGCAAAATAGCTTTTGCAGTCAAAGATCGAAAGAAAAACGAAAAGTTAGAGAAAACAATCATGGCAACTAAACACTTCGGAAAGCATAACACCGCTTCTTGAATTAGGGGATGTTGCACGAATTACAAAAATGTCCAGCGGCGAAAAAGTTCTGGTGACAAGAAGTGAACCAGTTTTATAGCGACGCATTTCAATAAGATTCGACCCACAGAGGACAAACTGGACCTAGAGGATGGTAATGAGATTTTATGAATAGCTAAATGATGATATACTGAATATATAAGTTAATTATCGCTAAAAATATGATAGAAAAAGAATTTTTTATTTCAGGATCTCTCTCTCTCTCTCTCTCTCTCTCTCTCTCTCTCTCTCTCTCTCTCTCTCTCTCTCTCTCTCTGTGTGTTTGTGTCTCATAATCAATTTTTTCTTTAATCTTGAAATGAATATCTACGGTGATTGTTTCTTAGTCACTCCTCTCTCACATGTATGCTCTTCAGTCTGCCAAGCTCGAACTATTGATAATTGAACGAGGTTCTTATCTAATTACTTCTGTATCCTGTCTCGTTTATGAACAGTTTATTATGGAATAAAGTTTATTAAGGAAAAATGTCGTGTTGTTATCAAGTCTACTTCCTTCCAGTCAGAATACGATTCGTTACTTCCTTATCATAATACGTATAATTATATCAATTTCAGAGAGGCTCGCCAATTTTCTATGCTTGTATTAATATCTCTGTTGACTGTTCCTTGGGCCTTCAGATAATTGAAAATAATTAATTACAGTTAAAAAGGTTCTACTTGATAGAGGCAAAAACAAGTTAAGACTTCGACGTCACAGCCTAAGTAGGAGTTCATTTAAATGAGTTCAAACCCTCAAGTGTTCAGAGAAGCATTTAACCAGTTCGCATTTTGCTTCCGTCAAAGAGTCCAAAGTTGTATCGCGGCGAAGATGACCAGTGGAAAGAAGGCCAAAAACTCTGCATATTTGTCTGACGTCACTGATACATCAGACGTCACGAGCGGAGGAGGAGCAAGTGAGTGACGTACCGCGTCTTGGATGTTTTACAGTGGGGGGGGGGGATGTTTAATGTTCCTTTTAATCTATATTGTATTACAAATATTGAAGAAGTTATCAACTGATAGGAAATTGTTTATATTTCTTATGTATGCATCCTAATCTCCCCTATATAATGAAGAGCAAGTGTCTGGATACACACACACACACACACACACACACACACATATATATACATATATATATATATATATATATATATATATATATATATATATATATTTATATTAAATATATATATATATATATATATATATATATATACATACACACACACATATATATATACATATATATATATATATATATACACACACACACACACACACACATATATATATATATATATATATATATATATATATATATATATATATATATATATATATATATATATATTTCCAGTGACGCTCAGTGGCATCACCTCGGTCTCTGAGATGATGCTGAGATTGTACTGGCTGAAAATGAAGTGACACCAAGAATACTTACAAGATTATTTTGTAGAATGTTGCATGAATGGGAGTTGGAAGTGTTGGTGAAAATGGAAAAAAAGGGAGACCCGATTGTTTGCAATAATTACTGAGGCATCACACCGATGTCACTTGTCAAGAACATATAAAGTATGCTTATTCTAGAGAGACTAGAAAGAAAGATTGGTGATATGATGAGAGATGAACAAGCAGGATATCGAAAAGGTAGAAGTTGTACTGACCAAATTTTCATCTCGAGACGTTGTAAAGCAATGAGCAGGATAAAAAAAAATCCACTTTTGATGGCGTTAGTGGACTATGAATAGAACTTTGATAGTGAGCACCATCCTGCGTTATTGTGGAAATCCGCTTAAATATGTAAATTTGATTAAGTCTGTTCATGAGCATAGCAAGTGCAAAGTTAATGTTAGTGGAGTCCTATCAAATGAATTTAAAGTCAACAACGGAGTACTTCAAGGGAATGTGTTGTCGCTTTTGTTGTTTATCCTCCTCGTGGATTTAGTAATGAGTAGAACAGTTGGAAATGGAGAGAAGGATTGGAGTGGATTGGTAATAAGAAATTGGCTGACCTATAGAGTATGTTGACGATGCTGTCTTTATTAACAGAACACCACATGATTTACAATGCTTGCTGACCAGAATGCATGAAATATCACATGAGGTTGGGTCCAACATAAATAGATGAAAGACATGATGAGAACGGAATATGCAATGGAAAATGAAACATCATTGGAAGGAGAAAGGATTAATGAGGTAGAATAATTTAAGTATTTAGGAACTATGATCTCCAATACAGGGCCATTCAAATTGTAGTTTAGTGAAAGATTGAAAAAAAAAAAAAGCAAATCAGAAAATGGGTAGGTTAAGTAAAAGTTGAAAATCAAATCGCCTGAAATTACATATAACTAGAGAGGCCCTCATGAGATTCCAGACCTCTGCCACGGTAGCTTATTTCTCGACCTTGACCTAGGACTTTCAATGAATAGACTTACCAAGACCGAAGCACTTCTTAAGCATAAAATATATAAAGAAATATAAACCATTATAATTTTTCTGCTGAAATACTATTACAGTATTTATAAGTCTTTCATCCACTTAAATTGTTGCAACTCGAACAGCCATCAACCTAGTTCATGAGGAAATGATGAGTTTTATACTTATATTTTGTTGGATAGATGAAATTGCCAAATATTCTTGTAAATACTACGAAAGCTCAGTACGTAATGCTATTTTTCTAGCAGGAATACCAAGACAGTGGGCGGTATTCATAGAGAAAAGGATATGCTTATACTTGCAAAATATGAAGGAAATCCTTCTGCTTGTATTCATAAACATTTCAAGCAAAAGCTTCTACTTTTAGAGCAAAAGCATATCATTATAATCACATAAAAGTAAATGGTTATACATAAAGAAGACCCTTTACTTCATATAAAGAGCATATGCTTCGAAAAAGCTCAGTCTGGTCAGTAGCAGACTGCAGTTCGAAGAGAAAGGTTGTTCTGTCCGATTCTCAGCACGATGGCAGATTTTGTGGATGTGAGGCATGTTAAACAATACATGCCCCGTTTACCCACACTTGATCATGATTTCAAGATGTTATTCCGTTTTGAAGAACAAAACGTACAGTGGCTTGCGGACAGATATCTTGTCCACACCTGGAATCTCGATGAAATATCAAGGTTAAGCCATTACTTGGTGAAATGCATTTTACATTTGCTTTTGCATGTATAAACAGTTGGGAGAATACGAAGGCTGCTGTATTTAGGGATGTATGTATGTAAAAACAGTATATATGTATGTATGTATGTGTGTATGTATATATATATATATATATATATATATATATATATATATATATATATATATATATATATGTGTGTGTGTGTGTGTGTGTGTGTGTACAGTACATACAAATATACTGTATTCATATAATATATAAATATAGTTTATATATATATAGATAGATAGATATATATATGTACTATATATATATATATATATATATATATATATATATATATATATATATATTATGTATATGTATATGTATGTATATATCATATATATGTATATGTATGTGTGTATATATATATATATATATATATATATATATATATATATATATATATATATATATATGTCTGTGTATATATATATGTATATATATACATCGTATAAATATACAAATATATACAGAATATTCATATACTGCAAAAGCTTATATACATGCATGTATATACACATATAAAATATATATATATATATATATATATATATATATATATATATATATATATATATATATATATATATCGATTCGTACCAGAAATAGATTGTTCTAAATCCCAAACCTGAAATAATTCAGCTGAAATCAACTATTTCAATTCGGTTAGCTTTAAACCTCGATTCCCCTTCACCCTTCGTCCGGGTATCTTAAAGTTTCCTTCAAACTGCAAAGTTGAGCGTTTAGCGTCTTCAAAACTTTTCAACTCAAACCCATAAATCAAATCACGTAGTTTATTATTATTATTATTATTATTATTATTATTATTATTATTATTATTATTATTATTATTATCATTATTATTATCATTATTATTGTTGTTGTTGTTGTTATAAAACAAGAATGGAATTTTTCGCGAGTCCTAAAAGAATTCGGAAGAAAATCTTCTCGGATTTCCAAATGGCTTCAGAAGAAATAGTCATAGACTTAGCATGGAATTCTGAATGCCTCCAGAACGGAATCTCAGAACAGTATCGGAAGAAAACTTTCCAGGATTTCCAAATGGCTTAAGAAAAAATAGCCATAGACTTAGCATGGAATTCTGAATGCCTCCAGAACGCAATCTCAGAACGGTTTCGGAAGAAAACTTTCCCGAATTTCCAAAAGTCTTCAAAGGACATAGCCGTATACTTAACATGGATTTCTGAATGACTTCAGAGCTGAAATTTCCAGGAGCAGTCCTGAACAACTCCCCGAGCTTCAAATGACTTCTGAAGACCTGATTTTCATTTTTTCAAACGAAGCCTGCAACACCTCACATGATCTGTATGTAGGTGGCGAAATCTAACCAAGGAATAGCGCGTCAATAGGATTAGGAGGAAATGATTTGATGCCTGGGAGAAGGATTTCACTTAACTCACAGAGATCGCGTTCTGGCGGAATAGGAAGCTGCCGGTAAGAATTATGTGTTACGTCTTCGGAACACCATCAACTAAAGTTGCCGATCGTTCGTTTTATATCGCCCGACCTATAGCAAGACACGCGATCTTCCGTTGGCAGCTGAGCTTTGAAGATCATAATGTATGCTCCTTGAAGGATCCTTTGCTTGGGCTTTTGCAACGATGTCTTATTAAAGGAGACTCTTAGAAAAAGTACGAGGCTTTGTATCGGTGCAAAAACGGATTGCGGGGAATGAGGATGAAGGCAGAATGGTTCAACTGAACGGTGAGTGACATGTAGTTCTTCAACAGGATTGTCCCAAAATTCACCATTGAAGTAAGGACATATCCAGACGACATTGGTAAATATATCATGTTGCTCGTCATTTACTTTGGCATCATAGTGTATGCGGAGAAATCGATAGTATTCATCTCTTTACTCATTGCCCAGATAAGTAAAGAACAAATGCCTTCGATTTCCCTGAGGAATCTGACGAAGTGAGGACTTGCGGCACTGAAATCTCTTTTGAAATCTAGAAGGACACTGACGAACTAAGGAAAAGAGACAATGAAATCTCGAAAGAAACAGATAATCTAATGAAAGAAGATCTTGAAAACTAGAAGACAGGAGAGAACAGCAAAGAGGAGCCTCTAATGCCAGAGGCAAGGCACCTAAAAATAGAGAGCCTCTAATGCTAGATGTAAAGCACCTCAAAATATAGATCGAATACCCTCTAATGCTAAAAGTATGGAACCTAGAAATATATGTCAAAGAACTTCTAATGCTAGAAGTGTGGGAGCTAAAGAGAGAGGTCAAAGAACTTCTAATGTTAGAGGTGTGGGAGCTATAAAGAGAGGTCAAAGAACTTCTAATGCTTGAGGTAAGGGAGCTGAAAAGAGGTCAAAGAACTTCTAATGCTAGAGGTGTGGGAGCTAAAAAGAAGTCAAAGAACTTCTAATGCTAAAGGTGTGGGAGCTAAAAAGAGGTCAAAGAACTTCTAATGCTAGAGGTGTGGGAGCTAAAAAGAGGTCAAAGAACTTCTAATGCTAGAGGTGTGGGAGCTAAAAAGAGGTCAAAGAACTTCTAATGCTAGAGGTGTGGGAGCTAAAAAGAGGTCAAAGAACCTCTAATGCAAGGGGTGTCGGAGCTAAAAAGAGGTCAAAGAACTTCTAATGCAAGGGGTGGGGGAGCTAAAAAGAAGTCAAAGAACTTCTAATGCAAGGGGTGGGGAAGCTAAAAAGAAGTCAAAGAACTTCTAATGCAAGGGGTGTGGGAGCTAAAAAGAGGTCAAAGAACTTCTAATGCAAAGGGTGTGGGAGCTAAAACGAGGTCAAATAACTTTTAAAGCAAGGGGTGTGGGAGCTAAAAAGAGGTCAAAGAACTTCTAATGCAAGGGGTGGGGGAGCTAAAAAGAGGTCAAAGAACTTCTAATGCATGGGGTGTGGGAGCTAAAAAGAGGTCAAAGAACTTCTAATGCATGGGGTGTGGGAGCTAAAAAGAGGTCAAAGAACTTCTAATGCAAGGGGTGTGGGAGCTAAAAAGAGGTCAAAGAACTTCTAATGCAAGGGGTGTGGGAGCTAAAAAAGAGGTCAAAGAACTTCTAATGCAAGGGGTGGGGAAGTTAAAAAGAGGTCAAAGAACTTCTATTGCAAGAGGTGTGGGAGCTAAAAAGAGGTAAAAGAACTCCTAATGCAAGGGGTGGGGAAGCTAAAAAGAGGTCAAAGAACTTCTAATGCAAGGGGTGGGGAAGCTAAAAAGAGGTCAAAGAACTTCTAATGCAAGGGGTGTGGGAGCTAAAAAGAGGTCAAAGAACTTCTAATGCAAGGGGTGTGGGAGCTAAAAAGAGGTCAAAGAACTTCTAATGCTTCTAATGCATGGGGTGTGGGAGCTAAAAAGAGGTCAAAGAACCTCTAATGCAAGGGGTGTCGGAGCTAAAAAGAGGTCAAAGAACTTCTAATGCAAGGGGTGGGGGAGCTAAAAAGAAGTCAAAGAACTTCTAATGCAAGGGGTGTGGGAGCTAAAAAGAGGTCAAAGAACTTCTAATGCAAGGGGTGTGGGAGCTAAAAAAGAGGTCAAAGAACTTCTAATGCAAGGGGTGGGGAAGTTAAAAAGAGGTCAAAGAACTTCTATTGCAAGAGGTGTGGGAGCTAAAAAGAGGTAAAAAAACTTCTAATGCAAGGGGTGGGGGAGCTAAAAAGAGGTCAAAGAACTTCTAATGCATGGGGTGTGGGAGCTAAAAAGAGGTCAAAGAACTTCTAATGCAAGAGGTGTGGGAGCTAAAAAGAGGTAAAAAAACTTCTAATGCAAGGGGTGGGGGAGCTAAAAAGAGGTCAAAGAACTTCTAATGCATGGGGTGTGGGAGCTAAAAAGAGGTCAAAGAACTTCTAATGCAAGGGGTGTGGGAGCTAAAAAAGAGGTCAAAGAACTTCTAATGCAAGGGGTGTGGGAGCTAAAAAGAGGTCAAAGAACTTCTAATGCAAGAGGTGTGGGAGCTAAAAAGAGGTAAAAAAACTTCTAATGCAAGGGGTGGGGGAGCTAAAAAGAGGTCAAAGAACTTCTAATGCATGGGGTGTGGGAGCTAAAAAGAGGTCAAAGAACTTCTAATGCATGGGGTGTGGGAGCTAAAAAGAGGTCAAAGAACTTCTAATGCAAGGGGTGTGGGAGCTAAAAAGAGGTCAAAGAACTTCTAATGCAAGGGGTGTGGGAGCTAAAAAAGAGGTCAAAGAACTTCTAATGCAAGGGGTGGGGAAGTTAAAAAGAGGTCAAAGAACTTCTATTGCAAGAGGTGTGGGAGCTAAAAAGAGGACAAAGAACTCCTAATGCTTCTAATGCATGGGGTGTGGGAGCTAAAAAGAGGTCAAAGAACCTCTAATGCAAGGGGTGTCGGAGCTAAAAAGAGGTCAAAGAACTTCTAATGCAAGGGGTGGGGGAGCTAAAAAGAAGTCAAAGAACTTCTAATGCAAGGGGTGTGGGAGCTAAAAAGAGGTCCAAGAACTTCTAATGCAAGGGGTGTGGGAGCTAAAAAGAGGTCAAAGAACTTTTAAAGCAAGGGGTGTGGGAGCTAAAAAGAGGTAAAAAAACTTCTAATGCAAGGGGTGGGGGAGCTAAAAAGAGGTCAAAGAACTTCTAATGCATGGGGTGTGGGAGCTAAAAAGAGGTCAAAGAACTTCTAATGCATGGGGTGTGGGAGCTAAAAAGAGGTCAAAGAACTTCTAATGCAAGGGGTGTGGGAGCTAAAAAGAGGTCAAAGAACTTCTAATGCAAGGGGTGTGGGAGCTAAAAAGAGGTCAAAGAACTTCTAATGCAAGGGGTGTGGGAGCTAAAAAGAGGTCAAAGAACTTCTATTGCAAGGGGTGTGGGAGCTAAAAAGAGGTCAAAGAACTTCTAATGCTTCTAATGCATGGGGTGTGGGAGCTAAAAAGAGGTCAAAGAACTTCTAATGCTTCTAATGCAAGGGGTGTGGGAGCTAAAAAGAGGTCAAAGAACTTCTAATGCAAGGGGTGTGGGAGCTAAAAAGAGGTCAAAGAACTTCTAATGCAAGGGGTGTGGGAGCTAAAAAGAGGTCAAAGAACTTCTAATGCTTCTAATGCATGGGGTGTGGGAGCTAAAAAGAGGTCAAGAACTTCTAATGCAAGGGGTGTGGGAGCTAAAAAGAGGTCAAAGAACTTCTATTGCAAGGGGTGTGGGAGCTAAAAAGAGGTCAAAGAACTTCTATTGCAAGGGGTGTGGGAGCTAAAAAGAGGTCAAAGAACTTCTATTGCAAGGGGTGTGGGAGCTAAAAAGAGGTCAAAGAACTTCTATTGCAAGGGGTGTGGGAGCTAAAAAGAGGTCAAAGAACTTCTATTGCAAGGGGTGTGGGAGCTAAAAAGAGGTCAAAGAACTTCTAATGCTTCTAATGCATGGGGTGTGGGAGCTAAAAAGAGGTCAAAGAACTTCTAATGCAAGGGGTGTGGGAGCTAAAAAGAGGTCAAAGAACTTCTATTGCAAGGGGTGTGGGAGCTAAAAAGAGGTCAAAGAACTTCTAATGCTTCTAATGCATGGGGTGTGGGAGCTAAAAAGAGGTCAAAGAACTTCTAATGCAAGGGGTGTGGGAGCTAAAAAGAGGTCAAAGAACTTCTATTGCAAGGGGTGTGGGAGCTAAAAAGAGGTCAAAGAACTTCTATTGCAAGGGGTGTGGGAGCTAAAAAGAGGTCAAAGACCTTCTATTGCAAGGGGTGTGGGAGCTAAAAAGAGGTCAAAGAACTTCTATTGCAAGGGGTGTGGGAGCTAAAAAGAGGTCAAAGAACTTCTATTGCAAGGGGTGTGGGAGCTAAAAAGAGGTCAAAGAACTTCTAATGCTTCTAATGCATGGGGTGTGGGAGCTAAAAAGAGGTCAAAGAACTTCTAATGCAAGGGGTGTGGGAGCTAAAAAGAGGTCAAAGAACTTCTAATGCTTCTAATGCATGGGGTGTGGGAGCTAAAAAGAGGTCAAAGAACTTCTAATGCAAGGGGTGTGGGAGCTAAAAAGAGGTCAAAGAACTTCTAATGCAAGGGGTGTGGGAGCTAAAAAGAGGTCAAAGAACTTCTAATGCAAGGGGTGTGGGAGCTAAAAAGAGGTCAAAGAACTTCTATTGCAAGGGGTGTGGGAGCTAAAAAGAGGTCAAAGAACTTCTAATGCAAGGGGTGTGGGAGCTAAAAAGAGGTCAAAGAACTTCTAATGCAAGGGGTGTGGGAGCTAAAAAGAGGTCAAAGAACTTCTAATGCAAGGGGTGTGGGAGCTAAAAAGAGGTCAAAGAACTTCTATTGCAAGGGGTGTGGGAGCTAAAAAGAGGTCAAAGAACTTCTAATGCTTCTAATGCATGGGGTGTGGGAGCTAAAAAGAGGTCAAAGAACTTCTAATGCAAGGGGTGTGGGAGCTAAAAAGAGGTCAAAGAACTTCTAATGCTTCTAATGCATGGGGTGTGGGAGCTAAAAAGAGGTCAAAGAACTTCTAATGCAAGGGGTGTGGGAGCTAAAAAGAGGTCAAAGAACTTCTAATGCAAGGGGTGTGGGAGCTAAAAAGGGGTCAAAGAACTTCTAATGCAAGGGGTGTGGGAGCTAAAAAGAGGTCAAAGAACTTCTAATGCAAGGGGTGTGGGAGCTAAAAAGAGGTCAAAGAACTTCTAATGCAAGGGGTGTGGGAGCTAAAAAGAGGTCAAAGAACTTCTATTGCAAGGGGTGTGGGAGCTAAAAAGAGGTCAAAGAACTTCTAATGCTTCTAATGCATGGGGTGTGGGAGCTAAAAAGAGGTCAAAGAACTTCTAATGCTTCTAATGCAAGGGGTGTGGGAGCTAAAAAGAGGTCAAAGAACTTCTAATGCAAGGGGTGTGGGAGCTAAAAAGAGGTCAAAGAACTTCTAATGCAAGGGGTGTGGGAGCTAAAAAGAGGTCAAAGAACTTCTAATGCTTCTAATGCATGGGGTGTGGGAGCTAAAAAGAGGCCAAAGAACTTCTAATGCAAGGGGTGTGGGAGCTAAAAAGAGGTCAAAGAACTTCTATTGCAAGGGGTGTGGGAGCTAAAAAGAGGTCAAAGAACTTCTATTGCAAGGGGTGTGGGAGCTAAAAAGAGGTCAAAGAACTTCTATTGCAAGGGGTGTGGGAGCTAAAAAGAGGTCAAAGAACTTCTATTGCAAGGGGTGTGGGAGCTAAAAAGAGGTCAAAGAACTTCTATTGCAAGGGGTGTGGGAGCTAAAAAGAGGTCAAAGAACTTCTAATGCTTCTAATGCATGGGGTGTGGGAGCTAAAAAGAGGTCAAAGAACTTCTAATGCAAGGGGTGTGGGAGCTAAAAAGAGGTCAAAGAACTTCTAATGCTTCTAATGCATGGGGTGTGGGAGCTAAAAAGAGGTCAAAGAACTTCTAATGCAAGGGGTGTGGGAGCTAAAAAGAGGTCAAAGAACTTCTAATGCAAGGGGTGTGGGAGCTAAAAAGAGGTCAAAGAACTTCTAATGCAAGGGGTGTGGGAGCTAAAAAGAGGTCAAAGACCTTCTATTGCAAGGGGTGTGGGAGCTAAAAAGAGGTCAAAGAACTTCTATTGCAAGGGGTGTGGGAGCTAAAAAGAGGTCAAAGAACTTCTATTGCAAGGGGTGTGGGAGCTAAAAAGAGGTCAAAGAACTTCTAATGCTTCTAATGCATGGGGTGTGGGAGCTAAAAAGAGGTCAAAGAACTTCTAATGCAAGGGGTGTGGGAGCTAAAAAGAGGTCAAAGAACTTCTAATGCTTCTAATGCATGGGGTGTGGGAGCTAAAAAGAGGTCAAAGAACTTCTAATGCAAGGGGTGTGGGAGCTAAAAAGAGGTCAAAGAACTTCTAATGCTTCTAATGCATGGGGTGTGGGAGCTAAAAAGAGGTCAAAGAACTTCTAATGCAAGGGGTGGGGGAGCTAAAAAGAGGTAAAAAAACTTCTAATGCAAGGGGTGGGGGAGCTAAAAAGAGGTCAAAGAACTTCTAATGCATGGGGTGTGGGAGCTAAAAAGAGGTCAAAGAACTTCTAATGCATGGGGTGTGGGAGCTAAAAAGAGGTCAAAGAACTTCTAATGCAAGGGGTGTGGGAGCTAAAAAGAGGTCAAAGAACTTCTAATGCAAGGGGTGTGGGAGCTAAAAAAGAGGTCAAAGAACTTCTAATGCAAGGGGTGGGGAAGTTAAAAAGAGGTCAAAGAACTTCTATTGCAAGAGGTGTGGGAGCTAAAAAGAGGACAAAGAACTCCTAATGCTTCTAATGCATGGGGTGTGGGAGCTAAAAAGAGGTCAAAGAACCTCTAATGCAAGGGGTGTCGGAGCTAAAAAGAGGTCAAAGAACTTCTAATGCAAGGGGTGGGGGAGCTAAAAAGAAGTCAAAGAACTTCTAATGCAAGGGGTGTGGGAGCTAAAAAGAGGTCAAAGAACTTCTAATGCAAGGGGTGTGGGAGCTAAAAAGAGGTCAAAGAACTTTTAAAGCAAGGGGTGTGGGAGCTAAAAAGAGGTAAAAAAACTTCTAATGCAAGGGGTGGGGGAGCTAAAAAGAGGTCAAAGAACTTCTAATGCATGGGGTGTGGGAGCTAAAAAGAGGTCAAAGAACTTCTAATGCATGGGGTGTGGGAGCTAAAAAGAGGTCAAAGAACTTCTAATGCAAGGGGTGTGGGAGCTAAAAAGAGGTCAAAGAACTTCTAATGCAAGGGGTGTGGGAGCTAAAAAGAGGTCAAAGAACTTCTAATGCAAGGGGTGTGGGAGCTAAAAAGAGGTCAAAGAACTTCTATTGCAAGGGGTGTGGGAGCTAAAAAGAGGTCAAAGAATTCTAATGCTTCTAATGCATGGGGTGTGGGAGCTAAAAAGAGGTCAAAGAACTTCTAATGCTTCTAATGCAAGGGGTGTGGGAGCTAAAAAGAGGTCAAAGAACTTCTAATGCAAGGGGTGTGGGAGCTAAAAAGAGGTCAAAGAACTTCTAATGCAAGGGGTGTGGGAGCTAAAAAGAGGTCAAAGAACTTCTAATGCTTCTAATGCATGGGGTGTGGGAGCTAAAAAGAGGTCAAGAACTTCTAATGCAAGGGGTGTGGGAGCTAAAAAGAGGTCAAAGAACTTCTATTGCAAGGGGTGTGGGAGCTAAAAAGAGGTCAAAGAACTTCTATTGCAAGGGGTGTGGGAGCTAAAAAGAGGTCAAAGAACTTCTATTGCAAGGGGTGTGGGAGCTAAAAAGAGGTCAAAGAACTTCTATTGCAAGGGGTGTGGGAGCTAAAAAGAGGTCAAAGAACTTCTATTGCAAGGGGTGTGGGAGCTAAAAAGAGGTCAAAGAACTTCTAATGCTTCTAATGCATGGGGTGTGGGAGCTAAAAAGAGGTCAAAGAACTTCTAATGCAAGGGGTGTGGGAGCTAAAAAGAGGTCAAAGAACTTCTATTGCAAGGGGTGTGGGAGCTAAAAAGAGGTCAAAGAACTTCTAATGCTTCTAATGCATGGGGTGTGGGAGCTAAAAAGAGGTCAAAGAACTTCTAATGCAAGGGGTGTGGGAGCTAAAAAGAGGTCAAAGAACTTCTATTGCAAGGGGTGTGGGAGCTAAAAAGAGGTCAAAGAACTTCTATTGCAAGGGGTGTGGGAGCTAAAAAGAGGTCAAAGACCTTCTATTGCAAGGGGTGTGGGAGCTAAAAAGAGGTCAAAGAACTTCTATTGCAAGGGGTGTGGGAGCTAAAAAGAGGTCAAAGAACTTCTATTGCAAGGGGTGTGGGAGCTAAAAAGAGGTCAAAGAACTTCTAATGCTTCTAATGCATGGGGTGTGGGAGCTAAAAAGAGGTCAAAGAACTTCTAATGCAAGGGGTGTGGGAGCTAAAAAGAGGTCAAAGAACTTCTAATGCTTCTAATGCATGGGGTGTGGGAGCTAAAAAGAGGTCAAAGAACTTCTAATGCAAGGGGTGTGGGAGCTAAAAAGAGGTCAAAGAACTTCTAATGCAAGGGGTGTGGGAGCTAAAAAGAGGTCAAAGAACTTCTAATGCAAGGGGTGTGGGAGCTAAAAAGAGGTCAAAGAACTTCTATTGCAAGGGGTGTGGGAGCTAAAAAGAGGTCAAAGAACTTCTAATGCAAGGGGTGTGGGAGCTAAAAAGAGGTCAAAGAACTTCTAATGCAAGGGGTGTGGGAGCTAAAAAGAGGTCAAAGAACTTCTAATGCAAGGGGTGTGGGAGCTAAAAAGAGGTCAAAGAACTTCTATTGCAAGGGGTGTGGGAGCTAAAAAGAGGTCAAAGAACTTCTAATGCTTCTAATGCATGGGGTGTGGGAGCTAAAAAGAGGTCAAAGAACTTCTAATGCAAGGGGGTGTGGGAGCTAAAAAGAGGTCAAAGAACTTCTAATGCTTCTAATGCATGGGGTGTGGGAGCTAAAAAGAGGTCAAAGAACTTCTAATGCAAGGGGTGTGGGAGCTAAAAAGAGGTCAAAGAACTTCTAATGCAAGGGGTGTGGGAGCTAAAAAGGGGTCAAAGAACTTCTAATGCAAGGGGTGTGGGAGCTAAAAAGAGGTCAAAGAACTTCTAATGCAAGGGGTGTGGGAGCTAAAAAGAGGTCAAAGAACTTCTAATGCAAGGGGTGTGGGAGCTAAAAAGAGGTCAAAGAACTTCTATTGCAAGGGGTGTGGGAGCTAAAAAGAGGTCAAAGAACTTCTAATGCTTCTAATGCATGGGGTGTGGGAGCTAAAAAGAGGTCAAAGAACTTCTAATGCTTCTAATGCAAGGGGTGTGGGAGCTAAAAAGAGGTCAAAGAACTTCTAATGCAAGGGGTGTGGGAGCTAAAAAGAGGTCAAAGAACTTCTAATGCAAGGGGTGTGGGAGCTAAAAAGAGGTCAAAGAACTTCTAATGCTTCTAATGCATGGGGTGTGGGAGCTAAAAAGAGGCCAAAGAACTTCTAATGCAAGGGGTGTGGGAGCTAAAAAGAGGTCAAAGAACTTCTATTGCAAGGGGTGTGGGAGCTAAAAAGAGGTCAAAGAACTTCTATTGCAAGGGGTGTGGGAGCTAAAAAGAGGTCAAAGAACTTCTATTGCAAGGGGTGTGGGAGCTAAAAAGAGGTCAAAGAACTTCTATTGCAAGGGGTGTGGGAGCTAAAAAGAGGTCAAAGAACTTCTATTGCAAGGGGTGTGGGAGCTAAAAAGAGGTCAAAGAACTTCTAATGCTTCTAATGCATGGGGTGTGGGAGCTAAAAAGAGGTCAAAGAACTTCTAATGCAAGGGGTGTGGGAGCTAAAAAGAGGTCAAAGAACTTCTAATGCTTCTAATGCATGGGGTGTGGGAGCTAAAAAGAGGTCAAAGAACTTCTAATGCAAGGGGTGTGGGAGCTAAAAAGAGGTCAAAGAACTTCTAATGCAAGGGGTGTGGGAGCTAAAAAGAGGTCAAAGAACTTCTAATGCAAGGGGTGTGGGAGCTAAAAAGAGGTCAAAGACCTTCTATTGCAAGGGGTGTGGGAGCTAAAAAGAGGTCAAAGAACTTCTATTGCAAGGGGTGTGGGAGCTAAAAAGAGGTCAAAGAACTTCTATTGCAAGGGGTGTGGGAGCTAAAAAGAGGTCAAAGAACTTCTAATGCTTCTAATGCATGGGGTGTGGGAGCTAAAAAGAGGTCAAAGAACTTCTAATGCAAGGGGTGTGGGAGCTAAAAAGAGGTCAAAGAACTTCTAATGCTTCTAATGCATGGGGTGTGGGAGCTAAAAAGAGGTCAAAGAACTTCTAATGCAAGGGGTGTGGGAGCTAAAAAGAGGTCAAAGAACTTCTAATGCTTCTAATGCATGGGGTGTGGGAGCTAAAAAGAGGTCAAAGAACTTCTAATGCAAGGGGTGTGGGAGCTAAAAAGAGGTCAAAGAACTTCTAATGCTTCTAATGCATGGGGTGTGGGAGCTAAAAAGAGGTCAAAGAACTTCTAATGCAAGGGGTGTGGGAGCTAAAAAGAGGTCAAAGAACTTCTAATGCTTCTAATGCATGGGGTGTGGGAGCTAAAAAGAGGTCAAAGAACTTCTAATGCAAGGGGTGTGGGAGCTAAAAAGAGGTCAAAGAACTTCTAATGCAAGGGGTGTGGGAGCTAAAAAGAGGTCAAAGAACTTCTAATGCAAGGGGTGTGGGAGCTAAAAAGAGGTCAAAGAACTTCTCTAATGCAAGGGGTGTGGGAGCTAAAAAGAGGTCAAAGAACTTCTAATGCAAGGGGTGTGGGAGCTAAAAAGAGGTCAAAGAACTTCTAATGCAAGGGGTGTGGGAGCTAAAGGGTCAAGAATTATGCAGGGGTGGGCTAAAAGAGAACTTCTAATGCTTCTAATGCAAGGGGTGTGGGAGCTAAAAAGAGGTCAAAGAACTTCTAATGCTTCTAATGCAAGGGGTGTGGGAGCTAAAAAGAGGTCAAAGAACTTCTAATGCAAGGGGTGTGGGAGCTAAAAAGAGGTCAAAGAACTTCTAATGCAAGGGGTGTGGGAGCTAAAAAGAGGTCA
>NC_090750.1:77873512-77906012 GCF_036898095.1 Palaemon carinicauda
TCAAACAACTAACCTATCATCTAGTCATCACTATACACAACGGCTATGTAAATAAACGCGCCTCATGCAGATATGGATAAATTTGTTTTGAGGTGCTCTGTTCATGCGGAGAGAATGGAGAACACAGGTTGCTGAAATGCTTAATTCGAACGACTTAATAAAGGCCAGGAAAAAAGGAGTGGAGTGGAAGGTATTGGAGTGGAATGGTAATTAATCACGAAGATTACAAGGGCTAAGAGATAAGGATTGTCAAGATAATGAACGGGCTGTTGGTGAATCTTCTGCTTAGATAGATGAGGTGGTCGATGTCGAGGGAATACTTAGCTTAGAAGACTTAACCCTGATGAAAAAAAGATAAGTAGAAATATTTCTACAGGCATTTCTTATAGGGAAGAGGGACAGAGACTGTGATTGATAAAACTAGTATGGAAATGTTCTATATACTAAATCAGTGTTTAAAGGGAATCAAAATGACTTATCCTAGGCTCTCAAGAATAATGTAAAGTCGAGCCCGATGCAAAAAAGAAAAAAAAAACCGCATGCGATATATCGTAGTAATTATTTAATAAATGACTATTCATTTTGCTTGCGGTATACGCAACAGATAATCGAAACTAGAAAAAGAAAAACACTACAGCATAAAAAAAAAGCTACAGCATCACAGAGGTACAACAAAATTTTGTTAATAAACCCTTCAGTGCCTTCACGCCAGACTCATGCCCCAAGTTGCTGTCAACCAATATTATTCAAGATGACACTGAAAGAGATCACAAGTTCCTCTTCTAAAATCGTTATAATTTTTTCTCTATTCGACGGAAATCTATCTTACGCATAAATCATAAAACAAATTTTAAGGGATAAGGTTTCTGGTAGTTTTATTACGAATAATAAACAGTCTCGAGCGCACATGGCATCTATCAGTTCAAGGCTACGTTTAGTACATCCCAACGAAGTTGAATGACTGAGTGAGCAAAACAAGTGGCGAGAAAGTGTCTCAAGGCAACAGACCCGGCTAGACAAGTAATGTGACAACGAAACATTTATAGTAAGAGTTTAAAAGTGTACAGTTAATTGAACCGAAAGAGTGTGAATTCCGAGAATTAAAGGTGGTGTTCGTGATATGATTCGAGTGCTATAGGCTACAGTAGACAACTCTACTGCCGGGATACACTGAACTTTCGTACATGGAACGAAAAGGTAAGATTAATATTAATTCTTCATAAACCATGGAATGGAATTTGGTTACTAACTCATACTACCTGAAACACTATTAAAGTTGAATTGTCGATTAGTCCTCTACTACGACAGTTGCTGTCCGAGAGGACGTTGACAGGAAATGTTAAATATAGAAAATACTCCATGCGGCTAGACTTATCAAACCCAAACTCACTCTCTCTCTCTCTCTCTCTCTCTCTCTCTCTCTCTCTCTCTCTCTCTCCTCTCTCTCTCTCTCTCTGTGTGAAGTGTTGCCACATTTCTTAGGTTATTCCTACGGCTTCATCCGATAACCATGAGTAAGACGACGCATTTTACAAAACAAAAATTTGCAATGACACATCTTTGATGTAACCAGTTAGAAAAATGTTGTGATAGTCTAAAAATGGAAGAGATAGACTTCTACAATTGTCTTTGGAATGTGTACACTGTGTTAGAGTGGGAACGTCGAAGTAAACGGGCAGTTTTAAAGAAACATTAGCTGTACAGCCTGGTTCAAATCTTATACATCCATTCATTCATCCATAGAGGCATTAAGGGATTACATTTATCAGGACTAATTCGATTATCAATTGTCACACTATCACGGGTCTGTATCACCAAAGGTCGTGGGATATTTTGGTCAGACATTTTAATGTTTATTTCAAAACTATGACGTAAAATGAGTAATAATTTACATTGTCATTATGTCTGTTGCTACTTGCAATGATTATTTTCCAGTATGAACAAGGTGGATCGAATCGTTGAAGTATCAAGATTTTTTTTTTGGGTAAAAACAAGGTCTTTTCTTTACTTGCTATTATGTGCTTATTATTATTAGCTAAGCTACAACTCTAATTGGAAAAGCAGACTGCTATTAGCTCAAGGGCTCCTACAGGGAAAAATAGCCCAGCGAGGTAAGGAAATGAGAAAAACTACAAGAGAAGTAATGAACATTTAAAATAGCATTTTAAGAACAGTAACAACATGAAAATAGACCTCGCATGTATAAATTATAAAAAGAGATGTCAAGAATATTACATTTAAATTTTTTTGAGAAATTTAACTCGATTAGGTTGTGTTCATAAACTTAAAACGTTCTCTCAAAATGGACTATTTATGATCGATTGATTGATTAAGAGTTATCTGGCATCCTGACATCCAAGTCATTGACGCCGTGTAGCCTAAAACATTGTTAGTGGAAGATGCACTTCCTCCTATTAAGATGATGGAACTGGTTAATCTGTACACTACTTACTTTTACGGGTTTATTTCTCGCCCTCCATCAGACACTAAAGGTCTGTTCAGGCGGGCCTTGGTGTGTGAAAAAATAATTTCTTTCCAGTTAATATTTTGCTCTGTATCGTTATCAGTTATTTCGCTAGCATTTGTATTCAGGCTTAATAGTTTTCAGGTCACTATTATAACACTTTCTAACAAGATAAGTCTTCAGGTTTTTCTTGAAAGCTGCCACATTATTGCTATTCTTGACATAGAGTGGAAGGTCGTTAGAGAGTCTCGGTGCAGCATAACAAAACGTTCCTCCTCCTATTGCATGATTCACACTAATTTCGAATAGTCTATGTGGGTCATCAGCATGTCTAACTCTTACAGCGGCGCTGGTAGCTTCAGGGTAGGGGACCAAGCAATCACCAAGATATTTAGGCTTATCACTTGTAAGTGCTTTGTGAGTCAACAAGCAAATTTTAAATTCAATTCTAGCCTTAACAGGTAACCAATGTAGATTGATCAATGCAGGAGTTATTCTCTCCCTTAGTTTAATGCCTTTTATCAGTCTAGCCGCCCGGTTTTGCACATTTTGGAGCTTTCTTAGTAGTGTATTGGGCAATTTGTAGCACAGAGAATTGCAATAATCAAGCCTTGATATTACGTGACTCATCACTAAAATTTTTGTACTGCCCTCTTAAATATTTTCTAATAAATGCTATGTTTCTCAGGTGATAGTTACACACTTTCACTGTGTTCACAATTTGGTCCCTCATTGACAAATTACAATCTATCAGTACACCCAAATTTTTCACAACAGGCACAATCCCAACATCACCAATTTTTATACTTTGAATTAACTGGTAATTCTTCAAAGCCACCTTTGTGCCAAAAAACATACATTCTGTTTTATCATCATTTAATTTGAGCTTTTTCCTCTGCATGCATGTCTTTATTTCAGTCATTATCTCATCAATTTTCTTCTCTGTATCTTGTGTTGTTGAAATTGAGAGGTAAAACCGAGTATCATCTGCATATAGTTTAAAGCCCACTTTTTGTTTTTTCAAGATGTGTGATAGCTCGATAGTCTATATGTTAAACAAGATAGGGCCCAGAACACTACCCTGTGGTACACCCTTCATAAGAATTCTCTCACTGGATCGGTTTCCAGAAACTTCTACAATAGTCTTCCTATTCACTAAGTAACTTCGCAAAAATTTCAGTGCTTCCTCAGTCACTCCAATAGACTAAGTCGTCAAGTAAGTACTCGTGCACAAGTGTCAAAAGCAGCACTAAGATCTAACATAATCAAAATTCCACACTTTCCCTCATCAAGAAGAC
Organism: Palaemon carinicauda; assembly: GCF_036898095.1. NCBI lineage: Eukaryota > Metazoa > Arthropoda > Malacostraca > Decapoda > Palaemonidae > Palaemon > Palaemon carinicauda. The sequence continues at coordinate 77,877,275 of NC_090750.1, forward strand.
CTATCATATCATTCATTATTGAGCATAAGGTAGTTTCTGTAGAATGATTAGCTCTGTAGGCCGATTGATTTTCCGGGAATACCTCTAACTCATCAATATGCGCCCATAATTGCTCACTTATGACTTTTTCAATAAGCTTTGACATGTAGGATAAATTTGAATTGGGCCTATATGAATTTAGCTCGTTTACATCACCTTTTCCTTTGGAAATTGGTTTGATCAACGCAGTTTTTTCACAGCTAGGAAAACAGGATTGTGATATACTTAGGTTAATTATGTTCAGGTAAATATTATATACAACTTGCTTGTTTGGAGCTTCACTTATTGAACTGTTTGGGAAAGGGTCGTTTCCACAATATGTATTCTTCATCTCTCTCATAACCTTTAACAAGTCGCACATATTTATTTCCTTAAATTTTATTAACTTCTTTCCCTCCTTCACTGGCATAGCTGACTGTCCTTCCTTCACTGGCATAGCTGACTGTCCTTCCAAGTGATTTTGGGGGAAACCTCTATTAGATTTCATCAATTTTTCATTGAAGAATATAGCAAATCTCTCTGCACAAACATTGTCAGGCAAGACATATTTTTTCTTTAATCCCATCAAATCATCAAGGTTTTTGTGAAAGTCCTTCATGTTATTGGTTTTTTTACATTCGCCGTTGTAGAATTCTCTTTTTGTTTTTTCTAACAGGATGTTATAATCTTTTCTGGCCTTATCATATAGATTTCTGGCTTGTAAGGATTTGGCTCTTTTCCATCTACCTTCCATCTTACGTCTGTGTCTTTTTGCCTTTAATAGCTCACTATTATACCATCTAACATTTTCGCGTACAACTATTTGTATGTTCTTTATGGGACACATGGTATCGTACATTTTTCCAAAATTGTCGTTGTATTTCTTGGTATAACACCCAACACATTCTCTGTCTACCATATGTTCACATTGTGTGTTCTCACAAGACATTTGCGCTACACTAGCTTCAATAAAATTCTCAGCATCAAAATTTTCCCGTTCCCTATATGTGATCCATTTTTTAAATACTCTGGTGCAATTTATATTAACATCAAAAGTGATGAGTTTGTGTTTTTGAGATCTCAAAGTCTGGTTCCACTTCAAGGTTTTTTTTTATTAGGTCTGAGTCTTTTCCACATATGACCAAGTCGAGTGTATGACCACCTACCGACGTTGATACCGAAACACTGTTTATTAAATTAAACATCTCAAATACTTCCTTGAGTTCCTTAGTCTTATAATCGTTTTCATCATCTACCTAACAATTAAAGTCACCACCAATTAATGTATTTTTAATATCGTCCACCACACCCACAAGAATACTAAATTCTTCGATGAATTTCCTCATATTACTCCCTGGTGGTCTATATAATGATATTATATTCAATACCTTATTGTTTCTTGTCAGTTTTAAAAAGATATATTCAAACGTTTCAAATACTATTTCATTCATGATAGAAACCCTAGAGAAGGTTTTCGACACAAAGACACCCACTCCTCCAGTTTTGTCCTTTCTTGGTACGTGGTAGAAATCGTGAGTACACGACGTCATCTCCTGAATCTTTGAGTTATCACTAATATTTCCCTGCAACCAAGTTTCCGTTAATAAATATAAATCTAATTCCATTTCGTTAATAAGATTTCTAATCTTTATGGTTTTATTCCCCACCGATTGAATATTTATCAGACCACACTTAACCAATGGGCTAGACTCCATGATCGGTTCTATTTTTTATCCTGGTAAGCTCTTCCTTGTATACTTTACAGTTATCATCATATGTCTTATGATTCGTATCATTGTAATTCCTCACTGTGCAATTATGACACTTTAACGTATTTACAGTACAATCCGTGGTTCGATGATCCTGGCTACACTTGGCACATACCTGAGTCTTGCTACAATTTTCGGCAGTATGACCAAATTCCTGGCATTTATAACACTGAAATACATTGTAGGAATCATAGATTTTACAGCATCCTCCAAGCGTGGTATATACTCTATCATCTCTTTTACGGAAGACTTTCCTGATAGTTGGACTACACTTTATAATGACATGTAATTTACCGCTTTGTCTTCATTTAAACTTCCTGATCAATTTAAAGTCCTCTTCATTTTCACATATATCATTCAACCATTCATTCTTCTCCATTATACTGGCAATTATATCATCATTTTCATCAATATTGCAGACCTTGATCTTCGGTTAAGTAGATCCTTTTTATCTACTTCTACCTTAATGTCATTCTTGACCTCTTCTAAGTAATTTTTAGCCTTTTCTAACCCAGCTTTATCCGCAAAATTAACTACCAAGTGGCCTTGTTTAAAGGTTTTGACCTGTTCGACGTTCATGGTTATCTTCTTCATGATAGTTTTCTTGATCTCTGAAGCCTTCGTATTTTCATCCGTAGATTTTATAACCAAAGTTTTTTTTTTTTATTTCAACTTACTTGCATATGTGGTCTTGGTTACATTCTCTTGTTCGTATTCCATAAGTTTCTTTTTCAGCTCAACAATTTCTTGACGCATATCAGTGTATTGAGAAGTTATCATATCCATAAAACCAGACATCTGTTGTTGTACATTTACCTTCATCTCTTCTATGTTGATGCTTAGTCTCATCATGTCTTCCCATGATTGCCTTACCCATGAACCATTGGGATTTGCAGTCTCAACACATCTTGGACATTTATAAATGATGTTCCTGCTTTGTAAAAGAATACTTGTACCATCCCTTAAATTAGAGCAAGCTTCTTCATCATGGTACCATCTTCGGCATTCATTGCATTGTATCCCATCAGCGACATAGGACTCACAGTGCCCACACATGCCATGATTGCCTCCGTCATCACATTCTTCATTAGCTGCTGCCATTATATTTTCCTCGGAGTACCGTGTCGATTTCAGTCACAAATAGATCGAAATAATTCACGGGATTAAGTTTTTCTTTTCGTTTTCTAGAGAAGGGCATATTGAGTCATTTTTCAATAACTTTTCAAGTAGCCCCGCCCCAACACAAAAATGCTGGGTCAGGCCTTTCGCTACAGACCTCACATACAAGGGAACCACTGATTTTTAACACTATATTTCACTAATATCAATACTAGCAAACACCCACAAAGAGATTTTTCATAGTATAAACAACGAGATACACAATGATTCCGTTTAAAGCCAGTTTCGATACAGAGCATTAAAACACACGTCCACACCCGCACTACAATAGTTTTAATGAATTGTACTAAGAACTCTTCAATTTGAAGACAACATTGTCTAGTTATGCCAAGTTACAGAAGGCAGTAGATATATCGCAACAAATCAATTCGTAGATAAACATGAAAAAAAAAGCATCTAATCCTGCTGCTGAAATTAAGGGTAGCCCATTGAGTATGGTCCCGAGTTGTATGAGAAAGGATTTTCATCATGTTAAAATCCAACTGTGGTGTCACTATTGTTTCAAGTCATGAATTGGATGCTAATTGCGGTCAAATATTGGAGACTAGTGAAATAAAAAAAAAAAAACGCAAAAAGTTGTGCCAATATCTTAGTTCATAACAAGGTTACAAATGACCACAAACACAGTATGCACAAAAGCTGGGATCAGTGGAACAACCCATAGACACGCATGTATGTATAAAATGGCCTGTATAGATTGGATTTGAACTTAAATGGGGTTAGTTGAAATTCACGTTAGTAACTAATACTCTTTAGCGTAACTCTGTCGTTAACTAATTCGTCAAATTGTTTTCCTTTAAAGCTGAAACACATACATACATATACTATACGTGGTGGGATTCTTTTGTCTTCAGTCTATTTCACTAGATGAATGAAAGCAAGTTGGATTTAAATCAACATGAAAGTTTATACAAGAGAAAAGAATATTGTGGATCGCGTAGTCAAACTCCTCACGGGGGTTGGATCCTGACATACAGTTTTCAGAGTCAAGTGGAAAATTAAGACAAGCGTCATTCAAACAAGTAACGAATATTCTGTGGATATTTTACGGCATCAATCAGCCATGGAATGAACATTTTCCTTATCTGCCAATAAACTCAGTATTCATAAACAGAACCAATCAAATTTTATTAAAAATTAAAAACAGTTTTCAATATTTTTCGTACAGCACCAGCGTCCATATTTCCAGAATAAAGTTTTTAAAATGCAAAATAGCATTATCGGATGGTTTTAGTACGTTGCGGACTTATAAAGCTGCCCAAGTGACCCTCATTTTCACTTACATTTATCTCAAGAAATGAACGATCGAATAGTTAACCGATTATATATAACTAACATTTTAAAAGTTTCTCTCACTATCCAATAGTTAAAATTTCATTCCTCGAAGATGATTTATACGGTTGAAAAGCTATTTTTCAGAAACGCCTGCACACTCAGAACTCAAGTTTTAAAGTGTACGTAATTGGAAATTAAAGTGTCAAGTAAACTTTTTTTCTCGCTCACCTTGATGGGCAAATTGCAAATTTGGCCCTGCTAAATTACAAGTACGTGTGTGTAGAGAATGAAATAAAATAGTACTCTACCGCAATAATTAATATAGCATACATGTCAGCAAAAATTTACAATGACAGAATTAATTTATTCCTTACAACACAATTACTGGTAGAGTTTGATAGCTAAAGAACCAAAGAAAAACATTATCGATGGATCATTAAAAAACGTGTAATATTACCATGGCTTCAAGGAAAGTTATTGCACATGGCATGTCAGAAAGTCATGCAATTCTAAAGAAACCTTCATCCAATTTAGCCAACACACTGCCTTAAATGTACAGTCACTCATATAAATTGATGGATGTCCGGGTGTTTGAGAGAGATTTCCATTTCACCCTTTTCTGGGCGACAGGTGTCTGGGAGTATAGTCGAATATTGAACTACCTAACTCTGCTGTAGTAATTGTTAACTTTTACTAGTATGTTATTGATCTTTTTTTTTTCCACGTAGATATATATTACAGAGATTCTGTTCTTTCCTTCTCTTCTGACCTGTTGTTTTTCTCTCGCCTTTCTACTTGTAGTCAGGGTGAATTAGATGGGATGGTGGATCAGTCCAGAAATAATTAGCAACAAGAAGTATTTCATGACAGTGGATAGAGAATTTTGTAGCATACCATAAAAAAACCTCCCTCTGGATCTTAATTTTTTTCCCAAAGACTCATTAAAAAAAATGCTAAGATGTATGATTTTTCCCTTTTTCAAAATTGGATTAAATGGGCACTGCTAGTCTTCTGTTATAAAGCTTGACTCTCTGAAAAAGGATTGTTCATTAAACTATTCCATTGGAAGCCTAATTTGATTTGCACAGGCTCACATTGTTAGCAGTTGTCTGTGTCATTTAGACCATTATGCCAAATGCTAGGATCTTTTGAGGGTCGTTCCACACTACTTACACCTACCCTAGAAATAATTTTTGATATCCTGAAATTCAATTATCTAACGCCACGATCGAAATCAATGGGACTTGAACCCGGTTGTGCCAAGCAGTACACAGAAATTAAATCCCATTGTTAGTAATATTGATAGTAATGGCAAAGGACTTTGCGGGCAGGGTAAAATGATGTATTTTTGGGGATTAATTTAATAAACTAAACATGTCAGAGTCAAGCTCTTGGGAGGAATGTATTGTATAGGCTGAGGATTGGCCATGGTCGGCCAAAGCACAAATATCTTTTCGTTTTCTTCTTCTTTTGAGCGATATTCGTGCACAGTTTAAGAGTACTTCAAGTTTTGCTTATTATAATTTTTACTTCTTTGCTTGCTTTATCATTCAGTTGAATTTAAAGCTATTATTATTATTATTATTATTATTATTATTATTGCAGTTGTTGTCAATCACTTATCTTTTCAAAGTATTTGGTATCAATTTTCACCAACAGATTTCAGTTATGTTTAATTAATGATAATTTTTACTTATCCTCTTTTTTTTAAATACTTTGGTAATCATTATTTGATGCTTCTACTGATAGTGGAGAAGATATCAGAAAATTTTCCGGAGAATCTTCCATTTCCGGAACCAGACACCAAAATTAGCACACAGACTCGTCGGGGATTGCTCTTTTTAATAAAAAGGATGCCATTGAATTTACAGAAATATTGCATTTCGCAATAAGATCGCAAAGACTTGCCTTATCTGGATGCTCTTGATGTCAAATCATACATTTTTTTTTTTTTTACTGCGTAGAATCCGAATTTAGAAATATGTACTTACCCATTGACTTCCTCATAGCAGTAGAGCAATGTCAACACTCAATCAGGACACGCTGGATGGCACCTCTGTTGTGAACCTCAGTATGGGGCTCAGTATCAGCCGAATGATTATTTAGTGTGCCTAAATCATTATTTTAGCGTCCCAGATGCTGTCTAATAAGCCCTGGATCAATTAGCAACCATATATTACCGGTTGTACCAGCGCAGGAGAGCCGAGCTAAGATTAACAGGTCTATAGCCCTTTGCATGTAGTGTCTTGGTTGCTGAACAGACTGCAAAGGACTTGAACGATACTGTATGAACGATCAAGCTAGGTGTAAGTCATTTATATTTATTCTCGAACCTAGTCGTATCTCATACCTTATTCTAAATGATTGAGATCAAGGTGGTAAAAGGATAAATCCTCGGCTTCGATTCACGGAATAAAGATAATTACCATAGTATGATACCTTGAATGCCATTCACCAAGATGGCAAGTAACAGACCCAGGGCTGTAAATTCCAGACTGACTGAATCAATTGTTGTCCTTGCCAGAAGAAGAAGAGTGAAGAGCTCAAATCACCATTGCATAACCACAAAAACATAATGGCTACACTATGTGACTAATATTTCCCTCTTTCATGCAATAAATGAGATGCTTTTTGTTCTGGGTCCATCATTGTCATCAAGGCAGGCGGGAGTGCAATGGGCATGACTGAAGACCTATCAGTACTGAGATGGTGGATGGTAGCTGGTTCTGAAGTCAGCCACTTGGGTACACAGTATGAGGCAAGAAGTGGGATCAAGGGGGTTCTCAACACACCATCCAGCATGACAAAACAGTACGAGCACAGTGATCCTTGAGAAAATATAAAAGCTCTCACAAGGTATGCAAGATGTGAGCAACCTTCTCCAGGCTGAGAGTTGAGACCTGCTTTCACTTGATGCAAAGAACATTGCTCACTGAAATTTTTTCAGAGCTGGTTAGCGCACACTTTGAGAAAGGAAATGTCAATTTCCAGGAGTTTATTAAGAGACGGGGAAGAAAAGAAGAATCCACCATCTATGAACAAATCAAAAGGAACAGGGTTGACTTTTTACTACAGGTATCAGTATCTGTTGACTCTTCAAAGCAAACAATCGACTGTTCTCCAAGCTGTTCATATCATGCCAGGCCAGAGAGTATGACTTGAAGGAGTTCTTTCGTCATGAGAACCAATCACAGACTTCTTCCCTCCAATGATAGCAGAAAGCTCCACACATGTCAAAAATCCCACCTCATTACTATTCTTGAGAGCAAAGTTACAACCCTGGTGTAGCATTAGTGGGTGATTGGCCCTCGTGAAGTTCAAAAACTTTTGAAGAGTAAGCAATGCTCGATGTACTTCTTACAATACAAGCACACTCTACTAAATACAAGAGAGCAGACATTGTTTTTTATTTCTACTGGCCATTTAGTATGAAAGCTGAAACTAGATCAAAGAGAGGATGTGGGGTGAGACTCAGGGTGACAAGGAAAGGAAAAATTCCCTTAAACTTGTACTAGACTAAGAAAAGATAATTTGGGCAAAGCTTCCACCCATTGCAGAGTTGCCAGTAGCAGACTAATTGTAGGTGCAAGTCGGAATGCTGCAGTCGACGAGAATGCTACTGTTTTGGTCTGACCTACACAGCACTGTGCGGCTACAGATACGAGGTTTAGAGTGTACTATTTCAGGCAGCAAGATGAATAATATGTGGCAATTAAGTATAGTCTTATTACTGCCTATATGTACAGTATACAGCTACACAACCGAAGAAGGAAACAAAGAGTTAACTCATTTTTATAACCAAGCGTTCATTTTCATAATCGTTTCCCGTTCGCAATAGTAGACAAGCAATCATTAGCGAATGCTTATCATCTTGGGAGTCTGTGCGTGAGGAAAATATTTGTAATAGATTGCTTGCCATTATTCCCAGGAGGATAAACAACTATATATACATATACATATAGATAGATAGATAGATAGATAGATATATATATATATATATATATATATATATATATATATATATATATATATATATATATATATATATGTTTGCCTAAGTATATTATACCAAGAAAATAATGACGTCTTTTAAAAGATGAAATTGTCTTTATTCTAATTGTTTTACTGGAATTTGCGTGTTTTATTATTCACATAGGCCTATGCATTACAAAGAATTATACATATGTTTTAATGAATTGTTGCTGCCTACTATTTACTTAAACTATAATATTTGTATTATCAGTTTTAATCATTGTCTATTACCTGGTTCATTAATGTCTTTAGAAAGTTTCGTCTTTTGAGATTTACTTATTATTTAGTTAGCCCCGACTTGTGAAGGTTTGAATGCTCAGTTTGCCCCTCCTCGCCTTAATCTTATATGTGACTTGAAGTTCGCACTTCTGATTTTATAATTCTTATTAAGCTTATAGGCCTAAAAATAAAATGAAGAAGAGACTGGAGAAATTTCACAAATCGCAACTTATGCCCTGATAGACACCTTTATTAAGTTATAAGATTTGATGCAAATATTTATTGTTGCCATCTGACATATAGCCATGCCCTAGTATGTGTTTAAGACAAGACTACAGAGCCATATTATTATTATTATTATTATTATTATTATTCGAGATACGTTAATATTGTAGAATCTGCACATTACAGCTTTGGGTTAATATGTCTGACCCTATTATAGACTTCCATTCGTGAAGTAAAATTAAATAATAGAGGTAGAATTAATTATAGTTTTAATAGCAAATATAACACACTACCTCGCTTATTTATTTATCATTATTTCTTTTCCCTGAATAAACCCCACGAGAGATTGGACCTACAGTATATAGGCAGCTTTGACTATAACCTGAAATTTGGCTTATAATGATTTATTGCAAGTTCCGAAACCACGACCCCAACTAACTTTTGCTTTATACACAAAACGACACAAGCAAAATTAAATAATAACTTTGAATTCATAACCCAAATGCATAAATTGTTATTATTAGACAACAGGACTAAGCTTGAATTATTTTCCCCCTTAACACCCTCTTTCCCACTCAGTTCCAGGAATCACGGTATTTAGAGGGATTCGGGCTACATTACGGTATTTATTTTTTGTTCTGAAATATTCTAGCACGATTTCTTTAACGATCCAATATTTTCCAATGATAGAATTTTTCAGAGCAGTTGACCACCATTGTTTCATACATACACATATCTCCTAAGTGAAATATAAGGTTTATTACCAAGTGGCAACTTACGAACAACGCCTGCCCAATGCAAAAATAAATGAGAGAGAGAGAGAGAGAGAGAGAGAGAGAGAGAGAGAGAGAGAGAGAGAGAGAGAGAGAGAGAGAAGGAAGAGGAGAATTCAACAGCAGACCAAAGAAAGCCTGTTGCTGTTTTGCTGGATAATCGGGGGACGTCAGTGGCAGGATACTCTCTTTCTATCCTGCCTGTCTCGGAACCCCAAACCGAGAGGTAGTCCTGAATCGGAAGACACCCAAGAGGAAGGATCCTCAACGGAGTCGATTTCTTAGGGCTTGACCCGACCCAGGACTCTCGGAGAACCCGAGTCTCTTTACTTTAGGTTATCCAGGACGATACAGACATCACTGCCATTACTTGCCGGAAAATATTCTCTATTTAAGAAGACTCAAACATTTTATGCAAAGTTTATAGATTTGCTGATAAATTCATAATTTATTATAAAAGTTAATTAGGAATCTAGTTGCCTTTAACAATAATCATCATTATAGTTATTTATGAATTTTTTATATTTTTTTTAGCAAATAAATCAGTAGTTTCATGGTCGAGGGAAAGCACCCGCTGATGCTATTGCGAGAGTTATTGGGTACTGTGACGACCGCAAAATAGTACTATATCAAATTCCTCTCTGGTTAAAGCTCATTTTTCCTTTGCTTAATTTTCGAGTCAACATAATTTGAATCTCTCTATTAACTTTTAAAGGACAAAATTGAATAATACTTTTTCTATTTTGATATGATAAGTATAAAACGATTGAAACATCTACAAATACAATATGAAGTATATCTTTCAGGAGTCGGAAATTTATTCTGAACACTGTGTCACTGAGATGTGCTTTAAAGATAAAATACTTTTCACCCCAAACTTCAGTACTCCATATTTGTTAGTCCTATGAATATTTCCATTCCCTAACTTAAATATCCAACCTAGAATATCCATCGAACAGTTACAAATAATTTCAAAGATTTCACTATAACTGTTATTTGTTCGTAATTATAACTGTCTAAAGTCAAAAAAATATTTATAGACCATGTTTGATACAATTCTTTGGACACTTGCATTTTACAAAATGTGAAGTGTGAAGTAGGAGATGACGAATGATGATGAAAAGAGAAGTATTGATTTAAAAACTCGAGATAGAGACGACTGGCGAAATGTAACCGTGGCTTGGGGTCAATAGGCCTAGGAAGAGATGATGACCATATATATAATGAATTTTAATTCAAACTCTATAAAATATGAAAATATTAAAACTGGTCAGTTTAATTCATGAAAAGTAACTCATCAAAATAGTTTCTCTTAATTATTTTTTCCCTCGGAATCTGAAGTTATCTAAATTTATGGGAAATTGCGTAATCGTTTGTACACTGAAATAGATCATATTTGCTGCTACTGAAGAAACACAAGAGGAATATAAATGCTTGATTTTAGAATACTGCACAAAAGCAACGATGTGCCGGAAATGTCAGGTAGGCCTACAATGCAAGGCTCTGTAGCTGCAGAAGCTGTGATGTCATACAGCCGTACTATGCAACGCTTAAAACATGTAAATGCAGAAGCTATAATGTCAGATAGGCCAACAATGCAATGTTTAAAACCTATTGATTTATTGTAGAAGCCATGACTCCGTTTTCTCTCTTTCCTCAGATGTTCTAATGGTATTTATTTTAAAAATTAGTATGCCTTCACCTAAATGAAAACTTACTATGCAGCAAATGTAAATGAAGATAATCTGCCTTTAGGAGATATGATTATAGTGACAGACTAAAAGAAAAATGGCATCTCATCTGTCTGGGACTTTTGACACCACGAAGGAAACGCTTTCTCTTCATAGTGACTTTCTTTTTTCTGGTTTTTTTTTTTTCGTAGCTCATTGATAAAGCCAAGGTCTTTAGTAAGGTCTACAGATCTTGGTTAAGTAAAAATTCTATGTTTGATACTGGAGGATCATCGGTGCCATGATGGTTGAGGAGGCTCTAGAGGTGGTGCTTTTGCTTTTCTATCCTCACTTAATATGCAGCATATTCAAAATTCATAAATAGCTATAATGATGAATGAAAGGCAATTAAATTCTTAATTATCAAACTTTATAAAAAATTATGAATTTATCAACAAATCTGTAAACTTTACATAAAATGTGTGAGTCTTCTTAAATGGAGAATATTTTCCGGCAAGTAATGGCAGTGATATCTGAATCGTCCTGGATAACCTAAAGTAAAGAGACTCGGGTTCTCCGAGAGTCCTGGGTCGGGTCAAGCCCTAAGAAATCGACTCCGTTAAGGATCCTTCCTCTTAGGTGTCTTCCGATTCAGGACTACCTCTCGGTTTGGGGTTCCGAGACAGGCAGGATAGTAAGAGAGTATCCTGTGTCCCTGACGTCCCCCGGTTATCCAGCAAAACAGCAACAGGCTTTCTTTGGTCTGGTGTTGAATTCTCCTCTCTCTCTCTCTCTCTCTCTCTCTCTCTCTCTCTCTCTCTCTCTCTCTCTCTCTGATTAGTAACCCTTTCTTATCCTTTTCCTTCTTCTCTTCCTCTACTAATAAAGGGCACGAGGTGGGGGGGGGGGATTCCCGTCTACAGTATGCAGCCAGACTGTTGCTATTTATTTATTATTGCATTGGACAGCGTTGAACATAACTTGTCACTTAGTAATAAATCTTTTATTTCACTTTGTAAACATGTGTATGAATGCACAAAGTTGCTCAACTGTTATGAAAAATTTTATTATTGAAAAAATATTAGATAGTTAAAACAATTGTGCTACAATAATATTTCAGGAAAAAAAGTAATACATTAATGAAACACGAATCCCTCTGAACACCTTGATTCCTGGAACTGTGTCTGTAGATAGTCGGAGTGGGAAAGAGGGCTTCAAGAGGGAAAATAATCTAAGCTTAGTCCTGTTGTCCAATAATAATAACCATCTATGCATTTGGGTTATCAATTCAAAGTTATTACTTGATTTTGTTTATGTCGTTTTGTGTATGAAGCAAAAGGTAGTTAGGGTCGTGGTTTCGAAACTTGCAATAAATTATTTCAAGCCAAAGCTTAGGTAACAGTCAACGCTGCCTATATAGGTCTAATCTCTTGAGGAGTATATTAAGGGAGAAGTAATAATGATATATTAATAAGTAAATAAGCGAAGTGGTGTGTTATCTTCGGTACCAAAAATACAATTAAATCTACCTATATTATCCAACTTTAATTTACGAAGGGAAAGCTATAATCGGGTCAGACATATTCCCCCACACCTATAATGGGCAGATTCTACAATAGCAACGTATCTCGAATAATAACAACAACAACAACAATAATAATAATAATAATAATAACAATAATAATAATAATATGGCTCTGTCGTCTTGTCTTTAACACATACTAGGGTATGGCTATATGTCTGGTAGCAACAATAAATATTTGCATCAAATCATGTCATTTATGAAAGGTGTCTATCTGGGCATAAAGTTACGATTTGTGAAAATTCTCCACAGTCTCTTCTTCATTTTAATTCTAGGCCTATAGGCTTCATAAGAATTATAAAATCAGAAGTGTCAACTTCAAGTCCCATATAACAATAAGGCAAGGAGAGGCAAACAGCAATTAAACCTTCACAAGTTGGGTCTAACTAAATCCTCAGTAAATCTCAAAAGACGAAAATGTCTAAAGATATTAAAGAACCAGGTAATTAATAATTTCATTTTTCAAATGACACCATTATTTTCTATGTATAATATACTTAGGCAAACTATATATATATATATATATATATATATATATATATATATATATATATATATATATATATATATATATATATATATATATATATATATGTAGGTAGTAGGTTGGCCAGGGCACCAGCCGCCCGTTGAGATACTACCGCTAGAGTGTTATGGAGTACTTTGACTGGCCAGACAGTACTATATTGGATACTTCTCTCTGGTTACGGTTTACTTTCCCTTTGCCCACACAGACACCGAATAGTCTGGCCTATTCTTTACAGATTCTCCCCTGACTTCATACACCTGACAACACTGAGATTACCAAACAATTCTTCTTCATCCAAGGGGTTAAATACTGCAATGTAATTGTTCAGTGGCTACTTTCCTCTTGGTAGGGGTAGAAGAGACTCTTTAGCTATGGTAAGCAACTCTTCAAGGAGAAGGACACTCCAAAATCAAACCCTTGTTCTCTAGTCTTGGGTAGTGCCATAGCCTCTGTACCATGGTCTTCCACTGTCTTGGGTTAGAGTTCTCTTGCTTGAGGGTACAGTCGGGCACACTGTTCTATGTAGTTTCTCTTACTCTTGTTTTGTTAAAGTTTTTATAGCTTATATAGGAAATGGGCGAGTACACATTTCTAAATTCGGATTCTACGCAGTTAAAAAAAAAAATGTATGCTTTGACATCAAGAGCATTCAGATAAGGCAAGTCTTTGCCATCTCATTGCGAAATGCAATATTTCTGTAAATTCAATAGCATCCTTTTTATTAAAAAGAGCAATCCCCGACGAGTCTGTGTGCTAATTTTGGTGTCTGGTTCCGGAAATGGAAGATTCTCCGGAAAATTTTCTGATATCTTCTCCACTATCAGTAGAAGCATCAAATAATGATTACCAAAGTATTTGGAAAAAAAAAAGAGGATAAGTAAAAATTATCATTAATTAAACATAACTGAAATCTGTTGGTGAAAATTGATACCAAATACTTTGAAAAGATAAGTAATTGACAACAACTGCAATAATAATAATAATAATAATAATAATAATAATAATAATAATAAATTCAACTGAATGATAAAGCAAGCAAAGAAGTAAAAATTGTAATAAAAAAAACTTGAAGTACTCTTAAACTGTGCATGACTATCGCTCAAAAGAAGAAAAAAACGAAAAGATATTTGTGCTTTGGCCGACTATGGCCAATCCTCAGCCTATACATTACATTCCTCCCAAGAGCTTGACTCTGACATGTTTAGTTTATTAAATTAATCCCCAAAAATACATCATTTCACCCTGCCCGCAAAGTCCTTTGCCATTACTATCAATATTACTAACAATGGGATTTAATTTCTGTGTACTGCTTGGCACAACCGGGTTCAAGTCCCATTGATTTCGATCGTGGCGTTAGATAATTGAATTTCTGGATATCAAAAATTATTTCTAGGGTAGGTGTAAGTAGTATGGAATGACCCTCAATGATCCTAGCATTTGGCATAATGGTCTAAATGACACAGACAACTGCTAACAATGTGAGCCTGTGCAAATCAAATTAGGCTTCCAATGGAATAGTTTAATGAACAATCCTTTTTCAGAGAGTCAAGCTTTATAACAGAAGACTAGCAGTGCCCATTTAATCCAATTTTGAAAAAGGGAAAAATCATACATCTTAGCATTTTTTTTAATGAGTCTTTGGAAAAAAAAAATTAAGATCCAGAGGGAGTTTTTTTTTTATGGTATGCTACAAAATTCTAAATCCACTATCATGAAATACTTCTTGTTGCTAATTATTTCTGGACTGATCCACCATGCCATCTAATTCACCCTGACTACAAGTAGAAAGGCGAGAGAAAAACAACAGGGCAGAAGAGAAGGAAAGAACAGAACCTCTGTAATATATATCTACGTGGAAAAAAAAAAACAGATCAATAACATACTCGTAAAAGTTAACAATTACTACAGCAGAGTTAGGTAGTTCAATATTCGACTGGTCTCGCACTCCCAGACACCTGTCGTCCAGAAAGGGGTGAAATGGAAATCTCTCTCAAACACCCGGACATCCATCAATTTATATGAGTGACTGTACCACTTAAATTTACGATGCTCAGTGTTCACTCAATAACTCTCAAAATATTCAACTATTGCTTTTCACTACATCTTGTCCTAAACTGTGTTATAGGTGTGTGTGTGTGTGTGTGTGTGTGTGTGTGTGTGTGTGTGTGTGTGTGTGTGTGTGTGGAGTTGACTTGCCAGTAGCTCTCAAACTTTATGATAGAAATTTCAGTTTGATTTATAAGATTGTAACTTCTATGGAGTGACAATCATAAGGGACAATCATTTAGTGGAAAAAATGAGCTAAGATTCACCTTATATAATCTTAGTCATTTTCGGTCACAACTCTTAAGACAGGGGCTCTCAACCGGGGGTGCACGAACTCCCGGGGGATTAAATGTAGATTTCTAAGGGTACTCAGATCTGCTGAGAGAGAGAGAGAGAGAGAGAGAGAGAGAGAGAGACTTGGAATCAAAATTAATTAGACACCCATTCATTGTGAATGTGCACTTTCTCCCAAATAACAGGCATGAAGAATTCTTAACGAGTTGGCGAAAGACTCCTGCAAATGAGACATTTGAAACACTCCCCGAACGATTTCTGGTCTAAAATGAGTGAACGATTTCTGGTCTAAAAAGAGTGATTTTACCATGTTTTACCGGAATTATTCTGAACTCTTTTCTGAAGTTCCCTAGTACGTAACGGTGCGAGCAAGGATTTAAAACTCCACTGAACATGAAAGCTAAACAATAACCACAGATTAATGTGAAACGAACTACGATTCAGCTTGTCAAATACTGCTCCTCGAAATGAGTAAATAGTTTGTAATAAGCACAGCCTTCACATTGAAGTTCAGTATTGATCGATAAGGAAAATATTGTTGCATTCCTGCATGTGTAGCATCATTGTAAAATACATGGAATATTAACGTTTCATCTCAATAGTCATTAAAATTTGAATCATTTGATATTCTATGCTGTATCATTTTATAAAGAGTTAATCACTAAACTTCCATTTTGTTCGATGTCAGATTACTGGGAGTTCGGGTAATTGCCTCTTAACTGGGGGGGGGGGGGGTGTTACTATCACTATAAAAATGTTGAGAACCCCTACAGTGTATGAGGCGTTAACTAAAAATTAAAAAAATATATCTATAGTGTAAGTATTCAAAAGATACAAAGTTTCAGCTGGTTGAAAAGAGAGACTTTAATTGAAATTAAGTTACATAACTCGGTAAATGAATAGCTATTGTAAAATCCTTGTTCGTTTTCAGAGCATATTTCTCAACCACCCCATCCGGCTGACATCCTAACTGGGAACTACGAAACATGGTAAGTTCTACGAACAGTAGTTTATGAATCTTCTAAGCTTTTTCTAAGTAACAAATCTATAAGTTATGACGTCATTGTAGCTATGAAAACGCACATTCGGCAGATGAAAATGAATGGCAGATTAAATATTTGATGTTGACATTCTCATATCAAACCAAAACGTACAAATTAAATCCAGTTTTCTAAATCCTGGGAGAACCTGTACTCAAAGAGATACGCTATTTGTAAAATTAGTGAAGATATATATAATATATATATATATATATATATATATATATATATATATATATATATATATATATATATATATATATATATATATATATATATAAGAAAGCTTTTACAACTAGGGTTGTAGCTTAGCAAGTAATAATAATGATAATGATAATCATTGTGAAAAATATATTTCTCTGTCCTGGTTTTAAGGACCTTTTCAATTGTCATTCAAGGAAAAATTCTGCCCTGGAGGCACAAGTGATCATCGTAGGAGGGGGCGTGTCCGGTCTGACAGCTGCCAAAACGCTAAGTGACAACGGCATCACCGATATATTACTTCTCGAGGCCGACGACAGAATCGGAGGAAGAGTCCGGACCTACAGGCAAGGTTGAATGAAGTCTTTTATGTCACTTTTTAATCTATTTGCCATGAATGTTCTGCGATTCTTTTGAAATTCAGTATACCGCAATGGCTTTGACATAGATTTAAGAGACGTGTGTGATTTTTTTTTTTTAAACCGAGCAATACGATAAAGACAGGCCATATACTCGTCTTTTTTTTAATGAGACGCATTTGCATAGACTCGGAGCGGTGCCCTTTTAGCTCGGAAAAGTTTCCTGCTATCTGATTGGTTAGAATTATCTTGTCCAACCAATCAGCGATCAGGAAACTTTTCCGAGGTAAAAGGGCACCCCCTGCGAATCAGTGCCCATCTGCCTCGCTAAAAAGAATTGACTTTAGTTAATGCAGGCTTGTTATATGTGAATTAAATCCATCCATTTATGTTATAGGACTTGTAAGAAAGGCTTATTTTTACACATTATACACATTAAAATTGTTAATGTAAAGATAAAAACATTGTAATGATTTGTTACTCAAAAGATGTTGTATTGTAGAACAAAAGAGCTTCATATTTCTCATAACTTATTCTGTATCATGGAGTTCTGTTATCAATTTAGATGCGAAATAAATATTTTTGAGGCATGTCTACCATTCACTAACTTATTAATTTTATCCTTCTAATTCCAGGAAACCTAACAGTGGAAGAAGGAGCAGAATGGATCCATGGGGGCGACAAGAACGTCGTCTACCGATTAGCCAAACAACTGCAAGAGGTTGTTGTTGGTATACCTGATGATGCCTGGGGTTAGTGTTAGCCTAATATGCTTAAATATTATAAAAAAAGAGAAAATGTGCATTTATATTATAAAAAAAGAAAATGTGCATAGATATTATAAAAAAAAAGAGAAAATTCAATGAAAGGAGATTAGGACCTCACCATTTTAAATTTCACAGAACATCAGGTGTTTTATACTATATATAAAAGTTCCCTTTCTGATTGGGGATACCTTAATATGGTCAAAGGGTTTGTGCATAGTCATGATCAGCAAAGCTGTACTAGTCAGGGTCACCTATACTAGATTGACTTAGTACTGAAGTCTCTACCATCACCAATCCACAGCGTGGTGGTGAATATGGCCAAACCCCAGACACTAATAAGGGCATGTCTGAAGCCTTTGTCCAGCAGGGGACTGGATATGGCTGCATTTGTTATTGTATAATTATCAAACTTACAAAATTTCTTTATGGGCAGATGAAAGAGCTGTAACAAACAACGGACAGAAGAGCGATCCATCGAAATACGATGTAGTGGAGGACCTTATGGACGAAGCCGACGTTAACGGGGTACTCAAACCCTACTACCACACTGGCTATGGACACTTCTACCTAGACAGGTACTGTTATAGGGTGAATCGAATAACGTGAACCTCGAAATGAATTTACGTTAGTAACGATAGGGATTCCAAGAGAAACTAAAACCATGAAAATAAGTATTTTTAACGTTTTGAGCAAAAGGCTTCTTACTTTTGATTTAGATCTATCTGACTAAAACAAAGACGCTAGACATAAGTACACAAAGGACTTTTGGAAAACTTGGATCTGCAATCTATTTTCCTTCCCTATATTTATCTAAAGTAAATTATATAATTTGTTTCCTTTGCTGCAGAACAGATGTAATTATAACCAGGTAAATGAGGACTCATTTTGCCAAATACTGGATTATTTCAATAGCAATTTTATCAGTAATTAACAAGTTGAAGGTTAATTAATGCCATTTCATTCAGAGTTCTGGAAGTACCCATTTAAATGACAAATTAAACGTTCATGTTATTCCATATGTAATTAGTATTATAATTCTAATTGCAAACTTAACGATAATAATTTACTTTAACTCCTGTTAGTTTTATTAAAGTCATATCAAGGAAAACTGAAAATCTAGAAATACCTATTTTACAGGAGACAAGAAATTTCATATTCTTCTAGTTCCTATTCCTCTTCTTTTTTTCCCTTCAGATTCCCAAAAGCCTACGGCAAGGGCTCAGACTCCCCCTTGGGTCAAGCATGGCTTCACCTGCTGGAAAAGGTAAATGGAAAATTTGAATTTGTAATATTTAGAGGCAAATATGTGGCGAAAGTGGGTCCTAATAAATACTTATAATAAACAGAACTATAGTCCATTTCTTTTAGCGAGGCAGATTTGCACTGACTCGCAGCGGTGCCCTTTTAGCTGTGAAAAGTTTCCTGATCGCTGATTGGTTAGAATTATCATGTCCAACCATTCAGCGATCAGGAAACTTTTCCGAGCTAAAAGGGCACCATTGCGAGTCGGTGCAAATATGCCTCGCTAAAAGAAATTGACTATAGTTATGATTTAAATTAGAAAGCTCTTCTGATAATTTTTTTTTTTTTGTGCTTTATTGCTGGTTTGATGTAGTTTCCGAAATGTAAAATTCTGGAAATATTTGAATTTTTTAACAACTGCAATAGGTACTTGAACAAATACACCCAAAATATTAACAAGTCATAATTAAAAGCCATATTGTATTGAACATTACCCAAAAACACAGATTAACGATAACAATTTCAAATTCCCTGACGGTTCTTCTGTATTCCCAGACAGTGAATGCAGAAGAAGGAACGAACAACTGGCTAGACATGTCAGCCCGAGATGCTGATCAGTACGTGGCGAAAGGAAGGGACCATCACTGGAGGGATGGGTTCGATACCCTCGTTAAGTACCTCAAGGTAGATTTCTAACAAATTAGAAATAAAAATGTTTAAATAGAAAATAAGAAATACACAAATTTAAGAAAAAAAATGATTGAACGCCAGACTATATAGTGTAGATGGAAACAAGTAAATTATTAAGAATAAGTGAATTGTTAGTCGAGGAGGGTCTTGTTAATGAGCATTAAATGAAGTACGTATTTTTCGTGTTACTTTACTTTGGACTAGAAAAATCTTCTGGTTCAATGTTTTAAAGCATTTATCTTTCTGAGGGATTATAAATGTTTATCTTATTTCTTTCAAGGCAAAGCGTTTTTTACGCTCTAAGTTATTAACAAAAATAATGTAAACAGGAATTTCTATAGTTTTACAAATCCATTAAATGCTTTAAGATTTGGCTTCCTAAATATTTTAGATTTTATTTTGTTTAATAACCAAACTACAGTTTAGTATCGAATTCCAACCCCTAACCCACCCTTTAAAAAATAAGAGATCTCTGTGTAGTTATGATTTTAATTTCGTCTTTTAAATCTGAGCTTGTTTTACAGGAGTTCGTTCCGAACGAAGTCATTCGCGTCTCATCTCCAGTTTGCAAGATCTTTTGGGACGAGGATGACATAGGCGAAGGGAAAGTGCTTCTTGTGACAAACAATGGCCGTTTCTCTTACTGTGCTCAACATGTCATCGTTGCCACTTCAGTGGGACACTTGAAGGAAAGACACACTATGCTCTTTCATCCTCCACTTCCAGTTTCATTCACCAAAGACTTGAATGTAAGATGATTCTTTCGATTTTTGTTAAAAAAAAGTGCCGCATAAAATTAATTTTCGTAAAGAGAAGTCGTTGGTTAATGTCCGCTTTTGTATAAAAAAAAAAAAAAACACTTCTGTTAAAAAGATTACTTCTGTAAAAAAATACTCTCAAAGTAATAAGACAAAGGAAATATCGTAAAGTGATACTTGCAGAATTATCTGCTAAAACCATTCATGTAAAGATGTGAAAACTAGTTTTAAAAAACCAACAGTTTTAGAGAATCAGCGATTACAGTTTAGTTACAAATATCAAAATTAAAAAGTTTTGTAATTAATGTTATTTTTTGTGTTAAAATAGTCCATAGAATTAGGTGTGGCAGACAAGATCCAGATCGGCTGGAAAGAGACATGGTGGGGATCAAACGATCCTTTGTCCTTGATGATCCTCTGGACAGACAAGAATCTTCCCAAGGAAATGGTAAGTGCATAAGCACTTTCTAAACGGGGGGCAAATTGCACGGCAGACGCTGTTACCAATTTTGTGGTATGGGCAATCACAAGTGTACATGACGTCAGAGACAAGGAAATCACGGGCAAACCATCGAAGTGCTCGTTGTTAAGGCACTGGATGGGTACTTGACTAGGGACAACGTTGCCTGAATCTGCCTGTCCAGCGCATGGCCAAAGTCATACGTTCGCCTGTCAGTGCTTAGAGCCTGTCTTTGGGTGAGTTTACACGGTTGAACGGTTCGACAGACCAGTGTTTGAAGTGATGTTCGAACGTGTGAAAGGGGTATTTGGTTGTCGAACACGTTCGTTGAACGTGTGAAAGGGGTATTTGGTTGTCGAACACGTTCGTTGAATGGTTTGAAGAAAGTCTGTTCTCGCTTGACTTTTGTGGGCGGGGCTTCATTGTCCACAAACCTTATGCATTTGTGGCAGACTCCATTTCTTCGAACCGCTTGACAAACAGGTTCGACAACCGGGTTCGACCATGTAATCCCCGCTGTAGACAGTTTGATCTGGTAACAGTTTCAAAGCTAGAGAATTATGGGCAAATCCTAATGCCCGCCCTGCATTTGCTCCTCGTATGGAATGGGCTTCAGAATATGTTCCATTCTAATGAGATACACACATATGGTTGCTAGTTTTTAATTCATATAGACCTTTTAATCTGAGGGAAATGGGGGTGAAAAGACATCCTAGCCATCTTAATATTTAGCGTAAAGCTTCAACCTATCAGGTTTGTTTTCTGCAAAAGCCGTCCTTCATGAAAAAATTTAACTTTTCAACTATTACTTTAATCTATGATTAAAAGTTAATCTCCTAGAAAAAAACTACTATTTCTCACGAGGTGCTAAATAACTAATAGGCTCAATCACGGAACTCCTAAGCAAAAGAAACTTTTCACAGATGAATTTAGCAAATGCATTTTCTTTAAGGAATGGCTCTATGGCATCGTGCAAATCTTCAGCGTCAACCAGCACGCAAACGTCTTGCTGACGTTCGTTACCGGAGACGAGGCCAAAAAGATGGAGAGTTTGCCAGTGGATGTAGTGAAGCAACATCTCGTGTATCTCCTGGCGACCACCACCGGTTTCAAGATTCCTGAACCGGTTCTCTTTACCAGGTGCGTTTTAGTACGTATTTTCAAATTAGAACATGCTGGTACATAAACACACACATTAGGATATAATGTTCACGATTATCATCATTGTTGTTACTAAATAAGCTACAATCTTATCTGGAAAAACTCTATACTATAAGCCCAAGTACCCAAATAGAGAAAATCCCCCAGTAAAGAAAGAAATAAACTACAAGAGAAGCAACGAACAATTGAAATAAAATATCTTGAGAACAGTAACAGCAATCAAATAAAGCTTTCACATATACACTATAGAAAATTAAAAAAAAAATCAAGAAGAGAAATAAGATAGAATATTGTACTCTCAAGCAAGAGAACTCTACCCCCAGGACAGTCGAAGATCATGGTAGGTACAAAGGCTATGGAAATGCCCTTAAATGTTTTCCAGTATAAGTTCCTTAACAATATCTACAGTATAAGTTCCTTAACAATATCTAAGGTTACATCAGTTCAACAAATCAATTATTACAATAAACAGTTTCTAACAAGAATTCTTTTCAAGCTTTGGCACAGTTTTATGGACTAAGAGCTACAGTACATACTCCTGAATAATTTGAACAGATTTATTTGCCCATATTCTGTCTCCTCTTATTCTATTTAACTTACGGAAGTTTCAATAAGAAATTCAGACTAATTTTTTGTTGCATTGTTTAGGGAATTCTGTAAAAACATTTAACCTATCTATATCTTCAACACCTGCTACTAAAGTACTCGCTTACGTAGATCTTTACTGGATACTTCCTACCTAATCAAAGTTAACAGACCATATATCGTTTACAGACCATGTTGCATAAACAAACTAGAAAATTAAGTTAGAAAACAGCTTCACAAAATAAAAAGTTCTCCTTTGCAGGAGTCAATGGGGCGAGAACCCATGGACCAGAGGCTCCTATTCATCCTACGTCACAGTCGAAGGAGACAGAAATGGGCTTCACGAACGTCAAAGATTAGCAACACCCCTAATCAACTCCAAAGGAAAGACTGTAAGAAATGCTATCGTAATCTCTCTATGATTTTGTTATTAGGTCACTGTGGACTCTTTTTTTATTTTTAAAATTTATCTTTAAAAAGTTAAATTCCATCTTCACAATCACAATATTTACAGGATAATTACATTTAATTGCATTTTTCTATAAACAAATCCATCCAATTTAACAATTTACAACATCACACATCTTGATTTTAATTTTTAGTTACTAAAAAACAATAATTTATATACTTTTTGGTGAACATTTTATCAATTCTTTCTTTATAGATGGACTCTTTTACTAGTCGATTTCTTTACACTTCCCTGAATAATTGTTTGCAAAAGTTAAGAAATATTTTATTCAAAGTTATGTATGCATAAAAATTGAAAGATATCTAGTATAATTTTCATTATCATTGTTATAGAGGATAAGTAAGATTGAGTTTTACTTCATTTATACAATTTATCTTAGAAACAAAAATATTAAGTGTTATTTGGACTACCGTAGAAGAGAATGAAAAAAAATCAAGATGCAATTCACGAGAAAATATGTCTTTATTTATCCTCTTTTCCATAGAACGTAATTTGTTTCATAGTCATCCTAACCATTTTTATCATCTTTATCGTCATCCAGGTGATATTTTGGGCAGGCGAGCACATACACAACACAAGGTATGGAACGGTTGACGGAGCAATGGAAGTGGGAGATCAGCAAGCGAAGAGACTTTTAAAACTAATCAACGCCAAATCTTCTGCAATAGTGAATGGTGTCAAGTGATAGGGATTTTGTACTAAACCCAATCAAATTATATTTTCATATTCTGCTCTTTATATTGTAACATTGAATTGGTATTACACATAAGAATTATTATGCGTGTTTCTCTCTCAAACATTGATTCGTTCACTTGTAATAAAAGTTATTGAACTTAATGGTCACGAGATCCCTTTCACGATAGGTTTTAATGACAAATTCGGAAATTAAAGTTATTCCCCTCATTCTGAATCCCAACATAACCCATTGGTGCCATTGTAAGTGGGATTGCAGGTGGTGGTAGTGGGGGGGTGGGGGGGGGGGGGTGGGGGTGGGGGGTGGGGGTTTAGTCAGGATTGATCACTGCAGGGAAGTTTGGGACAGATAGAAAAGTATCTTGTAATGGAACTGGAATAATCGAAAAGGCAGGCTATGAATAGGAAGAACAGCTTCCAATGCTTCATAAACTTACAACCGAGACTCTTTAACGACCTTCCACTCGATGTCAAGAATAGCAATAATGTGGCAGCTTTCAAGAAAAACCTGAAGACTTATCTTTTTAGAAAGTGTCATAATAGTGACCTGAAAACTATTAAGCCTGAATACAAATGCTAGCGAAATAACTGATAATGATACAGAGCAAAATATTAACTGGAAAGAAATTATTTTTTAACACAAGGCCCGCCTGAACAGACCTTTAGTGTCTGATGGAGGGCGAGAAATAAACCCGTAAAAGTAAGTAATTGCACACCATAGCCCCTGACACAAGGGCCTTGTGGGATATTATCGATTAGCCTACCTATGCAAAATAGACTCTGAACGAGGGCCTTGACTCTGCACTATAGAAGGTTCAATCATAGAATCTAAACGAGAATTTAGTGAAGTTTGAATATAAACGCATATACAGATTCCAGAGTTATAAACGTTGTATGCTGACAATCCTTTCCACTTTCCCATGACTACATGAATTAGTCCTAATTTTAAATTTCATCAGAATGAATTTCATATTCCATAGATATACCTTAAACTCGATAACAGAAAGTTCCTAGAAAACAATTGTTCTTCAAATTCTTCATACAAATCAAGCAACCAATATTAAATTTTCAGTAAAAATTAATAGTATTATTAATTTACAATTGATATAAGTGGGTCTCCGCTCTAACAACTTCCGTGGTTCGGCGAAAATGTATCATAGAAAACGAAAGTTAGCCATAGTTCATGAACCATTTTCTTTATAAAATTCAAGGGTGGACTACGAAAAGGTTGACAATCGGGCAAACAAGGGGCCTAGATATATAACCACCTTTGTCTAAATGCACTCAATGAAACCATATTGGACTTTGCAGACATCATATCTTGGCCTAACCGGCTACAATCACTATACGCCGTGCACGCAATCACCACAGCCTCCTGACTTGGTGCAGTAGTAATGTGTTAGCATTGGCTGCAGATAAGGTCCTGCTTCTGCTTACGATTTCAAGCTGTTTACTGGGGAGTTTGTACACTACAGCTGGGGTTTGGGGTTAACAGGCTGAAGTTCTGGAATGTATTTATTCTGACGAAACTTGAATTTAAACCAGATACCTTTAAATTTTTACATTTAACGAAACGGACTTTAGCTCTTACCTCTTCAGCCCCATAGTGCGGGGTCCTTGATAACTAGTCCGTTAAAGTACCTACGATGCAGGACTTAACCCAAGTAAGATTGATCCAACTTATTAAATTTTTTACCCAACTAGTACTCTGTTCCCCACCCACGCACTTCAGCCACTTGTAGAACAAAATCCTGCTACTACTTCGCCATAACATATTCCCACACAACATAAATTAAGTCCTCCTGCACTCAAATCTATAGCTCTCCCTTGGCCTATACCACATGCCTCCTGATATCATGATCACTTCACATTCACACAGAAATACCTATAACCATCGCGTACCAGCTCAGCATGGGTAACCACTCTCTTATGGAAGAAAAACAGCTTAATATACTTGGATGACATCCAAATAAATATAAATATCAAGTCTGTCCTGATATCTAGTAAAGTTCGTGACATAGGGCTATCTCTTGACTGTAACTGTCTCTCACTGCTCAAATAAATTATGTATTAAAAACTAGTAGATATCATCTTAGAAAAGTTGCTTTTATAGAAGTAACCGGATGAATATTTTGTAAACTTGTGATAAACTGTTATTACCAGGATTGACTACAACAACCTCATCTACTTCAATCTACCTAAAGTGCAACCTAAGAAATTACAAAACAAAACTGGAGGAACAAAACTGATAAAAAGTGTTCTACCATGAGATACGAATACTCATATACTAACTAAATTACACTGGCTACCTATTAAAGCTAGAATAGAGTTTAATATATGTGCTGAGGAGATGAGATGTCTTGTAGATGACAGATGATTGCAGGGATGAAGAAATAAAATAAGATTGTTTAATTTCCCACAGCAATTTCCCACAGCAATAGAGTTATGTATAGTGGTGCTCTGGAAGGCAAACAGCTCGTGCCAAGAGAAGCGATAAGACTGATCATGCGCATGCATGGAATGCCGAGTGCTTCTAATGCACATGCGTTTGTAACAATTTATAAAATGCAAAAGATGCATTTATGTAAAATAACATATACAATAACCTGCATGTGCGTTGACACAAGAAAAGTTATCGATGGTTCCAAACCTTTCAAATATGCAGACATAAGACTATACAACAAGCTCCCATTAGACATACGAAACACTGGGGATATTAAGACTTCCAAGAACAAACTAAAGACTGTTTTTTTAAGTGCTTTGATAATGTGGATTTGACAATAAACATGACACATGCTGTGTGATATGCAAAATACCTAAGAATGCATATGATAAACTGATTTTATAAGTTCTGTAGTGTGCAAGGTTCTCCAGGAAAATAGTCCATAAAAGTAAAGTAACCTTCCACAGCTTTGATGTCCATCTCTTAGTCATCCACCCAAGAAGGCTGCCGTTGTTCCATGTACATTCTATCATACCTCTGACAGCCCCTACTCATATTCCCTTTTACTTGGGTTATCCTCTGATCAGTACACAATTTCTATTACATCCAAGATGTGTTATGTCAGTACACAATTTCTATTGCATCTAAGAGGTGTCATGGTACACGGTCCAGCGAGATATTGTTCTGAGAGTGGACATCCATGACCATACTTTGTGGTGCCACCCATACCTATGGTCTTTATTGCCTAGTGATTCAGTTTCCACTCTGCCTATACTGTATGCTGCCCTAAAGAACCGATGGATATTCCTCCTGTCGAGCACTTGTAAGAGCTAAAGAATGGAAAGCAGCACTGTTGCTCATCAGCACCTTGTCTGTTGGCCCCATCTCCATGAACAGTCCATCACAAAAAATAAGATGGCATCTCTCACCACAACTCCCTCCAGGTTGCCCCTCTTCTAGGCTTGCAGTCAACCATGGAGAGATACAAGCCTTGTTGGTAATACATTACATCTATGGCCAGGTTCATCCAGACCTGTGGGCCTTACTGGCCAAGGTAATTTAAAGACATTTGTTACAGCCTATGACCACTCGCCAGATAGCTTTCCTTGTGATACCAGGATATATCTTTTCAAACAGGGAGAGGGTCTTATCTAACCCCATATGATGCCTCCAATGCATTGCCAATAGATCAGGTGCTACAACATAACACAACCCAGATGCTTCACCTACAAACTTTTCTGTCAAACATTTATCTTTTTATTTTCAGAGGGTATGAATGAGAGGCAAAGCTTCAACCTTAATTCCTTAAATAATTCTCCAGATGTCCCTTCTTATCAGGTAGGATCGAGGATTTCACTCTGCTGATCCCTGTGGCTAAGTTTGTTTGAAGCTGAAAGTCACAGTCGCCTTTTTAATGGTAGGTTGAAGCTCTTCATCATTGCATCAAACTGACATGTTAATTAAACTGCAATTTTATTTTTTCTTGAACAATGCAGCATCCTCCACAATTTTACCTCCTATCTCCACTACTACGTAGCCGCCAAACTACTAGCGTTATACCCCACTAGCCATGTCTCACTTTCACAATTTTCATATCCCTCTTACTGGATCCTCAATCTTGACCATCCTCACACCTTATTTCTCATTGCCATTGACCCTAGTAAGTCTTACCATTGTACTTCACCAGCTGGTATATCCTCAGCTTTTTGGATATATAGAACTGCAGGTGGGCTGACTTCAGGTCAGCAATGGTAGGGGTCCCTGTCTTCTTGTCTCCAGTTCTAAAAGGTCTTTCCACACATACCCTTGACGTCATTGCTAGTGACAGTGTATCAAGGAAAATAATTTTTTAATTCTTAGAAATCCAGAACCCCGTACACTTTACCTTCTGCTCTCTGCATGACTGCATCAGTTGCAGTACCTCACTATCATCTCTTTCCTCATGGCTACATTATAACATCTAAAGTCCTTCCAACATCTGCCATTTCAAATTCTACTTTCGTACCTCTTTTGAACAAATTCTCATACAGCTCACCTTTTCAGCATCAGGAATTACTCGGCTGTCCAATGCTGTCTATTCAACTCATTGTGGAAGTCTGGGTCCTCTATCTTAAAAAGGACAGGGCACCTTCCATGAATTGCTGACCGACCCCCCAGCATCAAAATACTAGCGTTCTACATTCATCACACCTACAGCCTATCTAAAACTCCCTCCTTCCTCAGACACGGTAACGACCCCCATCCAGCCAATAAAATTCC
>NC_090750.1:77911012-77923512 GCF_036898095.1 Palaemon carinicauda
ATCATTAAAGCTTCTAAGGGAAAACTCCAAGAAGGATGAAGACTTCGTAGTCCGATGGCTTTAGTCGATACATTGTAACGGTGCAGTTTTAAAACGATTTGATTGTGCCTCCGCTAATCATGCCCAAAGGTTTAGCAATGCTACTTTCAGAAATGTATCCTAAACCAAGTGGGTGCACAGTCCGTTGTACAGAAAATATGGCAGCAGTATACGCAGTAACCTTACCTAGATTGAGGTGTCCCATTTCCCTATTGGTAAGCACCCTTTAACGTTGGCAATAATAAGTAACCATGCTTATTCTATATGCAGTCAGCAGTGTTCATTAATATAGATTTACCTGGCTGGGGTTGGCACTGCCTAACCTGAGTTAAAGGGACCAGTAAATGTACTTGAAAGGAATAACTACCTAACCTAGCGAAGGAAGCAGCGTCTTGCCACGCATGGAATAGGCTTGGTCTTAAACACACTTTTTTCCAAACTTCCTTCACACAAACAACGACCTTCACTTAAAAAGACAAAAGACAAAAACATTTTGGCTCTACTGTATTGTACGTTCGCTATAAAAACTAAACGGACTAAAACCTACCAAACCATTCTCCAGAATATTTTTCTTATTCCGAATGTCCAGACTAGACGAAAGTTTCTAACAGTTCACAAGAAGAGGAAGCTCTACCCCCTTCACGTCTTCACAGCGTCAACAACAAGACTAAAGGAAGACCGATGTCGAATCTCTGTAGTAACTTCTGGTTTTCAGAAAGGCCGTATAAATTACATTATTATCTAATGTTTATTAATTGGCTTTCCGAATGGGCAGAAAAATCAAAGATTGCTATACATAAATTAACATACAGGTTAAAATCTCTCACGATTCGCCTAAGAAATTAATTCTTACATTAAGCAATTTCCTTATCAGACATTTTACATGAGTATTTTTTTCATCTAGAGAGAGAGAGAGAGAGAGAGAGAGAGAGAGAGAGAGAGAGAGAGAGAGATTAAAGTGTAATTAATATGGGGTCGCCAACCCAACGTGTAGGTTTTCTCAAATCTCGTGAATATTTTGTGGTCTGTAAAAATTGAGAGAGAGAGAGAGAGAGAGAGAGAGAGAGAGAGAGAGAGAGAGAGAGATTAAAGTGTAATTAATATGGGGTCGCCAAACCAACGTGTAGGTTTTCTCAAATCTCGTGAATATTTTGTGGTCTGTAAATATCAATTAGAAAGAGAGAGAGAGAGAGAGAGAGAGAGAGAGAGAGAGAGAGAGATTAAAGTGTAATTAATATGGGGTCGCCAAACCAACATGTAGGTTTTCTCAAATCTTGTAAATATAATGTGGTCTGTGAGAGAGAGAGAGAGAGAGAGAGAGAGAGAGAGAGAGAGAGAGAGAAGAGGTAATGCTCAGAAACTCCCATAACTGTGACCGATTTGAAATGAAATAATTTTCGTTATTCTATATTTTCTGAAAACATTGAAAAAAAGTACCTTATGTAATTTATAACCAAGAAAGTAGAATGGGCAACTGTGAGCTAAGTCGTTTCGACAGACTTAAGAGGTGCAGTTTGGTTCTTTAAAGTTGGCCTTACTATGCAAGGAACTTTTTTGCGCCCTCCACATACTCTTGTTAAACATAGCATTTTTAAAGATACAAATAGCACTAAAATTACTGTAGCTTTTTCGTAAATAATTTTCTAAAAAGTATCTTTTGTTATTATTCTCAGTTAGCCATTCAACCACTCTTGACTGGTTATTTTCGAAGACGTTGGTCATGTAAAGATTGGTTAATGCTCGTTACTCAGTAAAGAGATTTCAGCTCGTTCGAGGAAACGTAAAATTATCGAGATCTTTCAACTGAACTCTGCTTTAATTTGTCTATTAAAATGGTAATCTAACACGCCATTAACAATCAATAAATATTAGAAATATCCTAGTTATTATTCATGATGGTTAAAATGAGAATTTTCTATTGTAAGTTTGTGATACTTTTATTTAAATTTTTGAAAATGTCATAATTCGTGATAAAAAAAGTTATATCATTATCATTCAAAAAAATTAGTAGTACAACATTAGCGTCCATAGATTTTCGCCAAGAAACAATATGTCTACAAATGTTTTTACTTCTGGTTATTGTCTTAGTAATGCAACAAACTTTTTTTCATTCAGCTGGACAGTCGCATTGCGCCCTCTGATTTTGGAAAGTTTAGTTACTTCATGATGAGATTATTATAGGCTTTACACCACTTTCTGATGAGGCCTTAAAATGTAAACAGTTTGAAACACTACAGTATATATCAATTAAAGGTTTAAAAGCCGCTCATGAATGACAGAGGGAAAGGACAGTGACATTGCCCTATCAAGCAGGACAATACCCTAGAGACTGAACATATATCAAATGATCAGCGCCCAAGCCCCCTCTCCACCCAAGCTAGGACCAGGGAGGGCCAGGCAATAGCTGCTGATGACTCAACAGATAGACCTATAGGCTACCCCAAAACTCCCAACCTCAGCTCACAAGGAGGGTAAGGTTGCAGACACTAATGGCACTAACGAGACTGAGTGGGACTCGAACCCCCAACTGGCAAACACCAGGCAGAGACGTTACCAATCAGGCCACAACAACCCAGAATTAAAGGAATAGTTTTTAGAAAACTGTGGTGGGATTTATGGATGTGGTTGTCAAGCTTGTGCAACAGTGTTATGTAAAATAGCAATAAAAACTAAAAACAAAAAACTGGTCTAAGGTATGCAGTGCATTTCAATAAAGCTCAAATATATGTTTAGCGATGCAACTTAGGTTGAAAGTATAAGACCATATAATTTCTATCATTTGTCTGCTAGACTGTGTGAAACTGCTTTCACTAGTAAATACGGCATTACATCTGAGAATTTAAAGAAGCTGAGGAAATACGAGGGTAACTCTAGTAAACACACTGACGCCGCTAACCCAATAACCTTCAATGAAAATTGTATTAGCGAGAAGCTATATCCCAAAAGCATATATATATATATATACATATATATATATATATATATATATATATATATATATATATATAATGTATGTATACGTATATATAGGCCTATACAGTATATACATATATATGCAAACATATATATACATATATATATATATATATATAATATATATATATATATATATATATATATATATATATATATATATATATATATATATATATATATATATATATATATACATATATATATATATATATATACACAGGTTATGTATATATAGGCCTATATATACATATTTATATATATGTACACATATATATATATATATATATATATATATATATATATACACAGGGTATATATATATATATATATATATATATATATATATATATATATATATATATTCTGATTCCTCTATCAAGGGGTGACTTCAGAGAAAGGATTTCACATTACTCACGCCCGTGTTCACACTTCAACTCCAAATGGAAAAAGAAGGCAACTGAATTGAAGCATCCTTTTAACAACGAAATCTCTTACTTAATCTCTCCACCCAGCACACTGTCTTTTCTCAGCACACTGTCTTTTCCGTCGCCTGTCAATTCAACAGCTTACATAAAAATAACTCCTTTTTTTTCCCTACGGATAAATGATATTGTTAATGAAGCCAATATGATCTGCCACACTGGTGTAGAATCCGGGTAAGGTCAGAGCAGCTGGTTGTGTACACGAAGCGTTTTTGCTGACGAGACCGATTAGGAAGCGGTGCTCAGATATGTCTTGGAAGAGAGCTCCTCTTGTTTGCCGCTGGGGAACAAGAAGAAGAGAGTAAGCTGTAAAAAGCTATCGAATCAGAAGAGAGATAAGATATACATATAAAACTGCCATGAATATATTTATTTACAAAAGCATGAAAAGTAAATCGTCTACGCTATATTTTCGTCATGCTATTTCTATATGTAAATGACAAAAGAGAGAGAGAGAGAGAGAGAGAGAGAGAGAGAGAGAGAGAGAGAGAGAGAGAGAGAGAGAGAGAGAGAGAGAGCTGGATTTGATACTTTGACGAAGGAAAGGTAGATTGATCGACTTACCTCGCATTTATTACTTCCTTTGAAATCGGCACAAAAGATGTCTGTTGCTAGGATGAGGTTCTGGAGAGAAACCTCGATTCCTTCTCCTTTATAAATGTGTTCGCACTGGAGCGAATCAATAATTTCCAAATTATCATCTTCCCCACTGCCGGGATCTGTTCGAAATCGACATCAAGAGTTTTAAATAAATAACTATAGTCAATTCTTTGTAGTAAGGCAGATTTGCACCGACTCGCAGGGGTGCCCTTTTAGCTCTGAAAGTTTCCTGATCGCTGACTGGTTGAAAAAGATAATTCTAACCAATCAGCGCTCAGGAAACTTTTCCGAGTTAAAAGGGCACCGCTGCCAGTTGGTGCAAATGTGTCTCATTAAAAAAAAAATTGAGTATAGTATGTGGCCTACCTTTCGAATATGGCCTATGAAATTCTATCTGTTTTAGTATGTGGCCTAACCTAACCTAATCTAACGTAAAAGCCAGGTAGGCCACATACTAAACCAGAATAAAAATGGTAGGCCACATACTAAACCAGAATAAAAAAGGTAGGCCACACACTAAACCAGAATAAAAAAGGTAGGCCACACACTAAACCAGAATAAAAAAGGCAGGCCACACACTAAACCAGAATAAAAAAGGTAGGCCACACACTAAACCAGAATAAAAAAGGTAGGCCACACACTAAACCAGAATAAAAAAGGTAGGCCACACACTAAACCAGAATAAAAAAAGGTAGGCCACACACTAAACCAGAATAAAAAAGGTAGGCCACACACTAAACCAGAATAAGAAAGATAGGCCACACACTAAACCAGAATAAAAAAGGCAGGCCACACACTAAACCAGAATAAAAAAGGTAGGCCACATACTAAACCAGAATAAAAAAGGTAGGCCACATACTAAACCAGAATAAAAAAGGTAGGCCACATACTAAACCAGAATAAAAAAGGTAGACCACATACTAAACCAGAATAAAAAAGGTAGGCCACACACTAAACCAGAATAAAAATGGTAGGCCACATACTAAACCAGAATAAAAAAGGTAGGCCACATACTAAACCAGAATAAAAATGGTAGGCCACACACTAAACCAGAATAAGAAAGATAGGCCACACACTAAACCAGAATAAAAAAGGTAGGCCACACACTAAACCAGAATAAAAAAGGCAGGCCACACACTAAACCAGAATAAGAAAGATAGGCCACACACTAAACCAGAATAAAAAAAGGTAGGCCACAAACTAAACCAGAATAAAAAAGGCAGGCCACACACTAAACCAGAATAAAAAAGGCAGGCCACACACTAAACCAGAATAAAAAAGGTAGGCCACATACTAAACCAGAATAAAAAAGGTAGGCCACACACTAAACCAGAATAAAAATGGTAGGCCACATACTAAACCAGAATAAAAAAGGTAGGCCACATACTAAACCAGAATAAAAAAGGTAGGCCACACACTAAACCAGAATAAAAATGGTAGGCCACATACTAAACCAGAATAAAAAAGGCAGGCCACACACTAAACCAGAATAAAAAAGGTAGGCCACATACTAAATCAGAATAAAAAAGGTAGGCCACATACTAAACCAGAATAAAAAAGGTAGGCCACACACTAAACCAGAATAAAAAAGGTAGGCCACACACTAAACCAGAATAAGAAAGATAGGCCACACACTAAACCAGAATAAAAAAGGTAGGCCACACACTAAACCAGAATAAAAAAGGCAGGCCACACACTAAACCAGAATAAAAAAGGCAGGCCACACACTAAACCAGAATAAAAAAGGTAGGCCACATACTAAACCAGAATAAAAAAGGTAGGCCACACACTAAACCAGAATAAAAAAGGTAGGCCACATACTAAACCAGAATAAAAAAGGCAGGCCACACACTAAACCAGAATAAAAAAGGTAGGCCACATACTAAACCAGAATAAAAAAGGTAGGCCACACACTAAACCAGAATAAGAAAGATAGGCCACACACTAAACCAGAATAAAAAAGGCAGGCCACACACTAAACCAGAATAAAAAAGGTAGGCCACACACTAAACCAGAATAAAAAAGGTAGGCCACACACTAAACCAGAATAAAAAAGGTAGGCCACACACTAAACCAGAATAAGAAAGATAGGCCACATACTAAACCAGAATAAAAAAGGTAGGCCACACACTAAACCAGAATAAAAAAGGCAGGCCACACACTAAACCAGAATAAAAAAGGTAGGCCACATACTAAACCAGAATAAAAAAGGTAAGCCACACACTAAACCAGAATAAAAAAGGTAGGCCACACACTAAACCAGAATAAAAAAGGTAGGCCACACACTAAACCAGAATAAAAAAGGTAGGCCACACACTAAACCAGAATAAAAAAGGCAGGCCACACACTAAACCAGAATAAAAAAGGTAGGCCACACATTAAACCAGAATAAAAAAGGCAGGCCACACACTAAACCAGAATAAAAAAGGTAGGCCACACACTAAACCAGAATAAAAAAGGCAGGACACACACTAAACCAGAATAAAAAAGGTAGGCCACACACTAAACCAGAATAAAAAAGGCAGGCCACACACTAAACCAGATAAAAAAGGTAGGCCACACACTAAACCAGAATAAAAAAGGCAGGCCACACACTAAACCAGAATAAAAAAGGTAGGCCACACACTAAACCAGAATAAAAAAGGCAGGCCACACACTAAACCAGAATAAAAAAGGCAGGCCACACACTAAACCAGAATAAAAAAGGTAGGCCACACACTAAACCAGAATAAAAAAGGCAGGCCACACACTAAACCAGAATAAAAAAGGTAGGCCACACACTAAACCAGAATAAAAAAGGTAGGCCACACACTAAACCAGAATAAAAAAGGCAGGCCACACACTAAACCAGAATAAAAAAGGTAGGCCACACACTAAACCAGAATAAAAAAGGTAGGCCACACACTAAACCAGAATAAAAAAGGTAGGCCACACACTAAACCAGAATAAAAAAAGGTAGGCCACACACTAAACCAGAATAAAAAAGGTAGGCCACACTAAACCAGAATAAGAAAGATAGGCCACACACTAAACCAGAATAAAAAAGGCAGGCCACACACTAAACCAGAATAAAAAAGGTAGGCCACATACTAAACCAGAATAAAAAAGGTAGGCCACATACTAAACCAGAATAAAAAAGGTAGGCCACATACTAAACCAGAATAAAAAAGGTAGACCACATACTAAACCAGAATAAAAAAGGTAGGCCACACACTAAACCAGAATAAAAATGGTAGGCCACATACTAAACCAGAATAAAAAAGGTAGGCCACATACTAAACCAGAATAAAAAAGGTAGGCCACACACTAAACCAGAATAAGAAAGATAGGCCACACACTAAACCAGAATAAAAAAGGTAGGCCACACACTAAACCAGAATAAAAAAGGCAGGCCACACACTAAACCAGAATAAGAAAGATAGGCCACACACTAAACCAGAATAAAAAAAGGTAGGCCACAAACTAAACCAGAATAAAAAAGGCAGGCCACACACTAAACCAGAATAAAAAAGGCAGGCCACACACTAAACCAGAATAAAAAAGGTAGGCCACATACTAAACCAGAATAAAAAAGGTAGGCCACACACTAAACCAGAATAAAAATGGTAGGCCACATACTAAACCAGAATAAAAAAGGTAGGCCACATACTAAACCAGAATAAAAAAGGTAGGCCACACACTAAACCAGAATAAAAATGGTAGGCCACATACTAAACCAGAATAAAAAAGGCAGGCCACACACTAAACCAGAATAAAAAAGGTAGGCCACATACTAAATCAGAATAAAAAAGGTAGGCCACATACTAAACCAGAATAAAAAAGGTAGGCCACACACTAAACCAGAATAAAAAAGGTAGGCCACACACTAAACCAGAATAAGAAAGATAGGCCACACACTAAACCAGAATAAAAAAGGTAGGCCACACACTAAACCAGAATAAAAAAGGCAGGCCACACACTAAACCAGAATAAAAAAGGCAGGCCACACACTAAACCAGAATAAAAAAGGTAGGCCACATACTAAACCAGAATAAAAAAGGTAGGCCACACACTAAACCAGAATAAAAAAGGTAGGCCACATACTAAACCAGAATAAAAAAGGCAGGCCACACACTAAACCAGAATAAAAAAGGTAGGCCACATACTAAACCAGAATAAAAAAGGTAGGCCACACACTAAACCAGAATAAGAAAGATAGGCCACACACTAAACCAGAATAAAAAAGGCAGGCCACACACTAAACCAGAATAAAAAAGGTAGGCCACACACTAAACCAGAATAAAAAAGGTAGGCCACACACTAAACCAGAATAAAAAAGGTAGGCCACACACTAAACCAGAATAAGAAAGATAGGCCACATACTAAACCAGAATAAAAAAGGTAGGCCACACACTAAACCAGAATAAAAAAGGCAGGCCACACACTAAACCAGAATAAAAAAGGTAGGCCACATACTAAACCAGAATAAAAAAGGTAGGCCACACACTAAACCAGAATAAAAAAGGTAGGCCACACACTAAACCAGAATAAAAAAGGTAGGCCACACACTAAACCAGAATAAAAAAGGTAGGCCACACACTAAACCAGAATAAAAAAGGCAGGCCACACACTAAACCAGAATAAAAAAGGTAGGCCACACATTAAACCAGAATAAAAAAGGCAGGCCACACACTAAACCAGAATAAAAAAGGTAGGCCACACACTAAACCAGAATAAAAAAGGCAGGACACACACTAAACCAGAATAAAAAAGGTAGGCCACACACTAAACCAGAATAAAAAAGGCAGGCCACACACTAAACCAGATAAAAAAGGTAGGCCACACACTAAACCAGAATAAAAAAGGCAGGCCACACACTAAACCAGAATAAAAAAGGTAGGCCACACACTAAACCAGAATAAAAAAGGCAGGCCACACACTAAACCAGAATAAAAAAGGCAGGCCACACACTAAACCAGAATAAAAAAGGTAGGCCACACACTAAACCAGAATAAAAAAGGCAGGCCACACACTAAACCAGAATAAAAAAGGTAGGCCACACACTAAACCAGAATAAAAAAGGCAGGCCACACACTAAACCAGAATAAAAAAGGCAGGCCACACACTAAACCAGAATAAAAAAGGCAGGCCACACACTAAACCAGAATAAAAAAGGCAGGCCACACACTAAACCAGAATAAAAAAGGTAGGCCACATACTAAACCAGAATAAAAAAGGCAGGCCACACACTAAACCAGAATAAGAAAGATAGGCCACACACTAAACCAGAATAAAAAAGGTAGGCCACACACTAAACCAGAATAAAAAAGGCAGGCCACACACTAAACCAGAATAAAAAAGGTAGGCCACATACTAAACCAGAATAAAAAAGGTAGGCCACACACTAAACCAGAATAAAAAAGGTAGGCCACACACTAAACCAGAATAAAAAAGGTAGGCCACATCCTAAACCAGAATAAAAAAAGGTAGGCCACACACTAAACCAGAATAAAAAAAGGTAGGCCACACACTAAACCAGAATAAAAAAGGTAGGCCACACACTAAACCAGAATAAAAAAGGCAGGCCACACACTAAACCAGAATAAAAAAGGTAGGCCACACACTAAACCAGAATAAAAAAGGTAGGCCACACACTAAACCAGAATAAAAAAGGCAGGCCACACTAAACCAGAATAAAAAAGATAGGCCACACACTAAACCAGAATAAAAAAGGTAGGCCACACACTAAACCAGAATAAAAAAGGTAGGCCACACACTAAACCAGAATAAGAAAGATAGGCCACACACTAAACCAGAATAAAAAAAGGTAGGCCACATACTAAACCAGAATAAAAAAGGTAGGCCACACACTAAACCAGAATAAAAAAGGCAGGCCACACACTAAACCAGAATAAAAAAGGTAGGCCACATACTAAACCAGAATAAAAAAGGTAGGCCACACACTAAACCAGAATAAAAAAGGTAAGCCACACACTAAACCAGAATAAAAAAGGCAGGCCACACACTAAACAAGAATAAAAAAGGTAGGCCACATACTAAACCAGAATAAAAAAGGTAGGCCACACACTAAACCAGAATAAAAAAAAGGTAGGCGACATACTAAACCAGAATAAAAAAAGGTAGGCCACACACTAAACCAGAATAAAAAAGGCAGGCCACACACTAAACCAGAATAAAAAAGGTAGGCCACATACTAAACCAGAATAAAAAAGGTAGGCCACATACTAAACCAGAATAAAAAAGGCAGGCCACATACTAAACCAGAATAAAAAAGGTAGGCCACACACTAAACCAGAATAAAAAAGGTAGGCTACATACTAAACCGGCACCAAAATAACTAACTAAATTGATAAAATACTTATTTTGCCTTCTAGAGGATTACACATCGACATATAGAAGCATTAGCATTTAACTTTAACTTTAAATTCATAAAATACATTTCGTTTATTCAACTCTTTATCTTGCTTTGCCTTCCAGAGGAAAATACATAATTAATGACTATAAAAAAATGACTTTATCATTGATGAACCATATTTTCGCAAAATCTCTTATATCTGCTGCGAATGCTATTCATAAAAGTCTTATCGAATACTCCCACATAATCCAAAATCGTTTCTCCAGGATCTAAACGAATAACTTCAGGTTACAATCAATGATATCGTTCGAGCAATCTCGAATAGTCGTTGCTAAAGAAATATTATTATAAGCATCAATGAAACGAATAAATATAGTAAAATTTAAAAAAAGCTGTCCTTAATAATAGGCGTTGCTAAAGGATAAATATTATTATAAGCATCAATGAAATGAATCATTAGATAAATTGAAAAAAAAAAGAGGCGGTCCTTATCAATAGGCGTTGCTAAAGGATAAATATTATTATAAGCATCAATTGAATGAATCATTATAGACAAATTGAAAAGATGTGGTCCTAATTAATGATTATTACCTGAAATGTTGTCAATGACCACAGAGCCAGCAGTTGGTCTCAACTCTGAGAGACAGGAGGGATAGATTTCCTCTGTGAACTGAATGGTCTCTTTCGTCTCCAGCAGAGCTATGTCGTTGTACCGCTCGTTGGTCATTGGTCTCAAGCTTTTTTTTTTTTTTTTTTTTTTTTTTTTTTTTTTTTTTTTTTTTTTTTTTTTTTAGAAAAGAAGAATGTGGGATATAGTGAGATTCTTTATTTATTTTTTTTTTTTTAGAAAAGAAGAATGTGGGATACAGTGAGATTCTTTATTTATTTTTTTCTTTTTTTTTTTTTTAGAAAAGAAGAATGTGGGATATAGTGAGATTCTTTAATTTTTTTTTTTTTTCAGAAAAGAAGAATGTGGGATACAGTGAGATTCTTTATTATTTTTTTTTTTTTTTTAGAAAAGAAGAATGTGGGATACAGTGAGATTCTTTATTATTATTATTTTTTTTTTAGAAAAGAAGAATGTGGGATATAGTGAGATTCTTTATTTATTTTTTTTTCTAGAAAAGAAGAATGTGGGATAAAGTGAGATTCTTTATTTATTTTTTTTTTTTAGAAAAGAAGAATGTAGGATATAGCGATATTCTTTAAATGAATGACCTAAATCTTAGTGAAAATTATCTTTAAAAAATTTAACGAGAATCCTGGAATACTTTTAAAACTATCACTTTAATATTCTAGATTGAAATATTCTTACATCCTTTTGACGAAAGGTATTGGACAGAGCTCAAAATTGAAATGACTAAAATATTAGGATTCAAATTTTAAATCCTATATTTCATATATAAAAGTAAATTAATAAAAAATCAAGTATCTAATAAAGTACGATTTTAATTTTACGTGTCCAGAATTTTATACGAATGTCTTTATTTCACTTTAGATTCTGATATCAGCAAATTCCAATAGATCAGAAATATAAAAATTAACATAATTAG
The DNA here is from genome assembly GCF_036898095.1 of Palaemon carinicauda. Lineage (NCBI taxonomy): Eukaryota > Metazoa > Arthropoda > Malacostraca > Decapoda > Palaemonidae > Palaemon > Palaemon carinicauda. The sequence goes on from NC_090750.1 coordinate 77,923,018, forward strand.
GCACCATTGAACCTTACTTGTACTTGGGATGAACAATAATCCGTAACACCTCATAATCGACGGGATTCTGATCACCCAGGCGAATCTGTCTTACACTATAGAGAAAAGATAAAAAAAAGTAAAACTGGATTAGTATCATAAATTACTGTACAAAAAAATAAACTTAACCCTTTCACTGTCAGGGTTGATTTCAAGGAAACTTCTCATGTAACAAATTCTTTGAAGACCACACAAACCCTACACTCATTCTTTTTAATGAGATAACTGATAAGATACAGAGCAAAATATTAACTGGAAAGAAATTATTTTCACACACCAAGGCCCGTCTGAACAGACTTTTAGTGTCTGATGGAGGGCGAGAAATAAACCCGTAAAAGTAAAAGTAAGTAGAGACACATTTGCACCGACTCGCAGCGGTGCCCTTTTAGCTTGGAAAAGTTTCTAGATCGCTGATTGGTTAGAATTATCTTGTTCAACCAATCAGCGATCAGGAAA
>NC_090750.1:77928512-77933512 GCF_036898095.1 Palaemon carinicauda
ACAAGTAATTTCCTAAACACTGACTTACTTTCAAGTAATTTCCTAAACACTAACTGACTTTTGAGGGATTTCCTAAACACTGACTTACTTTCAAGTAATTTCCTAAACACTGACAAGTAATTTCCTAAACACTGACTTACTTTCAAGTAATTTCCTAAACACTAACTGACTTTTGAGGGATTTCCTAAACACTGACTTACTTTCAAGTAATTTCCTAAACCCTAACTTACTTTCAAGTAATTTCCTAAACACTAACAGATTTTTGAAGGATTTCCTAAACACTGACTTACTTTCAAGTAATTTCCTAAACACTGACTTACTTTCAAGTAATTTCCTAAAAACTGTCTGACTTTCAAGTAATTTCCTAAACACTAACTGACTTTTGAGGGATTTCCTAAACACTGACTTACTTTCAAGTAATTTCCTAAACACTGACAAGTAATTTCCTAAACACTGACTTACTTTCAAGTAATTTCCTAAACACTAACTGACTTTTGAGGGATTTCCTAAACACTGACTTACTTTCAAGTAATTTCCTAAACCCTAACTTACTTTCAAGTAATTTCCTAAACACTAACAGATTTTTGAAGGATTTCCTAAACACTGACTTACTTTCAAGTAATTTCCTAAACACTGACTTACTTTCAAGTAATTTCCTAAAAACTGTCTGACTTTCAAGTAATTTCCTAAACACTAACTGACATTTGAGGGATTTCCTAAACACTGACTTACTTTCAAGTAATTTCCTAAACACTCACTTACTTTCAAGTAATTTCCTAAACACTGTCTGACTTTCAAGTAATTTTCTAAACACGAACTGACTTTTGAGTGATTTCATATACACTGTGTGACTTTCAAGTAATTTCTTAAACCCTGACTGACTTTTAAAAAGTTTTATACTTTAGAAATACAAGATTGATATTCAAATGTTTTCATATCTTAGAATTATTAAAGAAATTTAGTTTTACATTTATACCGTTCGGTATAAAAATTTGGAGTGACTTATCACCTTTGTTTCCCTACCAGCTCATCTAAGAAACATATCAGGAGTGAGCGTAGATGTGTTTAAGAATAAGCTCGATAAATACCTAAGATGCATCCCAGACCATCCACGACTGGAAGATGCAAAATACACAGGAAGATGCATTAGCAACTCCCTGGTGGATATACGAGGTGCCTCACACTGAGGGACCTGGGGGAACCCAAACATAGAATAAGGCAATAAGGTAAGGTAAGGTAAGGCTCTCTCTCTCTCTCTCTCTCTCTCTCTCTCTCTCTCTCTCTCTCTCTCTCTCTCTCTCTCTCTCTCTCTCTCATCCCAGACTGGAAGATGCAAAATACACCGGAAGATGCATTAGCAACTCCCTGGGGGATATACGAGGTGCCTCACACTGAGGGACCTGGGGGAACCCAAACATAGAATAAGGCAATAAGGTAAGATAAGGTAAGGCGCTCTCTCTCTCTCTCTCTCTCTCTCTCTCTCTCTCTCTCTCTCTCTCTCTCTCTCTCTCTCTCTCTCATCCCAGACTGGAAGATGCAAAATACACCGGAAGATGCATTAGCAACTCCCTGGGGGATATACGAGGTGCCTCACACTGAGGGACCTGGGGGAACCCAAACATAGAATAAGGCAATAAGGTAAGGTAAGGCTCTCTCTCTCTCTCTCTCTCTCTCTCTCTCTCTCTCTCTCTCTCTCTCTCTCTCTCTCTCTCTCTCTCATCCCAGACTGGAAGATGCAAAATACACCGGAAGATGCATTAGCAACTCCCTGGGGGATATACGAGGTGCCTCACACTGAGGGACCTGGGGGAACCCAAACATAGAATAAGGCAATAAGATAAGGTAAGGTAAGGCTCTCTCTCTCTCTCTCTCTCTCTCTCTCTCTCTCTCTCTCTCTCTCTCTCTCTCATCCCAGACTGGAAGATGCAAAATACACCGGAAGATGCATTAGCAACTCCCTGGGGGATATACGAGGTGCCTCACACTGAGGGACCTGGGGGAACCCAAACATAGAATAAGGCAATAAGGTAAGGTAAGGTAAGACCATAAAACATGCTACAATTACCCACCAATGCAAAAGCAACCCCAGGGAAGCTCACACGTCTCGTCCTTAGTAGTTCTGGCTCGCTTCCATTTACAGGTCTTCCACAGCCTGTCAATACACGAAACAATGCCCCTAAGACTTAAAAATGAGATAATAGTTGGTATTATTTAGGAAGGATACAGACATTCGACTTTAGAAGATGAACATTTCCACTATATAATAGAGAGTAATTACCTATCTGTCTATCTATCTTATATATTTATATATATATATATATATATATATATATATATATATATATATATATATTGCTAAGCGTGACCGTATATATATATATATGTATATATATATATATATATATATATATATATGTATATATATATGTATGTATATATATATATAAATATATATATATATATATATATATATATATATATATATATATATAATATATATACATATATATATTGCTAAGCGTGACCGTATATATATATATATATATATATATATATATATATATATATATATATATATATATATATATATACATATATATATATGTGTATATATATATACATAATCTCCAGTCACGCTTAGCCTCATTGACAGACGTACAAGTACTTGATCTCTCCCCGCCCTTCGGGTCGGGGGAAGAGGGAGAAGTCATACCCTGGTGAGAGGAGGTACCACCAAAGGTAAACTCGTTAACCACAATCTCCCAAAAATTGCCATAACTGCTGTGTTATAATTAGGGAAAGGGGGAGGGGGGAGGGTTGTATATGTGTGTGTGCACAGCTCATATATTAAGCCGTAATTTCTACAGTAGCGTACACTAGTATACAATGAATAGCAATAATAGCTTCCATTTTGAGCCTGTCTATTATTATTGTTATTATTATTATTATTATTATTATTAGTAGTAGTAGTAGTAGTAGTAGTAGTAGTAGTAGTAGTATTATCACTAGCTAAGCTACAACTCTAGCTGGAAAAGCAGGATGTTATAAGCCCAAGGGCTCCAACAAGAAAAAATAGCCAGTGAGAAAAGGAAATAACTTAGCAAATAAACTACAAGAGAAGTAATAAACAATTAAAATTAAATATTTCAAGATCAGTAACAACATTAAAATACATCTTTCACATATAAATGTAATATAAAAAAGCCAAGAAAACAAGAAGAGAAATGAGATAGAATAATGTAACGGGGTGTACCCTCAAGCAAGAGAACTCTACCCCAAGACAGGAGAAGACCATAGTACAGAGGCTATGGCACTACCCAGGACTAAAGAACAATGGTTTGATTTTGGAGTGTCCCTCTCCTAGAAGAGCTGGTTACCATAGCTAAAGAGTCTCTTCTACCCTTACCAAGAGGAAAGTAGCTACTGAACAATTACAGTATTTAACCCCTTGGGTGAAGAAGAATTGTTTGGTAATGTCAGTGTTGTCAGGTGAATGAGGACAGAGGAGAATCTGTAAAGAATAGGCCAGAATATTCGGTGTATGTGTAACCAAGACTAAAGAACAATGGTTTGATTTTGGAATATCTTTCTCCTAGAAGAGCAGCTTACCATAGCCAAAGAGTCTCTTCTACCCTTACCAAGAGGAAAGTAGCCACTGCACAATTACAGTACAGTAGTTAACCCCTTGAGCGAACAAGAATACGTACCAAAATCTGGCCGAGCGATGCTGTTGATGTTATTGGATAAGAATACGTCAGGGATATGACACAAGTTGCAAGAGTGGGGACAGAACCTTCGCACAAAATTCCTCTGTTGCCATCGAGTCACAGAGGGGGAAGCGATCGAAACAGTCTGGATCTACAGGGAATAGAAAGGTGCTCATTAGTTTCGAAGAATAGAGTCTCAAAGTCCCGTAGAAAAAAAAGTCAGGGTATAAATATTGTTCGGATGTTGAGCATTCACTACAGTTATGATAAGATTGAGAATCTTACCTATACAGACATTGCAGCTGACTGGGCAGTTCTGAGCCATAAATCTCAAGTTCGTGTCACAAAATCCCCAGGATTCCCACTTCGAGCATTCGGTAGAATGATCCTCACAGCTTCCTGGAATATGAAGAGAAAAAAAAAATGTACTTTTGGAGAAAAAAAAAAAAAAAAAAAAAAAAAAAAAAAAAAAAAGCATGCGGAGAATGAACATATAAGCATGATATAACCACAAAGTTCAGTTTATTACTTCACGAATATCAAATACAACCAAACACAAGGACATGTGATTTAGAAAACAAGTTTTATAACCGGATTCCTTTTGGTAAGGGGATACTTGAAACTATTTCTTTTAAGGAACGACAAGCACTAGGTTAACATTACTATGATTATTAGCCCTTTTGAAAGGCAAAGGGACTTGTCAGAGGCTGAGGTAAGCCTTCCTGTTCCTTGCAAGCATTTTGAAGCTTTTGCTGTGGAGGAGCCTTCTATCATCAGAAAACCAAACTATATAGATGCACACATACTGTATACTATACTGTATATATATACCTAGTTACATACATATTCATATTTATATGTACATTTATAAACATACATGTACACACACAAATATATATATATATATATATATATATATATATATATATATATATATATATATAAATATATATATATATATATATATATATATATATATATATTATATATATATATATACACAAATATACATATATATATGTATATATATATATATATATATATATATATATATATATATATATATATATATATATGCACACACATATATATATTATATATACATATATAATATATAATATGTATACATAATGTATAATATATATATATATATATATATATATATATATATATATATATATATATAAATAACATAATATATATATATATATATATAATATACTATATATATATGTATATATAATGTATAATATATATATATAAATATATATATATATAAATATATATATATAT
>NC_090750.1:77938512-78056012 GCF_036898095.1 Palaemon carinicauda
ATTGTTTCATGTTTTACCTTCAGCTCACAATCACAAATCTTTCGATACAGGGACTGACGTAAGTGAAAAAGACATCCATAATGAGAAACTATGTTGAATGATCACTTTGAACAATTACCAGTTAGATCAATTTCCTTTCGAACAATAACGTTTATTATGATTGTTCGAAAGCAATCCGAATACTTATCACTTCGAACAACTGCCTATTAGAATAATTCGCTATCGAACAATTTTATATTCGAATAACTGATTTCTAAATAATTGTTTCCGAATAATTTTCATTATACGGCAAGACCAGATACATTTTCTGTGACGTCAGCTGAATCTGTGACGTCAGTTTTCAGTACATGTGACGTCAGCTGAATCTGTGACGCCAGACAAATATGCAGAGTTTTTAGGGCACTACCACTGGTCATCTTCTCTCCAACACAACTTGAACTTAATGGAAAGAAGGGTAGAGAGGCTATTGGTATCTGTGACGTCCCTCACAGCTTAGGAATTTAGGGTACTGGACAACTTTCCTCCTTCAGCCTAGTAAATATTGAAAGCGTTCAAGGAAACAGGGGTCTCCGATACTTTTTATTATGACACCGTGGCTTTTTGACAAAACAAAAAATTTAATAAGGAATACTTTTAAAAAAGAATTAAATAAGATATTTACAAAAGAGTACATTTATGATAATTACTTAAATATTTAAATATGATTATAAGTTAAGAACGTTTGTACAATAAAATTTATTGCATATATATTTATTAATTGATTTAATTTGTATTGAGCTAATTTATAGCTATGTAAAACAATGTAGTTTATATCAGTATTTTGTAAAGAATAATTACGTATATAATGTAAATTGCTAAGATGTAATTGTATTTTTATAATAAAAGATAAAAAAAAATATTATTATTATTATTATTATTATTATTATTATTACTTGCTAAGCTACAACCCTTGTTAGAAAAGCAGGCTGCTATAAACCCAGTGGCTCCAACAGGGAGAAAATAGCCCGGTGAGGGAAAGAAAAGAAGGGAAAATAAAATATTTTAAGAACAGTAACAACATTAGAATTAATATTTCCTATATAAACCATCAAAACTTTAGCAAAACAAGAGGAAGAGAAATAAGATAGAATAGTGTGCCCGAGTGTACCCTCAAGCAAGAGAACTCTAACCCAAGACAGTGCAAGGACCACGGTACAGAGGCTATGGCACTACCCAAGACTAAATTATGAATGTTGACTATGAACATGGTTTGCACTCACTAAGTTAAAAAACTTGAACAAATCCACGACAACATATAAAAAAACAATTTTATCAATTCAATAAAACTTCAAATAAAGTTAAAATCATTTGTTCTGAAAGATAGTTTGATTCAAGGAGAGCAAAAGTCCTGAATTAAGTTACTTAATGACAACTTAATCAGGTAATGAATCTCCCAAGAGAGAAATTTATATCTCAGGTGTGGCATTTCTCCTCACGAGATATGATTGCACTTTTAAAAGATTCAAGGCTAATAGTAGACCAAATATCAATGGAATAATTTCCATTATCAAAACTAATAACGTGAATGATAAAAAAAACTACTTTTGATGCTTTCATACATACAGATTTTCGTACAACCTTGCATGAATATAGATATAAAGGAAGAGAGAGAGAGAGAGAGAGAGAGAGAGAGAGAGAGAGAGAGAGAGAGAGAGAGAGAGAGAGAGAGAGAGGGGTATGGCGTCACGCAAATAGTCACCTTTCCCCCAACCCCGAGTCCTCTCTCTCTCTCTAAGTCTTCCAAGTCCAAAGGATAAAATGTTATATATGTGCAGAGCTTAAATGATATCAAAAGTACCAAATTATAACAAAGTTAAACAAAATAATTGGACTATGATGATGAATGAAAAAAAAAATGAAAAAAAAACAAAGTTATTGAAGGTAATCCAGGTATTAAGAATTTCTTCATCATAGTTGAAATAGAGAAAATTGTGTAAATGATTATTTACTTCAAGAATTCTATGTACCTGCGAATTCAACTTAAACCTTCTCTCTAAAGATGGCTATTGTAACCCATAGGTCTATTGAAAAGTTGCAGACTGACCACCTAATTAAACCATAAAAAGACTGCAAGTTTGTCTGACGTCACAGCTGCAGATTTACTGATCAAATATGTTGAACATACGAGAGAGAGAGAGAGAGAGAGAGAGAGAGAGAGAGAGAGAGAGAGAGAGAGAGAGAGAGAGAGAGAGATTCTCACATTTGCATCCATGACGTCAGACAAATACTTATCTTTTTTTCTGTTTAAATTGATGGTCAATTTCTGCAGGGTTTCCTTTCTCGCGTACTTAAGAAAAGGGAATGGGGATGAATATTTTAAATAGAATACAAACTAGAGTGGCACTCAGTAGAGCAAAGACCTCCGCCACGGCAGCTTATTTCTCGACCTTTTACTTGACCTTGACTTTTGATCTAGGACTTTCAAAATTGAATCACCTCCACGTTTCTACATAGCAATTAATCCCTGAAAGTTTCACTACTCTGAGAGTAAAATTGTGGCCAAGAAGTTGTTCACTAACAAACAAACATACATACGGTTCGCACACACACACAAACAACGGCGAAAAACATAACCTCCTCCCAACTTCATTGGCGGATGTAAAAAGACAAGAAAAATAAATCTGAGAAAGACAAAAATTACAATTATATTCTCAAATATAAAACGGATTAATTCTGAAATCTTTTAAGAACATGTTCCTAATCGATTATCTAAATGAATGATCTATACTCCCAAAGAGATGGCCTTTGCAAGATGAGTAGACTGACCACCGAATCAGATCAATAAAATCTCCATATTTGTCTGACGTCACAACTTCACCTGTACAATATTTACACAACTAAAAATAGCTATTAAGAACTAACGGTTCCGATTAGAATAATATATACTAATTGCTTACATCATTTTAATAATTCTAAGACCACAGTTGTAAATATGTATCAGAAATATAGTTCTATATAATTTTGATATTTATGTAGACGAAATTTTATAATTTTGATATTCATGTAGACGAAATTTTATAAGTCCTATTGATATAAGCACTTATTGAAACTTGTTAATCTGTAGGCTATATCCCCCGTCACAAAAATTCTACAGATAGTTGTAAATAACAAGACAAGATTTTTTGTAAGTTTAAATAATTTGAACAAGAAATGATTTTTATTTTCACAAAAATTACATCTTAATAACTATATTTGAGAAGAAGAGGACGAGGAAAGGATTAATAGACTACGTACGAAAATATATTGCATACGTGACGTCACAGTCTCAGCTGCAAGGGAATAGGATCAGATTTACAAAGAAGGATCTTTTATTGCGACTAACGTTAGTCATTGGAATACGGCTGCGATGGAAAGGGAGGGAAATTACAGATAGGTTAAGCTAGTTCAGTGGTAACGTGTTCGCCTAGCATTCGCATTGCATCAGATCGATCCCAGCCCCGAACTGTGAGTTTAACGTGTTTACTGGAAAGGTCACCACTGCGGTTAGGCACATGAGTTGGGGTTGGGCTTGGCCGGCTGACGTTCTGGCGAGTATCTATTCTTATGAAACTGGAACCAGACACCTTTACCTTAACCTTTATGATCATTCTCATCGGCTTTGGGTGAAGATATGGTTCAGAATACTTCGCTTGCCAGTTAAATACATCAGATACGTTAAACAATATTATATGAAGCATTTCTTTCATTGGCATCCTATTGGCGAATGGTATATAAACGTCTCTCTCTCTCTCTCTCTCTCTCTCTCTCTCTCTCTCTCTCTCTCTCTCCTCTCCTTTTAGGTCATTGTATCCCTTATCAACCTTTCAATTTTTCTATTAATGCTTGGGACATATTATATCATTGTTTGTCAAATTTCCTTTTACGCCTTTACCTGTCAGCAATTATGTTCCTCATGATCTAAAATTTTGAATAGTGAAATTCTTAATGTTTTGTTTTCTGAAGTTTCCCGTCAGCCGGTAATTTTTTTTTCTTTTTAATTTGTAACTTGCCATAATTAAACATAGTTGTAGTTTCTATGTATCACTGAAACATAACTTGAGTTTTACATATCAACCAAACCATTTTTTTTCTTCGTTTTTATCGATACAACCAAATCATAAAATCATATAATTGTAGTCATTAAAATAACATCATTCCAATTATAAACTTTACATGTATCATATCTTTATTCAAAACGTTTTAAATGCTTTGAAAAAAGTATATATACTTAATGGATTCTTTAAACCTATAATGAAACCAAGAAACAGCTTTACTGAAATACATAATTTACTAAGGGTATGATAATAAGGTTTATTTTATAACTGATTTACACTCTGGAACGCCCCTTATTGACAAACGCAAATTCGCAGGTGGATGACGCAACTCGGTCGAGCGTTGGCGAAGACAGAAATGTGACCATTCTCTTTTTCATTATTCCATATGTCTGTGTTGATTGCGCTGATTATAAGAATATCAAAATACACCATATTCATGCACCTTCTAGCATATAACTATTACTCCTTAAATGATTTGAATCTGTAACGAATAATGACATTCACCATTCAAGAAAATTCCATTTGGCAGCGCTGTTCCAAACTCGTCCCACCAACATTAACGATGCTGATGATTGTTACCATGGTCACTTGTACAAGAAAATCACCTACCATCCATGTGTTCGGATGTGAAAAGAAATTCTAAGCACTTGCATAAGTAAACTCAGGTTGCTTCCGATAGCATATGAAAAATTCAGACCATTTTTCTGATAAAAATACTTATTCGTAATGAGGAAACGATCGTTGGACAATTTACCAACTACCAATTCTCTAGCCTCTACCTTCCCAACTCATTTTTTTTCACCCACGTGTTCGCCAAATAATAATCTATATTAGTTGGGAAAAGGTGCCTCTAATGCCATCTATTGGCGGTAAAGTAAAACTTATTACGATGTAAAGGGAGAGGGGGGGGGGGAGGGGGGGGAGAGCTAGGGGAGCGTGTTATAATGCCATTCTGAATGTAACGATATTGTTATTCTACGTAGTTTCTATTAACAGTAGATGTCATACCATGAAACATATCAATTATATTTGGTTTCCATTAGAAGGTAGTTGGAAATTAGATCAAATAGCTGTGTAATTTACTCGATTGTCTTACCGATTCCGAGACGTGGCACATTATCTGGTGACCCCACTCACCCCCAAATGTAATTAAACCAACGATTGTTTGCTGTGCAAGTATTTCTGTGACATTTATTGTGAAAATTGTAATTTCCTAAGAATTAGGCTGTGGCCAGACAATATGGAATACCAAGTTCACGTGCGTCTGTTATGTAATAATTTTGTGCACTGAACTATGTACTCTTAATTTATTTAGGCTTCCATTCACATTCTCACAATTGACCAAAACATTCAACCAAATAAGGTACTTTAAATTTTCTTTCCAACAATAAAATCAACGATAAAAATGAAAGGAAATTTAAGGAGAAAATACAGAGATGCTGTTTGTGACCTGTGTAAATTAAATAATACAAAACCCTTTGGAACGTGAACAGAACGAGAAACTAAACAGGGTATGTTGCAAAATAGGAGAAGACGGCCTTAAATTTGAAACAAGAAATTAGTTAGAAAATCATAAAAGGTTGCTAACTTGCTATAACTAATTTCATGGTGAATGTGAATAAAATAATTACTCTTAAACTTCTCTTCAAGTAAAACAGTAAAAAAGTTCTTTGTGATAAAAGAAAACAATTAAGCCTTGGTTTGGAAGAAGGTCTAAGACCAATTTTATACTATAAATTAAACTCACACAAAGTTTTTGCTTAAGATGATAAATTTTGTATTGGTTTACACCAAAAATAAATAGAAGGCTGCAGATTATTGGACGGACGAGTAAACTATAATGTTGCTCGCATAGTACTCATCAAAATAATTTCATTATATATCGATATTTTAAATTTCTATGTGATTTTTCATTTATAAAACCCTTTAAATTTATATCATATTCCAAAATTAGTTCAAATTTTATATTTCTCAAAATACTATATACATATATTTAATAGGGATTTGACTCATTTCCATTACTGTACAGTATAACCATTTTATTCTTTAAAATCAGTGGGGGGGGGGGGGCGTGCTAATTTTCTTCCGTGCATCTTGCTCAAACATTTATGGACGATTTAAATCAGCTAATTGAAGAATAAAATCACTTAGATCAAGGCCCAAGATGAAGAAATGAGGAATTATGCCGCAGTAACTAAAAAGAAAGATTAAAAATGGCTTATGAGAGTTTGCACAACAGCCAGCCACCTCTCTAACTTATTGCGTAGGCCCAATAACCTACGAAAAACGACCCAAGTTATGATGAAGGTCAATGTGAAGTGATGACGGTTTTCTTCGTGGCGTCAAATTCCCGGACGGACGAGATGCTATTTTTCTTTTAGACTGTCAAAATAATTATATCTAATAAAGAAAGAGGATTTGATTTACATTTGCTGAATACTAAGTTTTCGTCTAGCTAAAGGCATTTCCATCATTGATAAAGAGCCTTTTCTCTCTCTCTCTCTCTCTCTCTCTCTCTCTCTCTCTCTCTCTCTCTCTCTCAATCCCATAAATATTATAATTTTTTTTTTCCAGATGGAAACAGGTAGTCAAACACTTGGTACAGGGTAGCGAGTGAATTACAGAGCACATTTCAAAAATGCTTTTTATATACAAAAACCAGAAAGGTTAAATACAATGAAAGCATTGGCATTATTTAAACTCCATCTGAATTCTATGGCCTTTTAACGTCATGAGTCAAGTCCTAATATCACATGTTAAAAGTATTATTCAAACTTACTCTTTTCCCAGGCGCCATCTTTGTTTGTATGGTCGTAAGACAGTTTCACCATTTCCATAAATCTTTATATTTGTATGCATAAATATATCAACGACGTTGTCAAAAGAAATATAGATATTCCTTCTCATTTGCAATGCTTTGATAGCCTCGATCACTTTACAAATTCATGTTTTCAACAAAACAACATTTCACAGACAAGCTAAAATAGTCATCTTTTTCCCCCCTGACTGAAATTCCCCCCGGGAAAATTAGCCTAGGATCGAGCTCCCCCCGGGAAAAGCAGCCCTTGCTGTTATTCCCCCAGGGGGAATTTCAGCCCTAAGATATTTTTTCCCCCCCTAGGCCATTTCTCCCCCACCCTCCCATACACAGAAACTATTTTGATGAATTAAATAATCAACGGTAAGTTTGACAAAATATTAGGAATATATATATATATATATATATATATATATATATATATATATATATATATATATAGTGAAAACCTTACTCTTCTTTTGTACTGTCCTGCAAAAAATAAAAAAGTACACTTGATGTTAAGAAGCACTATGCATGAGAAAGGAGATAATACCAATTCAGTTGTGTTACCAGAGATTATGGGGGAACCGAGTGGGAAACTGGGGTTTTTAGGGTGGGGAAATATCATGAACGAGTGATTTAACGCAATAATAATGGTCAGAAATGCAAAATAAGAAAAAGATAACCAGTGGGAAAAATATATGGATCATGTAAGTGGCTGAACATAGGCCAAACATGATTATTTAACATAATTGAGATTTGTAAAAGGATACAGAACTTAACAAACCCACCTAACCTAACCTAGCAGTTCGCAGGTCACAACCCCTAGCCGGGGCCAAGCCCCCGCAACCCCTTCCCGGGTCACAGCCTATAGCCGGGGGCAAGCCCCCAGACCCCCTTCCCAGATCACAGTCCCTAGCCGGGGGCAAGCCACAGACCCCCTTCCCAGATCACAGCCCCTAGCCAGGGTCAAGCCCCCGGACACCCTTCCCAGGTCACAAACCTTCCCAGGTCACAACCCCTAGCGGAAATCACAAACCTTCCCAGGTCACAGCCCCCAGACCCCCTTCTCAGGTCACAACCCCTAGCCGGGGGCAAGCCCCCGGACACCCTTCCCAGGTCACAGCCTATAGCCAGGGGCAAGCCCCCAGACCCCCTTCTCAGGTCACAACCCCTAGCCGGGGGCAAGCCCCCAGACCCCCTTCCCAGATCACAGTCCCTAGCCGGGGGCAAGCCACAGACCCCCTTCCCAGATCACAGCCCCTAGCCAGGGTCAAGCCCCCGGACACCCTTCCCAGGTCACAAACCTTCCCAGGTCACAACCCCTAGCGGAAGTCACAAACCTTCCCAGGTCACAGCCCCTAGCTGGGGGCAAGCCCCCAGACCCCCTTCTCAGGTCACAACCCCTAGCCGGGGGCAAGCCCCCGGACACCCTTCCCAGGTCACAGCCTATAGCCAGGGGCAAGCCCCCAGACCCCCTTCTCAGGTCACAACCCCTTGCCGGGGGCAAGCCCCCAGACCCCCTTTCCAGGTCACAGCCTATAGCCGGGGGCAAGCCCCCAGACCCCCTTCCCAGATCACAGCCCCTAGCCGGGGGCAAGCCCCAGACCCCCTTCCCAGATCATAGCCCCTAGCCAGGGTCAAGCCCCCGGACACCCTTCCCAGGTCACAAACCTTCCCAGGTCACAACCCCTAACGGAAGTCACAAACCTTCCCAGGTCACAGCCCCTAGCTGGGGGCAAGCCCCCAGACCCCCTTCTCAGGTCACAAACCCTAGCTGGGGGCAAGCCCCCGGACACCCTTCCCTGGTCACAAGCCCTTGGACTATCCCAATATCCTAATATAAGCTTCAGCCTGTATCATAAATTCTTTAAACAAACAGGCATTTTTTTGTTGCATCTGGAGATTTAAAGTTACATCTGCACAAATTTCTTGAATTGAGGATATATATACTAAAGAATTTGATTGTTCCCTCACATCCTTTGGAAATCAGCAAGTTTGATTTCTAAGCAATATTGCAAGGGGTTTGATAAGGATTCACCAAGAAACTGAGTAGCAAACTTAAAATTCATTGTTCTTTTTATCCACGCAATACGTTGTAACCTAAATTTATTGCCTAAATGTAACCCTTCAATGTCTTGCAATTTGTGCAGCTTTTCTATGAAATCCCATTGAATTTGATTCCCATGGCAAACAAAAAAAAAAAATAATGGCTACCTCCACCAATCAAAGGGGGAATCTTGTCCCAGAGGGGGGAATATTATCCTGGGACAAAGTTCCCCCGGGGGGATATATATCCTGGGCCATATTTCCCCCGGGAGGAATTTCGGACGGGGAGGGGGGGGGGGGAAGCAGACGTTCTGGCGAGTATCTATTCTTATGAAACTGGAATTGAAACCAGACACCTTTACCTTAACCTTTATGATAATTCTCATCGTCCAAACAATTGTTGTTGTTTCTCTCCTTAAACGTTTAGCTTTGGGTGAAGATATGGTTTAGAGTATTTCACTTGCAAGTCAAATACATCAGATACATTAAACAATATTATATGAAACGTTTCTTTGATTGGCATCCTATGGGCAAATCGTAAATAACCATCTCTCTCTCTCTCTCTCTCTCTCTCTCTCTCTCTCTCTCTCTCTCTCTCTCTCTCTCTCAGTATCTTTACCAACCTTTCAATTCTTCCTTTGATGTTTGGGACACATTATACCGTTGTTTATCAAATATCCTTTTTACGCCTACGCCTGAAACCAATTATGTTCCTCAAGATCCAAAATTTCAATAGTGAAATTCTTAAAGTTTTGATTTCTGAAATTTCCCGTAAACATAATATCTCAGGTGTTTTCTTTTCAAATTTGCAACTTGCCATAATTGAACATTGGATGATAAGTAACACTCCAGTAATGTTTCAGGAAATGATAAAAACTTCAACAATGTTATTTTTTTTTAGATACAACCATTTCATAATACCATAATTGTAGTCATCAAAATAACATAATTTCAATTATATATTTTGCATGTATCATATCATTATTCAAAACCCTTTTAATACTTTGAAAGAAAGTATGTATACTTAATGGATTCTTTAAACCTGTAATGAAACCAAGAAACAGCTTTACTGACATGCATACATTTACTAAGGAAATGATAATAAGGATTATTTTAAAACTGATTTGCACTCTGGAACGCCCTTATTGACAAACAAATTCGCAGGTGGATGACGCAACACAGCCGGGCGTTGGCGAAGACACAGAAATGTGACCATTTTCTTTTTCATTATTCGATTTGCCTATGTTGATTGCACTGATTATAAGAACATCAAATAACACTAAAGTTATGCTCTTCTGGCATATATCTATTACTCCTCAAATGATTTAAATCTGTAATGAATAATGACATTCACCATTCAAGGAAATTCCATTTGGCAGCGCTGTTCCAAACTCGTCCCACCAACATTAACTATGCTGATGATTGTTACCGTGGTCACTTGTACAAGGAAATCACCTACCATCCATGTGTTCGAATGTGAAAAGAAATTCTAAACTCTTGCAGAAGTAAACTCAGGTTGCTTCCGATAGCATATTAAAAATTCAGACCATTTCCCGATAAAAAATATTCATTCGTAATAAGGAAACAATCGTTGGACAATTTACCAACAACCTATTCTCTAGCCTCTACCTTCATAGCATACCACTCAAGGCTCAACTCTCGAGCGAAGAGGACGTGTTCCCACCGCTGTAGTTGTTTTTTGAGGTTTATACAATTATACGGACTTTGAAGTTATCTGACCGTTCACAGATGGCTTATGGCTAATACTATTAACAGCAACATTCAAGTATTTGAAGGAGCTCGGGAGGACATCATTATGGATTTAGATATGTCTAGTAGCAGCGATGACGACCAACCTTTTATCACAGTTGAAAGCAAGAAAATGAAGAAAAGGAAAATGAGCAGTGTTGTTGTATCTAATGGGATGTCTGATGATAAACGAAAGAAGTTTTTAGGTGAAGGCTCTACTACGAATCATCAAAAAGATGGTAAAGTTATTAATGCTAAAAGGCCTCGGCTGTATTTTCCGAGGAACGTTTTGGGCTTCCATGATCAGGTTCGTTGGGCAGTTCGGCTGTCCAAGTGTTATCCGGAATTTGAGGTTCTATTTAAGGAAGGGAGAAACATCCCATATATTACAGTAAAGGATGAGGTAGCTGTTGGTTTTTTAACAAAAAGTGGCTTTGAAAATATTGTAATGGAAAAACCAAAGGAACTGTATGGTGCATGTACAAAGGTAATTATTTTTGATTACCCTACTTACTTGGACCCAGAAGATGTTTTAGTTGACGACCTATTTATATGGGCAAAGCGCAGAGAAGTTAAAGTTGACGGCGAGTCTGTCCCTAAACCACAATTAATTGCACTCATCAAGGGTCCGCCAATAGAGAGAGTATTTATCAAGTGCCTTGGTTATAAACGTGTTGCAGTGTTCATTGACAACCCTGTCATGTGTTATAAGTGTTGCAGGTGGGGTCATATGGCCTGGAAGTGCCTGAATGACCATCGCTGTCGATTTTGTGGTAAGTCGCACGAGTCGAAGGTGTGTGGTGACAAAATCAAAGAAAAGGAAAAAATTGAACCAAAGTGCTGCAATTGTGGAGGTGCTCATAATGCTAGCTCTAGAGTGTGTCCCCGAATGCCCAAAAGTGATCGTTCAAATAATGGAAATCTAAGAAGTGATAGTTCTGGTGTTATTAATACTCAGGTTCCAGTGGCTAGTGAAAATTTCTGGGAAAAGCGTATGGAACAGCAAAACCAAATTTTGGTCAAGAATAAATCCCCTGAGGAGACTCAATTTCATTATAATAACTTTATCTCGGAGTTTCGTAAAGAGATAGCAGAACTGAAACAGGCAGTGTTAGCTATTAAGAATACTATGAATAGTATATATTTGCAAAATAAAAAGGTGGTTGTTAATGAAAGGGTGACTCAAAATGTTGTGGTTGCAGAGGTACATGACAATAGTGGTGAAAGCACAGTTACATGCGAGGCTGGTTTGTCAGCTAATAAGCCAGATTATGTGGAAAATGTGGTCGGAGATTTTACAATCATTCTTGATTCGATAACCGAGTATATGGAAAGTCCAACCAATCAGCTAAAAATGAATATTCTTCATTCTGCAAGCAAGTTAAGAAAGAGTATTTCTCAAAATGGCACATAAACTCCATATTATATCCTGGAATATAAATAGTTTAAGAAAACGAATTACTGATTTGCATGCTTATACTCAGTCTACAAACGTTGATATAATAGCTTTGCAGGAAGTAGGTAGAAATGTTTCCTCACTCCAAATTAACGGTTACAATCATTTTGAATTACAAGCTAATGAGTCCACGAATTGCAGAGGTTTAACTATTTACATAAAAAATAATATTCCAGCTTCGTATTACTTTGCTAGTAAAGTCAATGGTACTGAGTGTTTGGCTATTAAAGTAGCGCTTAAAGATGCAGAAATATATATCGTTAATATTTATGTACATGCGGATTCTTTGGTTATTGAGGACCTACCTGATGTAATTTTTTCTGAGGATTGTGTATTACTTGGTGATTTAAATGCTAGACATACTGCTCTTGGTAGTTGCTCCCGAAATCACAATGGGATTATTTTAAATAGATTTTTAGATTCGGTTGAAAATGCGTCTGTACTTGGTAATTGTGAAGCAACACATGTTAGAGGAGGCAGGCTTGATTATGCTATACTTTTCAACATGCCTGGAGTACAGACAGATTTCTCTGTTGTAACCACTTTACTAAGTGATCATTTTGCTCTTAGAATTAGTTTTTATTTAGAAAAGATTTCACTTATTAACAATGGAACTAGATACGTATTGCATGACAGGCAGAAAGATGATTTTATAGAAAAAGTAAGTGACTGGTACAAAGAGTATAAACTGCTAGGTATTGAGGATGAAAATGTTTTCCTTGAGGATCTGCTAACAGTAATAGAATCCATACTTTACAAACCACAGAAAAAACCTAATTCTGCCAGTAATCATAAACCTAGGTATCATAATGACAAAAAAGTGAAAGGCTGGAACAAGTTACTACGAAAATGCCATAGGGAATGGTCTAAAGACCAGAATATGCAATCCAGAGAAACGATGGTTACAGTGGCTGAACATGCTACAAAAAAGAGGCAAGAGGTTAGAAGTAAGTATTGGGAAGGTTTTTTACGCGACATCTCATTTTCAAAATCCCTACGTCAAATTTGGGATGGTGTCAATAAAGTAAGGGGGGTAAAAAGAAAGATAAATGCACATCCTAATGCCAGAGAAAAAGCAGAGGCATTAGCCGCCAAATGGTCGTATGCGTCGAACTTAGATTCTCTACCTCGAGATATACAGGAAAGCCTTAGGAAGTTACAGAAACAAAGACGTAGACTAGTTTGTATGCAGAAGAACTTAATGGATGACACCTGTATTCCTTTCACCAGGGATGAAATGTTAAATAGTGTTAAGAAGGGGAAGTCAACAGCTCCAGGTAAAGATGGCATAACATACGATATTATAAACTGTCTTATAGCAATGGAGGACAGTCCTCGTTTAGCATTGTTCAATTTATCATACAGTAATGGTCGCTTACCTATTAAATGGACAATTGCCCTCATGATACCTGTACCTAAGGGAAATAATGATTACAGACCTATCTCATTGACTTCTTGTTTATCAAAAACTATGGAACGTATGGTTTTAAATAGGTTGTTGTATAAAGTTGACGGGCTCCTTTCTCCGAATCTTTATGGTTTTTTGAGGAACAAGAGTACCTCTGATTGCGTATTAAAAAGCCTTAGTACTGCTGGTGTCAACTGTAGAATGTTTCTAGATTTAAAGGGAGCCTTTGATAAAGCCAATAAGGATGTAATATTGGAGTGTCTTGTTAAAAAGGGTATAAAGGGCAAGCTACTGATGTGGATTTCACAATATTTGAGTAACAGAAGGGGAACTGTTATGTTTCAGGGTTACGAGTCCACTGAAAAGTATTTTGAACTTGGTACTCCACAAGGGGGTGTGCTTAGCCCCATGATTTTTAATATATTGATGGACGAAATTGCAAGTTATAAATTTCATGGAAATTCACAAGTAATCATTTATGCAGATGACATTCTCATACAATGCAAATCAGAGGAGACTTTGAGTATCGTGTTGACTGAAATGTCAGATCTTTGTATATCTTTAGGTCTTGTGGTAAATGAGAGTAAGACAAAATATCAATCACGAATAGTTAGTGATAAAGAATTCTGGCTGAATGGAGTAAAACTAGAAAGAGTAACAATTTATAAATATTTGGGTATGTATATTGGGTTTGGTAAAATAATGGATCAAATTACCTATGTGAAGAACATCTGTACATCTCGGCTTAAGCCATTACGTGTTTTGTCAAATCGTGGTAACGGTGTTGGTATTCCAATATTAAGGTCTGTATATCTTGCCACTATTAGAAGTATCATAGACTACTCGGCTCCAGTTTTATGTAGTTTTTCAGATAAAGATCTTCGCCCCTTGGAATTGTTGCAAAACGAAGCTATGAGGGTAATATTAGGTTGCCCTAGAACTGCAAGGATTGAAATAATGCGAATGGAGCTGAATTTCCCGCGTGTTACTCAAAGAATAAGAGAGTTGGCAGTCTCCTCAATTATAAGACTGATTAGACAGAATGATAGGCATTTCAAAATTATTATAAATAGATATGTGAAAGGCGTTCCAGGATTCTTCACACAATGAATATTCACGAAAGCTTTGTAAAATATTGAATGACTATAATGTTTTTGATTTCTGTGTACCTTTGCCAAGTTCACGTCTAATAAAACCTTGGATTACTGAGAAAGTAGATATAAGTATAGAGCAACTTGATTTGAGAAAAAGGGACAGCAATCCCCTTGAACTTAAACAGCTGTTTTTGGAAAAGATATCTCGGTACCCAAAGGATACGGCGATTCATGCTTATTGTGATGGTTCTGTTACCGGATGTCGAGCTGGTCTTGGTGTTGTAATTAGAGAATTTTTTGAATTTGGTTATAGTACAGAGGAGAGAATATCTAAGCGTATTGGCGACCATAGCTCATCTACCACTGCTGAGCTGTTTGCCATATATGAGTGTTTGAAATTTGGAATTCATAAAGAAAAATCTATAATATGTTTTGTTGATAGTCAGAGTGCTCTTTTGGCTTTAAATGCCAAATTACCTTCAGATGAGGAAATAGTTACCAAATGCAACGAGTACATTTCTGTCATAAAAGGGTCAGGATACAGTGTAAAATTCGTCTGGATACCCTCACATTGTGGTATATATTTTAACGATGTTGCTGATGAATTAGCAAAACAGGGGTGCAATAAAGAATCTATAGATTACGCCACTTTAGTTAGTATGAGGAAAATAAAGTCACACATGGCAAGAGTAAGGGAAGGTTGGAATATTGAGATTGCTAGGGCAATCATGAGTAACGGCAGTAACAGTATGTCTCATTATGATTATGTAAGTAACAACACACGTTTTACTTATGGAAAGTCTTCAGCTAAATATGATGGAATTGTTATGAGACTTAAACTAGGCTATAAATACTATTGGGAATATAAGAGTGGAGAGGGTACCCCTTGTAAATTATGTGGCGCTGCAAACTCGCACACACTGCAACATTACATTATGGAATGTAGTTCTTTGGCAGAATTTAGGAATCTTGATGATAATTTTGAACAAATGGTGTGTTTTTTCATTAATAATAATTTGTACAAGAATATTGCAAATAAATTTAAAAAAACTGATATAAGGTACTAAAATTGTGAAGTTACTATATTACTTTTTATTTGTATAATGTTTTGAGTTTGCTGCAGTAATATAGAATTTGAAATGGAAGTGGTTGTTCTCTGTACATTAAATAATAGTTCTCCTTTTATGTGAAAACGGTCTGTAAAATGTATTTTATATAAAAAAATTTTTTTGGTTATTTTGTAATGTGTAATGTAGCTTTCAAATTTATTATAACAGGGACTCCTCGTGGTTCCAAATACATGCGATTTCTGTGGCGCGAGGTAGCAGGTCGAGCGCACCTTCGCCTTTGGAGTCGTGGTTTTTGGCATCGCGGCGGGTCCGTTTTTGTTGCGGCGGGTTTTGGTGTCGTTTCCTTGTTGAATGATTGTTTTTGTGATGAATTTGTGAAGTGTGTGCATATTTTCTTGAGTCTTGGACGATTTTGTGAGGCTGGCCTCTTCGTGGTCTTGTTGTCGGCTCGCACCGTCGGGCCCAGAATCGTAATTGTCATTGCTTTATCAAATTATAACTATGATTAATTTATATGTAATTTCAGTCTGTGAAATAAATATATAAGGTTTGTGCTAATGTACTTTGGGTAAATGTGAAATTATTCATGTAGGTGTTTTCATTTGTAAAAACTGTTACTAATTGTATTTTTTGAGTCATGTAAATTATTACTAGGTTTTACCTTTGTATTTAGCTTTTGTTCATTTATGTATATTAAAGATAATTTATGTAAATTAAAGATAGAGTGGGCTGTCTAGCAAGACTAACAGCTCCTTTTGACCACTTTTTGTCAATAAATTTTTTGAATTTGAATTTGAATGAATCATAGCATACTTTTTTGACCCACGTGGTCACCAAATAATAATGTATATTAGGCAGGACAAGGTGCCTCTGATGCCATCTATTGGCAGTAAAGTAAAACTTTTTACGATGTAAGAGGAGGGGGTAAGCTATGGGTGTATGTTATTTGCCATTCTGAATGTAACGATATTGTTATTCTACGGCGTTTTTATTAACAATACATGTCATACCATGAAACATATCAATTATATTTGGTTTCCATAAGAAGGTAGTTGGAAATTGGATCAAATAGCTGTGTAATTACTCGATTGTCTCACCGATTTCGAGACGTGGCACATTATCTGGTGATCCCCCCCCCCCCTCACCCCCAAATGTAATTGAACTAACGATTGTTTGCTGAGCAAATATTTGTGACATTTATTGTGAAAATTGTAATTTCCTAAGAATTAGGACAACAGAAATGAAGTAATGAAAATTATAATGAGGGGATGATGGGGATAATTAGCGATTTGGTACTCTACTGCTAAGGCCATCTATTGGCCATTAAAATAAACTGTGTAGAGCGCTCTTTAATCCTTACGTTCTGGAAGCGTCCATGACGTCTCTTAGAGTTTTAAAATAGACCAAAATGGCTTACTTAATTGGACCTGTATATAATTTATACACACATTTCTACATAAGTATCAATCTATCACCCTTTTCCAACTGGATATAATCCTTCACATGAATGGAACAAGGGACATGTGCTGCCATCTTTAGAGAAGAAGAAGAAATACTCTGATTCTAATCAAATTTTGAGACATCTGCAATTACTAAACCATACTTTCATTGTAGTTTTTTTCATTAATTCATCACAAATTCATAATGTCCATGACACTATTTTCTTTTGATTTTAGGCTCTAAGTTATGATAATTATATGTAAAATACATATATATATTACAAATATAAAGAGGAAATTCCAATATTATAAAAGTAAAGAGTTGGAACTCAGCCATAGAATTAGAAACCCCCAAATTTAACCAAAATATATTCATGTCCGCAGCAAATACATTGTTACCCAATCATAAGCCCAATTATAGATAACAATCCCCTATAAAGTGTGCCTTGTTACATTGAGTAAAGTTGTACTAGTCAGGGCCACCCATACCAGGCTGGTTTGCTGCGAGTGATCAGACAAAATTCTCCCACCATCACCAATCCGCCCTGGTCAGCGTGGTGATGAAAACTGGTCAAATCGCAGACATGAATAAAGACATATCTGAGGCCTTTGTCCTGCAGTGGACTAGAAACGGCTGCATTTTCTGTTGTATATGAAAGGTTCTTATGGTATTTTGATCTACTGCAGGGTCATAGTTATGATATCTAAGAATTTCTCCTTCTAAGAAACTTGACAAAGAAACTCGCCTGGCTAGAATATTTTTTTGGGCTTTGCTTTCAAACTCAGATGCCAGATAATACTCTTCTAGCCACAATAAATAATAAAAAACACTACACACGAATCAATACAAACTAACTTGTAGATAGAAAAAGCTATAAGACTCGAGGACATAAAGAAAAACAGCATATTTTGAAAACAAAGAGGTGATAATTATGGCCTAATAGCGAAGTATACCCTTCAGAATCCCATGGAAACGTGCAGTATTTTTTGTTGATTTTTCCACAGGTATTAATTTTCTTATGTGAATGCTGCTTATGATCAATAATACCAGATAAGAACACTATTCCTATTTCATTTTGATAGATACCACATGGAGGCAGTTTTATAATAAAAGTAGCCTTATTAGTAAGATGTAAACTTAATAAAAGCATCATGATCAGTGGAAATGATAAGATATAAACCTGACCTCAAAAGAAAGCGACCAGAATAGGAGAGAGAGAGAGAGAGAGAGAGAGAGAGAGAGAGAGAGAGAGAGAGAGAGAGAGAGAGAGAGAGAGAGAGAGAGAGAGCTCATTGGTCAGTAACATCCGTAGCTGTGACGTCAGACAAATATGCATCCTTTTTCGAGTCTTTCTGAAGGTCAGTTTCCACATCTTTTGATCAGAGTCTCTGGCAGAGGTCGCTCGTATTAAAACAGATTCTCAGTGATGTACAGATAGGCCTATATGGCAGGCCTGAAGAGATAGTTTTTGAACAATAGGATTACTTTCTAAAAAGATATTTTCATTACTATGTAAGAGCAATAGAAACAGATTGAATAGAAATTTGATATATTTAAACATCATGAAGGATTTGAATTTGAAATTGTATTTGCAAATGAAAGAAAACCGAATACGAAATCAGAGTAAGGGAAATAAATAAAAAGAAACTTAAAATCTGAAGAAAAAAATCATAATAAACTAGATTTAAGTAAATAAATAATTATAAATATTTTTCAATTGACTAACTAGCTGGTTGACAAGAATGAGAGAAAACTGATATGCAATATAATTCAGGGGTAACCTTCCTATTTATCTTAGGACAACCGTTGTATCCCTCTGATCAATTGAAGAGTTGCAAAGACTGACCATCGCAAAGACCCTAAAATGTCTACATATTTTTCTGACGTCACAGTCCTTGCCATTGCTAAATAGATTTCAAATGACGCCAAGAAGTAGGCGGGGCTCTTCAATTGACGGTCTCGTGTTCTCAAGGTCAACATTCCTATGTGAAGACGAAAAAAGCATAGTTAACTTGATTGCATTGAATCTTGAAACAAGTAGGAAATAACTAGTGATATTGGTAACGGATTCATTTTTTTTTTCCTGTCTATTTAGGTTGTTCATAAACCCATTTTCAAGTTGAGGTTCAGTCATTATTTATCCAATTTTGGCAATGTACTATTCGTATACTCTATCTCTCTTAATTTTGTTTTCTCTCCCACGAATAACTGTCCACATCTGGTCAGGAGAAGCAGCTGCATCTGTGACGTCAGACAAATATGCAGACTTTTTCTGGGCTTTTCGATGGTCAGTCTTTGCAACTATTCTCTCTCTCTCTCTCTCTCTCTCTCTCTCTCTCTCTCTCTCTCTCTCTCTCTCTCTCTCTCTCTCTCCTATGCATTTAGTCAGTACCATCTGCAGCTGTGACGTCAGACAAATAAGCAGACTTTTTCTGGCTCTTTCGATGGTCAGTCTCCATCGTTCCATTTTGGTCATCACTTGAAAATACAAATCGTTTATTCTAAATCAGTTTTTTAAATACAGCAAGAAACTCATTTATCTCTTTAATATACTAATTGATTCGTTATCACCATTTGTTAAAATAATATTTATCTTTTATATAAAACTTGAATGTACTTTATGAAATTCGACAAAAATGGACTGTTAGTGCTGTCTATTCCTTAGTCGTTATTAAGAAAGCTAATACTTTTTTCTACGAGCGAAAGATAATTAAAAATAACAGCTTTCAGTTCTTTCTCAATTGTCTGGCCTGGCTACTAAATTAAGCCCTACCTTCTGAATCTGAGTGAAAAAGTTTTCAATTCGTATGTTAAAAGTACATAGCCGTATACTTAACATGGATTTCTGAATGACTCCAGAACTGAAATTTCCAGGAGCAGTCCTGAACAACTCCTCCCAGAGCTTCAAATGACTTCTGAAGACCTGATCTTCATTTTTTCAAAAGAAGCCTGCAACACCTCACATGATCTGTATGTAGCTGGCGAAATCTAACCAAGGTGTTGCGCGTCAATCAGAGTAAGAGGAAATGAGTTGATGACTGGGAGAAGGATTTCACTTAACTCACAGAGATCGCGTTCTGGCGGAATAGGAAGCTGCCGGTAAGAATTGTGTGTTACGTCTTCGAAACATCATCAACTACAGATGGTTTTGGTTGCTGCCGAAGTTGCCGATCGTTCGTTTTATATCGCCCGACCTATAGAAAGACACGGGATCTTCCGTTGGCAGCTGAGATTTGAAGATCATAATGTATGCGCCTTGAAGGATCCTTTGCATGGGCTTTTGCGACAACGATGTCTTATTAAAGGAGACTCTTGGAAAAAGTACGAGGCTTTGTATCGGTCCAAAAACAGATTGCAGGGAATGAGGATGGAGGCAGAATGGTTCAACTGAACGGTGAGTGACGCGTAGTTCTTCAACAGGATTGTCCCAAAATTCGCCATTGAAGTAAGGACATATCCAGAAGACATTGGTAAATATATCAAGTTGCTCGTCATTTACTTTGGCAAGATAGTGTATGCGGAGAAATCGATAGTATTCATCCCTTTACTCATTGCCCAGATAGGTAAAGAATAAATGCCTTCGATTTCCCTGAGGAAACTGACGAAGTGAGGACTCGCGGCACTGAAATCTCTTTTGAAATCTAGAAGGACACTGACAACCTAAGGAAAAGAGACAATGAAATCTCGAAAGAAACAGATAATCTAATGAAAGAAGATCTTGAAAACTAGAAGAAAGGAGAAAACAGCGAAGAGGAGCCTCTAATGCCAGAGGTAAGACACCTAAAAATAGAGAGCCTCTAATGCTAGAAGTAAGGCACCTAAAATATAGATCGAAGACCCTCTAATGCTAAAAGTATGGAACCTAGAAATATATGTCAAAGAACTTCTAATGCTAGAAGTGTGGGAGCTAAAGAGAGAGGTCAAAGAACTTCTAATGTTAGAGGTGTGGGAGCTATAAAGAAAGGTCAAAGAACTTCTAATGCTTGAGGTAAGGGAGCTGAACAGAGGTCAAAGAACTTCTAATGTAGAGGTGTGGGAGCTAAAAAGAAGTAAAAAAACTTCTAATGCTAAAGGTGTGAGAGCTAAAAAGAGGTCAAAGAACTTCTAATGCTAGAGGTGTGGGAGCTAAAAAGAGGTCAAAGAACTTCTAATGCTAGAAGTGTGGGAGCTAAAAAGATGTCAAAGAACTTCTAATGCTAGAGGTGTGGGAGCTAAAAAGAAGTCAAAGAACTTCTAATGCTAGAGGTGTTGGAGCTAAAAAGAGGTCAAAGAACTTCTAATATTAGAGGTGTGGGAGCTATAAAGAAAGGTCAAAGAACTTCTAATGCTTGAGGTAAGGGAGCTGAACAGAGGTCAAAGAACTTCTAATGCTAGAGGTGTGGGAGCTAAAAAGAAGTAAAAAAACTTCTAATGCTAAAGGTGTGGGAGCTAAAAAGAGGTCAAAGAACTTCTAATGCTAGAGGTGTGGGAGCTAAAAAGAAGTCAAGAACTTCTAATGCTAGAGGCGTTGAAGCAAAAAAGAGGTCAAAGAACTTCTAATGCTAGAGGTGTGGGAGCTAAAAAGAGGTCAAAGAACTTCTAATGCTAAAGGTGTGGGAGCTAAAAAGAGGTCAAAGAACTTCTAATGCAAGGGGTGTGGGAGATAAAAAGAGGTCAAAGAACTTCTAATGCAAGGGGTGGGGGAACAAGGGGTAGGGGAGCTAAAAAGAGGTCAAAGAACTTCTAATGCAAGGGGTGGGGGAGCTAAAAAAGAAGTCAAAGAACTTCTAATGCAAGGGGTGTGGGAGCTAAAAAGAGGTCAAAGAACTTCTAATGCAAGGGATGAGGGAGCTAAAAATAGGTCAAATAACTTCTAATGCAAGGGGTGTGGGAGCTAAAAAGAAGTCAAAGAACTTCTAATGCAAGGGGTGTGGGAGCTAAAAAGAGGTCAAAGAACTTCTAATGCAAGGGGTGTGGGAGCTAAAAAGAGGTCAAAGAACTTCAAATGGAAGGGGTGGGGGAGCTAAAAAAAAAAAGGTCAAAGAACTTCTAAAGCAAGGGGTGTGAGAGCTAAAAAGAGGTCAAAGAACTTCTAATGCAAGGGGTGCGGGAGCTAAAAAGAGGTCAAAGAACTTCTAATGCAAGGGGTGGGGGAGCTAAAAAGAGGTCAAAGAACTTCTAATACAAGGGGTGGGGGAGCTAAAAATAGGTCAAATAACTTCTAATGCAAGGGGTGGGGGAGCTAAAAAGAGGTCAAAGAACTTCTAATGCAAGGGGTGGGGGAGCTAAAAAGAGGTCAAAGAACTTCTAATGCAAGGGGTGTGGGAGCTAAAAAGAGGTCAAAGAACTTCTAATGCAAATGGTGGGGGAGCTAAAAAGAGGTCAAAGAACTTATAATGCAAGGGGTGTGGGAGCTAAAAAGAGGCCAAAGAACTTCTAATGCATGGGGTGTGGGAGCTAAAAAGAGGTAAAAGAACTTCTAATGCAAGGGGAGGGGGAGGTAAAAAGAGTTAAAAGAACTTCTAATGCTCGGGGTGGGGGAGCTAAAAAGAGGTCAAAGAACTTCTAATGCAAGGGGTGTGGGAGCGAAAATGAGGTCAAAGAACTTCTAATGCAAGGGGTGTGGGAGCTAAAAAGAGGTCAAAGAACTTCTAATGCATGGGTTGTGGGAGCTAAAAATAGGTCAAATAACTTCTAATGCAAGGGGTGGGGGAGCTAAAAATAGGTCAAATAACTTCTAATGCAAGGGGTGTGGGAGCTAAAAAGAGGTCAAAGAATTTCTAATCCAAGGGGTTGGGAAGGTAAAAAGAGGTCAAAGAACTTCTAATGCAAGGGGTGTGGGAGCTAACAAGAGGTCAAAGAACTTCTAATGCAAGGGGTGTTTAGATCAAGTGGTCTATAACCAACTGCTATATGTTGTTAATATTAATACATAGGGGTTTCGTTTATTAATAAAAATGGTTGATACCAAATACAATAGTCCATGGGTACACATGTTTTAAGAAAAGGATGTGCCGATAAATTTTATTCATTCATGTAAGATTGCCTTGCATTATACAAGCCACGGGCTCTAGCATTATTAAATTTAAATTTAATTTAATTACTATTGAGATAAAGCTAAATATACAATGCATGCGCAATACGTTTCAAAATAATTTCATAATATATCGCTTTTCAAATGTCTATGTGATGTTTTTATTATATAACAGTCAAAACTTGAATTCTTCTATGAAATATAATATGAATTATAAATTTATCAAAACAATATATTTACAAGGTTTATTTATTTCTATAAAGAATAAAAAATTGTATAAGCATTTTGTCCTAAAATCGAGAGGTAAATTGCATCTGACGGAGTTGCTCGGAGTTCAATGAGCGGCAGCAAGAAGGGAACAGAGGAAATCCTAATAGTTTCAAATTAGCTTTAAATAAGCTACTGATGATAAAATCAGTTATATAAAAGGAAAAGAGGAAGAAATACATAGGTTCAAGGAAGAGTACCTTATTAACTAGAAAGATAGATTAGAAAATGGCTTAAGAGAGTTTGCTCAAGAGTCAGCCACCTGCCCAACTTATTTGCATAGCCCTAAAGAACCACGTCTTTTCTTAATTACCTCCTCGTTCAGTTGAAGAAGATTTAATTGTGAAATCAAAGAATAAAAGCCTCGTCATGTTTTCCTTTTAAATGTTTTCAACTCTTCTGGGCAAAGGACTACGTCGACATTTCAATTTTTACTTTTTTGCTTTTTTTTTTTTGGTTATTTTTCTTTATTTATTTTTCCCTTTTTAATTCCTATTCTGTACAAGTGAAATCTTGGTAACTGTTTGTGAATGTTCGATGAATATTCTAGACTGGATATTCCAGTTAAGGAATGGAAATATTCATAGGCCTAACAAATATGGAGTATTGATGTTGAAGGTAACTAATAACTCTTTATTATTGTTATTGTTATTGTTAGTATTAGCTAAGCTACAACCCTAGTTGGAAACAGAGATTTCTATAAACCGAAGGGATCCAACGGTGAAATAAACTATACGAGAAATAATGAACAATTGAAATAAGATATTTTAAGAACAGTAACAGAATTATAAAACACCTTTCATATACTGTATAACATAAAAACATTTTCTACAAGTTTAAACTTTTGAAGTTTACCGATTCAACTACCAGATTAGGAGGATCATTCCCCAACTTGGCCAACATACTTATGATTTATTTCATTATAAAATTATCTGAAATTCATGAATAGCTGTGATATTTGATATCATAGGCAACTAAATTTAAATGATTAACCTTTGTAATAAATTACGATATTTTTTTGTCAACAAATTTCTAAACATGGCATAAAATATTCGAATCTAATTAAATGTAGAAAATTTTCTGATGAGTAATGACAGTGATGTCTGCATCGACCTGGATAATCTAAAGTAAAGAGGCTCGGGTTTCCGAGAGTCCTGGATCGGGTCAAGCCCTAAGAAATCGACTCCGTTGAGGATCCTTCCTCTTGGGTGTCTTCCGATTCAGGACTACCTCTCGGTTTGGGGTTCCGAGACAGGGCAGGATAGAGAGAGAGTATCCTGTCACTGACGTCCCCCGATTATCCAGCAAACCAGCAACAGGCTTCCTTTGGTCTGCTGTTGAATCTCTCTCTCTCTCTCTCTCTCTCTCTCTCTCTCTCTCTCTCTCTCTCTCTCTCTCTCTCTCTCTCTCTCTCTCTCTCATCAAACTTTCCTGTTCCTCTACCACATTATCATCATAAACTTTGTGTTTTAAGGCTTTTCCTCATTAAGATTTCTCTAAAAAGCAGTTATTAAACAACAAACTACTGGAAAGTAGGTCCTACTGCTGATGCGGAGGAGGAAGCTATAAGGAAAAGTAATAACTTTTCTTCATAGGCAAGAGCTCTGGCCATGCCAAATGAGGCATGGCTATCTTAATCAACCATGCTAATGAGAGAGAGGAACAGATTAGATTTTATTTCGAAGAATTTGAAGTACAAATTAGTCAAGAGACTAATATTATTTTTGAGATTTCCATATATAATCTATGATTATGAACAACAAGACTTGGATAGTGAATGGAATTCCCTTTTAAGTGACAATATTGACATTTTCACTTCTGAAAATATCTATACAGTCATTTCTAGTTCAAGTTTATCAAACACATAATCTATTCCTTTAAATGCTGACGGTAAATTTATTTTCTCTATGGTAAACTAATATGCAATTTCTGTTTTCCTGTGACAAAATCGTAGATTTCTTTTGTCAAATTATCATTATTCTAATCGCAAAATAATTTTACTGAAATGGGAAGTTGTTGGGCTGAAAATATTACGGATCTCAACGGAAGGAATATTAATATTAAAAGACATCTCTTCTATAAACTGTAATCTTAAGTCGTGTTTTTATGAAAATCAATACAAAATATCGACATTTGTATCCATAATCAATATTTGGTGTTAAAATTAGTCTAAAAGGACTCATGAGAAACCATTGGTTCAATTTCGTACTCTTAAAAAGTTAAAACAGAGAAGCTTAGGCATAAAAATACAGTACATCCACCCCAATCCTTTGGGTTAAATGATACAGAATCTCAATACTATGTAAAAAGTTTGTTCACTGTATCTCTTTTTCTGGCCTTTTGAACGTGATACAACAATTATATATCTATATCTATCTATCTATCTATCTATATATATATATATATATATATATATATATATCTATATATATATATCTATATATATCTATATATATATCTATATATCTATATATATATATCTATATATATATCTATATATATATATCTATATATATATTTCTATATATATATATATATATCTATATATATATATATATATCTATATGCATGTATATATATATATATATATATATATATATATATATATATATATATATATATATATATATATATATATATATACACAAATAGATATTGAAAAATGAGGGAGAATGGGGAAGTTAGTTTGAAAGGAGAGTATTGAAAAGAGTTAAATTTTAAGTATTTAGTATCAACAGTTACAGAAGATGGTGATCTGGGGGCAGAAATAAACCACAGAATACAAGCAGGATGGAAGAATTGGAAAAAAGTGTGTGAAGTACCATGCGACAGGAAAATAGGGGTTAAGTTGAAAGGTAAAGCACATGGTACTGTTGTGAGACCGGCAATTATGTATGGAGCGGAGACGTGGGCAATAAAGAAGACAGAAGAGAAAAAAAAGGATGTGGCAGAGATGAGAATGTTGAGATGGATGTGTGGGGTGACAAGAAGAGATAAGATACGGGATGAGGTAATTAGGGGTACCACAGGAGTTAGAGGACTATCAGATAAGATCCAAGAAAGTACACTGAGGTGGTATGGTCATGTTATGAGAAGAGATGAACAGTATATTGGGAGGAGAGAGATGGAAATGGAGGTACAGGGAACGGGATTAACTGGTGATGAAGTGTGGGACAGAGGTAGATGGAGAA
The DNA here is from genome assembly GCF_036898095.1 of Palaemon carinicauda. NCBI lineage: Eukaryota > Metazoa > Arthropoda > Malacostraca > Decapoda > Palaemonidae > Palaemon > Palaemon carinicauda. Next base: position 77,965,123 of record NC_090750.1, read on the forward strand.
CGCTGGCCAGAAACATCGACCCCACATAAAAGTGGGAAAGGATGCTGACAAAGAATATATATATATATATATATATATATATATATATATATATATATATATATATATATATATATATATATATACATATATATATATATATATATAAATGTGTCGGATATGTCGAGAATTATAAAATGTTGGAAGCCACTGAACTATGTACTCTTAATTTATTTAGGCTTCCATTCACATTCTCACAATTGACCAAAACATTCAACCATATAAGGTACTTTAAAATTTCTTTCCAACAATAAAATCAACGATAAAAATGAAAGGAAATTTAAGGAGAAAATACAGAGATGCTGTTTGTGACCTGTGTAAATTAAATAATACAAAACCCTTTGGAACGTGAACAGAACGAGAAACCAAATAGGGTATGTTGCAAAATAGGAGAAGACGGCCTTAAATTTGAAACAAGATATTAGTTAGAAAATCATAAAAGGTTGCTAACTTGCTATAACTAATTTCATGGTGAATGTGAATAAAATAATTACTCATAAACTTCTCTTCAAGTAAAACAATAAAAAAGTTCTTTGTGATAAAAGAAAACAAATAAGCCTTGGTTTGGAAGAAGGTCTAAGACCAATTTTATACTATAAATTAAACTCATACAAAGTTTTTGCTTAAGATGATAAATTTTGTATTGGTTTACACCAAAAATAAATAGAGTTGTGTGGAATATAGAAAGGCCCAGTAAACTATAATGTTCCTCGCATAGTACTCATCAAAATAATTTCATGATATATCGATATTTTAAATCCTTATGTGATTTTTCATTTACAAAATCCTTTAAATTTATATCATATTCCAAAATTAGTTTAATTTCATATTTCTCAAAATAATATATACATATATTTAATAGGGATTTGACTCATTTCTATTACTGTACAGTATAAGCATTTTATTCTTTAAAATCGGTGGGGGGGGGGGGCTAATTTTCTGCCGTGCATCTTGCTCAAAAATTTATAGACGATTTAAATCAGCTAATTGAAGAATAAAATCACTTAGATCAAGGCCCAAGATGAAGAAATGAGGAATTGTGCCGCAGTAACTAAAATGAAAGATTAAAAATGGCTTATGAGAGTTTGCACAACAGTCAGCCACCTCTCTAACTTATTGCGTAGGCCCAATAACCTACGAAAAACGACCCAAGTTATGATGAAGGTCAATGTGAAGTGATGACGGTTTTCTTCGTGGCGTCAAATTCCCGGAGGGACGAAATGCTATTTTTCTTTTAGACTCTGTCAAAATAATTATATCTAATAAAGAAAGATGATTTGATTTAAATTTGCCGAATACTAAGTTTTCGTCTAGCTAAAGGCATTTCCATGATTGATAAGGAGCCTCTCTCTCTCTCTCTCTCTCTCTCTCTCTCTCTCTCTCTCTCTCTCTCTCTCTCTCTCTCTCTCTCTCTCTCTCTCTCTCAAATATTATAATTTTTTTTTCCAGATGGAAATAGGTAGTCAAACACTTAGTACAGGATGGCGATAGAATTACAGAGCACATTTCAAAAATGCTTTTTATATACAAAAACCAGAAAGGTTAAATACAATGAAAGCATTGGCATTATTTGAACTTCATCTGAATTCTATGGCCTTTTAACGTCATGAGTCAAGTCCTAATATCACAAGTTAAAAGTATTATTCAAACTTACTCTTTTCACTGGCGCCATCTTTATTTGTATGGTCGTAAGACAGTTTCACCATTTCCATAAATCTTTATATTTGTATGCATGAATATATCAACGACGTTGTCAAAAGAAATATAGATATTCCTTCTCATTTGCAAAGCTTTGATAGCCTCTATCACTTTACAAATTTATGTTTTCAACAACACAACATTTCACAGACAAGCTAAAATAGACATCCTTTTCCCCCCTGACTGAAATTCAGGGACACCCTTCCCAGGTCACAAACCTTCCCAGGTCACATCCCCTAGCAGAAGTCACAAACCTCCCCAGGCCACAGCCCCTAGCTGGGGACAAGCCCCCAGACCCCCTTCTCAGGTCACAACCCCTAGCCGGGGGCAAGCCCCCAGACACCCTTCCCAGGTCACAGCCTATAGCTGGGGGCAAGCCCCCAGCCCCCTTCTCAGGTCACAACCCCTAGCCGGGGGCAAGCCCCCAGACCCCCTTCCCAGGTCACAGCCTATAGCCGGGGGCAAGCCCCCAGAGCCCCAGACCCCCTTCCCAGGTCACAGCCTATAGCCGGGGGCAAGCCCCCAGACCCCCTTCCCAGATCACAGCCCCTAGCCGGGGGAAAGCCCCAGACCCCTTTCCCAGATCACAGCCCCTAGCCAGGGTCAAGCCCCCGGACACCCTTCCCAGGTCACAAACCTTCCCAGGTCACAACCCCTAGCGGAAGTCACAAACCTTCCCAGGTCACAGCCCCTAGCTGGGAGCAAGCCCCCAGACCCCCTTCTCAGGTCACAACCCCTATCCGGGGGCAAGCCCCCAGACACCCTTCCCAGGTCACAACCCCTTGGACTATCCCAATATCCTAATATAAGCTTCAGCCTGTATCATAAATTCTTTAAACAAACAGGCATTTTTTTTGTTGCATTTGGAGATTTAAAGTTACATCTGCACAAATTTCTTGAATTGAGGATATATATACTAAAGAATTTGATTGTTCCCTCACATCCTTTGGAAATCAGCAAGTTTGTTTTCTAAGCAATATTGCCAGGGGTTTGATAAGGATTCACCAAGAAACTGAGCAGCACGTTTAAAATTCATTGTTCTTTTTATCCACGCAATATGTTGTGACCTCAATTTATTGCCTGAATGTAACCCTTCAATGTCTTGCAATTCGTGCAGCTTTTCTAGGAAATCCCCATTGAATTTAATTCCCATGGCAAACAAAAAAAATAATAATGGCTACCTCCACCAATCAAAGGGGGAATCTTGTCCCAGAGAGGGGAATATTATCCCGGGACAAAGTTCCTCCGGGGGGATATATATCCTGGGCCATATTTCCCCCGGGGAGAATTTCGGACGGGGGGGGGGGGGGGAGGCAGACGTTCTGGCGAGTATCTATTCTTATGAAACTGGAATTGAAACCAGACACCTTTACCTCAACCTTTATGATCATTCTCATCGTCCAAACAATTGTTGTTGTTTCTCTCCCTAAACGTTTAGCTTTGGGTGAAGATATGGTTTAGATTAGAGTATTTTGCTTGCAAGTCAAATATATCAGATACGTTAAACAATATTATATGAAACGTTTCTTTAATTGGTATCCTATGGGCAAATCGTAAATAACAATCTCTCTCTCTCTCTCTCTCTCTCTCTCTCTCTCTCTCTCTCTCTCTCTCTCTCTCTCTCTCTCTCTCTCTCTCTCAATATCTTTACCAACCTTTCAATTCTTCCTTTGATGCTTGGGACACATTATACCGTTGTTTATCAAATATCCTTTTTACGCCTACGCCTATAACCAATCATGTTTCTCAAGATCCAAAATTTTAATAGTGAAATTCTTAAAGTTTTGATTTCTGAAATTTCCCGTCAGTCGGTAAACATAATATCTTAGGTGATTTATTTTCAAATTTGCAACTTGCCATAATTGAACATTGGATGATAAGTAACACTCAAGTAATGTTTCAGGAAATGATAAAAACTGCAACAATGTTATTTTTTTTTTTTTGATACAACCATTTCATAATACCATAATTGTAGTCATCAAAATAACATAATTTCAATTATAAATTTTGCATGTATCATATCTTTAGTCAAAACCCTTTTAATACTTTGAAAAAAAGTATGTATACTTAATGGATTCTTTAAACCTGTAATGAAACCAAGAAACAGCTTTACTGACATGCATACATTTACTAAGGAAATGATAATAAGGTTTATTTTAAAACTGATTTGCACTCCAGAACGCCTTTATTGACAAACAAATTCGCAGGTGGATGACGCAACACAGCCGGGCGTTGGCGAAGACACAGAAATGTGACCATTTTCTTTTTCATTATTCGATTTGCCTATGTTGATTGCGCTGATTATAAGAATATCAAAATACACCATAGTCATGCACCTTCTAGCATATAACTATTACTCCTTAAATGATTTGAATCTGTAATGAATAATGACATTCTCCATTCAAAGAAATTCCATTTGGCAGCGCTGTTCCAAACTCGTCCCACCAACATTAATTATGCTGATGATTGTTAACATGGTCACTTGTACAAGGAAATCACCTACCATCCATGTGTTCGGATGTGAAAAGAAATTCTAAACACTTGCAGAAGTAAACCCAGGTTGCTTCCGATAGCATATTAAAAATTCAGACCATTTCCCGATAAAATATATTCATTCGTAATAAGGAAACAATCGTTGGACAATTTACCAACAACCTATTCTCTAGCCTCTACCTTCCTAGCATACTTTTTTGACCCACGTGGTCACCAAATAATAATGTATATTAGGCAGGACAAGGTGCCTCTGATGCCATCTATTGGCAGTAGAGTAAAACTTTTTACGATGTAAGAGGAGGGGGTAAGCTATGGGTGTATGTTATCATGCCATTCTGAATGTAACGATATTGTTATTCTACGGCGTTTTTATTAACAATACATGTCATACCATGAAACATATCAATTATATTTGGTTTCCATTAGAAGGTAGTTGGAAATTAGATCAAATAGCTGTATAATTACTTGATTGTCTCACCGATTTCGAGACGTGGCACACTATCTGGTGACCCCCCGCACGCCCAAATGTAATTGAACTAACGATTGTTTGCTAAGCAAATATTTATGTGACATTTATTGTGAAAATTGTAATTTCCTAAGAATTAAGCTGTGGCCAGACAATATGGAATACCAAGTTCACGTGCGTCTGTTATGTAATAATTTTGTGCCTAAATAACAACAGAAATGAAGTAATGAAAATTATAATGAGGGGATGATGGAGATAATTAGCGATTTCTTACTGTACTGCTAAGAACATCAATTGGCCATGAAAATGAGCAATGTATAGAGCTCTTTAATCCTTGCATTCTGGAAGCGTCCATGACGTCACTTAAGAGTTTTAGAATAGACCAAAATGGCTTACTTAATTGGATCTGTATATAATTTATACCAGCCACACACATTTCTACACAAGTATCAATCTATCACCCTTTTCCAATTGGATATAATCATTCACATGAATGGAACAAGGGACATGTGCTGCCATCTTTAAAGAAGAAGAAGAAATACTCCGATTCTAATCAAATTTTGAGACATCTGCAATTACTAAACCATACTTTCATTGTAGTTCTTTTTTTCTTAATTCATCACAAATTCATAATGTCCATGACACTATTTTCTTTTGATTTTAGGCTCTAAGTTATGATAATTATATGTAAAATACATATATGTATTACAAATATATAGAGGAAATTCCAATATTATAAAAGTAAAGAGTTGGAACTCAGCCATAGAATTAGAAACCCCCAAATTTAACCAAAATATATTCATGTCCGCAGCAAATACATTGTTACCCAATCATAAATACCAATCCCCTATAAAGTGTGCCTTGCTAAATTGAGTAAAGTTGTACTAGTCAGGGCCACCCATACCAGGCTGGTTTGCTGTGAGTGATCAGACAAAATTCTCCCACCATCACCAATCCGCCCTGGTCAGCGTGGTGATGAAAACTGGTCCAATCGCAGACATGAATAAAGACATATCTGAGGCCTTTGTCCTGCAGTGGACTAGAAACGGCTGCATTTGCTGTATATGAAAGGTTCTTATGGTATTTTGATCTACTGCAAGGTGATAGTTATGATATCTAAGAATTTCTCCTTCTAAGAAACTTGACGTAAGAAACTCGCCTGGCTAGGATATTTTTTGGGGCTTTGCTTTCAAACTCAGATGCGAGATAATTCTCTTCTAGCCACAATAAATAATAAAAAACACTACACACGAATCGATACAAACTAACTTATAGATAGTAAAAGCTATAAGACTCGAGGACATAAAGAAAAACGGCATATTTTGAAAACAATGAGGTGATAATTATGGCCTAATAGCGATGTATACCCTTCAGAATCCCAATGAAATATCTGCAGTACTTTTTGTTGATTTTCTCATAAGTATTAATTTTCTTATGTGAATGCTGCTTATGATCAATAATACCAGGTAAGAACACTATTCCTATTTCATGGTGATACCACATGGAAGCAGTTTTGTAATAAAAGTAGCCTTATTAGTAAGATATAAACTTAATAAGAACATCTTGATCAGTGGAAATGATAAGATATAAACCGGACCGCAAAAGAAAACGGCCACAATAGAGAGAGAGAGAGAGAGAGAGAGAGAGAGAGAGAGAGAGAGAGAGCATACCTTCACCTACCTAGACGAAAACTTACGGTGCAGCAAATGTGAATTAAATAATCTTCCTTTAGGAGATATAATTATTTTTACAGTGTAAAAGGAAGATGGCATCTCGTCCGTCCGGGACTTTGACACCAGGAAGCAAACCCACCATCACTTCACTATGACCTTCGTCACAACTTGGGTCGTTTCTCGAAGCTCATTGCTACAGCTTAGGACTATAGATTTTGGTTAAGTTTTACGGTTGGTACAGTTGGATCATTAGTCCCGTGATGGTCGAGGGTCTAGAGATGGTGTTTTTGCTTTCCTATTATTTAATTCTTCGTCCCCAAGATGGAAATAATAATGATAATAATAATAATAATAATAATAATAATAATAATAATAATAACAACAATAATAATAATAATAATAATAATGCTAAGGGAGAGACCAATAGCTTCAAAAGGGAGAACTTCCATGTACAGAATAGGAAATAAAAAAGGGACAAATGAATAAAGAAAAATAACAGAAAAAGTGAAAATCATAATTGAAATCTCGTCGACGTAATCCTTTGCCCAAAAGAGTTGAAAACATTTAAAGGGAAAACATGACGAGGCTTTTATTCTCTAATATCGCAATTAAATCTTCTTCAACCGAACGAGGAGGCAATTAAGAAAAGACGCAGTTCTTTGGACCTATGCAAATAAGTTAGGCAGCTGGCTGACTGTTGAGCAAACTTAAGCCATTTTCTAAACTTCATTTCTAGTCAATATGGCTCTCTCCCTTGAACCAATATATTTCTTCCTCTTTTCCTTCTATCTAACTTATTCTATTCTTCAATTAGCTTATTTAAATTGTCTATTAATATATGAAACACTTTCTTGTTGTTGCACCTTTACTCAGAGCATCTGCCACACAGGCAAATTTGCCCCTCGAGTTTAGAGACAGAAGTATTATATAATTAATTAGTTATCCCGTATAAAAATGATTATATCCCCTAGTAAATATATACTGTTTTGATAAATGTATAATTTACATCAATTTTGCAATAGAATTCAATTTTTAACAGTTTTATAATAAAGAATCACATAGAAATTTAGAATATCGATATATTATGAAATTATTTTGATAGCTAGTGTGAATGCAGTTATTTTTAATTAGTTCCTTCGTCATTTCTTAACTTTTCTTTTATTTTTGGTATAGACCATTATCTCTATCATTGTAACAGACGCAACTTATACATTGTGGCATAGTACATTTATATTTGTAAACTATTAACCTCTTTGAAGCTTTTTGGACTTAATACTTGTGTCGATTACTTTTCTTCATAATAATTGCTGAATAAGTAAATTGGTTTAAAATCTATGCCTAGGCTTTCTACTTACAATCCAGAGATATTTTTTAACTTTCCGTTTGACAATAAACAAAAACCTTTATCGTCTTGAGGAAAGTCTTAAAAATATATATATATATTTATCCCATTCTATCCTGAAATTAGTTGCGATAAAGCTTAATTAAGAGTTTTATAAACAAAATGAGTTTTTTAATTGTTTCTCTTCAGATTCGTTGCTTTATCCAGTATTCGTTCCACAGCTGAACTCTGCGAGGATTTTCCAACATATCAACTCTTTTGTCTCGTTCCTTTTACTTCCCAAAATATTTCGTAATACTTAGCCCAGGTCACAAACATCATCTCTGTATTTCTCCTGAAATGGGGGAGCCTATAGGTCTATCAACTGAGCCATCAGGTAGACCTATAACTCCACCACACTCCCCAACCCTAACTCACAAGGATGGTGAGGTTGCAGACACTCAAAGAAACTATTCCGCTTGAGAGGGACTCGAACTCCAGTCTGACAGATCGCCAGGCTGGGAGGTAAGCTAGCTTCAACTAAAAAAATTGGGAAAGAATAATGATGGGACTAACACTAATAGGTAGAAAAATAACAAATAGATAAGAGAGCAAGCTAAAGTAGAGGATATTCTAACATGTAAGAAAAAGTAATGAGAATGACAGATGGACAATAAGAATAACAGAATGGGTCCCTAGAAATAGCAAAAAAACAGGGGAAGGAAGAGAAAACGATGGATTGTGAGCCAAGAAAATTTCCAGGTACAGACTGGTATAGAAAGTCTATAAACAAACGGCAGTAGAAGGATATGTCCGAGGCATTTGTCACGCAGTGGACTAGCTGCGGTTAATGATAATACACACACACACAAACATATATATATATATATATATATATATATATACATACACACTTCTAATGTAAGGGGTGGGGACGCTAAAAAGAGGTCAAAGAACTTCTAATGCAAGGGGTGGGGGAGCTAAAAAGAGGTCAAAAAACTTCTAATGCAAGGGGTGTGGGAGCTAAAAAGAGGTCAAAGAACTTCTAATGCAAGGGGAGGGGGAGCTAAAAAAAAGGTCAAAGAACTTCTAATGCAAGGGGTGGGGAAGGTAAAAAGAGGTCAAAGAACTTCTATTGCAAGGGAGGGGGAGCTAAAAAAAGATCAAAGAACTTCTAATGCAAGGGGTGTGGGAGCTAAAAAGAAGTCAAAGAACTTCTAATGCAAGGGGTGGGGGAGCTAAAAAGAGGTCAAAGAACTTCTAATGCAAGGGGTGGGGGGGCTAAAAAGAGGTCAAATAACTTCTAATGCATGGGGTGGGGGAGCTAAAAAGAGGTCAAAGAACTTCTATTGCAAGGGGTGGGGGAGCTAAAAAGAGGTCAAAGAACTTCTATTGCAAGGGGTGGGGAAGGTAAAAAGAGGTCAAAGAACTTCTATTGCAAGGGGTGTGGGAGCTAAAAAGAGGTCAAAGAACTTCTAATGCAAGGGGTGTGGAAGCTAAAAAGAGGTCAAAGAAATTCTATTGCAAGGGGTGTGGGAGCTGGAAAGATGGCAAAGAACTTCTAATGCAAGGGGTGGGGGAGCTAAAAAGAGGTCAAAGAACTTCTAATGCAAGGGGTGGGGGAGCTAAAAAGAGGTCAAAGAACTTCTAATGCAAGGGGAGGGGGAGCTAAAAAAAAGGTCAAAGAACTTCTAATGCAAGGGGTGGGGAAGGTAAAAAGAGGTCAAAGAACTTCTATTGCAAGGGAGGGGGAGCTAAAAAAAGATCAAAGAACTTCTAATGCAAGGGGTGTGGGAGCTAAAAAGAAGTCAAAGAACTTCTAATGCAAGGGGTGGGGGAGCTAAAAAGAGGTCAAAGAACTTCTAATGCAAGGGGTGGGGGGGCTAAAAAGAGGTCAAATAACTTCTAATGCATGGGGTGGGGGAGCTAAAAAGAGGTCAAAGAACTTCTATTGCAAGGGGTGGGGGAGCTAAAAAGAGGTCAAAGAACTTCTATTGCAAGGGGTGGGGAAGGTAAAAAGAGGTCAAAGAACTTCTATTGCAAGGGGTGTGGGAGCTAAAAAGAGGTCAAAGAACTTCTAATGCAAGGGGTGTGGAAGCTAAAAAGAGGTCAAAGAAATTCTATTGCAAGGGGTGTGGGAGCTGGAAAGATGGCAAAGAACTTCTAATGCAAGGGGTGGGGGAGCTAAAAAGAGGTCAAAGAACTTCTAATGCAAGGGGTGGGGGAGCTAAAAAGAGGTCAAAGAACTTCTATTGCAAGGGGAGGGGAAGCTAAAAAAAGGTCAAAGAACTTCTAATGCAAGGGGTGTGGGAGCTAAAAAGAAGTCAAAGAACTTCTAATGCAAGGGGTGGGGGAGCTAAAAAGAGGTAAAAGAACTTCTAATGCAAGGGGTGTGGGAGCTAAAAAGAGGTCAAAGAACTTCTAATGCAAGGGGTGTGGGAGCTAAAAAGAGGTCAAAGAACTTCTAATGCAAGGGGTGTGGGAGCTAAAAAGAGGTCAAAGAACTTCTAATGCAAGGGGTGGGAGAGCTAAAAAGAGGTCAAAGAACTTCTAATGCAAGGGGTGTGGGAGCTAAAAAGAGGTCAAAGAACTTCTAATGCAAGGGTTGGGGAAGCTAAACAGAGGTCAAAGAACTTCTAATGCAAGGGGTGTGGGAGCTAAAAAGAGGTTAAAGAACTTCTATTGCAAGGGGTGTGGGAGCTAAAAAGAGGTCAAAGAACTTCTAATGCAAGGGGTGTGGGAGCTAAACAGAGGTCAAAGAACTTCTAATGCAAGGGGTGTGGGAGCTAAAAAGAGGTCAAAGAACTTCTAATGCAAGGGGTGTGGGAGCTAAAAAGAGGTCAAAGAACTTCTAATGCAAGGGGTGGGGAAGCTAAAAAGAAGTCAAAGAACTTCTAATGCAAGGGGTGGGGGAGCTAAAAAGAGGTCAAAGAACTTCTAATGCAAGGGGTGTGGGAGCTAAAAAGAGGTCAAAGAACTTCTGATGCAAGGGGTGTTTGAGCTAAAAAGAGGTCAAAGAACTTCTAATGCAAGGGGTGTGGGAGCTAAAAAGAGGTCAAAGAACTTCTAATGCAAGGGGTGGGGGAGCCAAAAAGAGGTAAAAGAACTTCTAATGCAAGGGGTGTGGGAGCTAAAAAGAGGTCAAAGAACTTCTAATGCAAGGGGTGGGGGAGCTAAAAAGAGGTCAAAGAACTTCTAATGCAAGGGGTGTGGGAGCTAAAAAGAGGTCAAAGAACTTCTAATGCAAGGGGTGTGGGAGCTAAAAAGAGGTCAAAGAACTTCTAATGCAAGGGGTGGGGAAGCTAAAAAGATGTCAAAGAACTTCTATTGCAAGGGGTGCGGGAGCTAAAAATAGGTAAAAGAACTTCTAATGCAAGGGGTGTGGGAGCTAAAAAGAGGTCAAAGAACTTCTAATGCAAGGGGTGGGGGAGCTAAAAAGAGGTAAAAAAACTTCTAATGCAAGGGGTGCGGGAGCTAAAAAGAGGTCAAAGAACTTCTAATGCATGGGGTGTGGGAGCTAAAAAGAGGTCAAAGAACTTCTAATGCAAGGGGTGGGGGAGCTAAAAAGAGGTAAAAAAACTTCTAATGCAAGGGGTGCGGGAGCTAAAAAGAGGTAAAAGAACTTCTAATGCAAGGGATGGGGGAGCTAAAAAGAGGTCAAAGAACTTCTAATGCAAGGGGTGGGGGAGCTAAAAAGAGGTCAAAGAACTTCTAATGCAAGGGGTGGGGGAGCTAAAACGAGGTCAAAGAACTTCTAATGCAAGGGGTATTTAGACTAAGTAGTCTATAACCAACTGCTATATGTTGTTTATATTATTACATAGGGATTTCGTTTATTAATAAAAATGGTTGATACCAAATACAATAGTCTATGGGTACACATGTTTTAAGAAAAGGATGTGCCGATAAATTTTATTCATTCATGTAAGATTGCCTTGCATTATACAAGCCACGGGCTCTAGCATTATTAAATTTAAATTTAATTTAATTAATATTGAGATAAAGCTAAATATATAATGCACGCACAATGCGTTTCAAAGCAATATCATAATATATCGATTTTTGAATCTCTATGTGATTGTTTTTATTATATAACCGATAAAACTTGAATTCTTCTATGAAATTAATATAAATTATAAATTCATCAAAACAATATATTAAGAGAGTTTGCCACTTGCCCAACTTATTTGCATAGGCCTAAAGAACCACGTCTTTTCTTAATTACCTCCTCGTTCAGTTGAAGAAGATTTAATTATGAAATCAAAGAATAAAAGCCTCGTCACGTTTTCCTTTCAAATGTTTTCAACTCTTCTGGGCAAAGGACTACGTTGACATTTCAATTTTGACTTTTTTGCTTTTTTTTGTCATTTTTCTTTATTTATTTTTCCCTTTTCATTTCCTATTGTGCACAAGTGAAATCTTGGTAACTGTTTGTGAATGTTCGATGAATATTCTAGACTGGATATTCCAGTTAAGGAATGGAAATATTTATAGGCCTAACAAATATGGAGTATTGATGTTGAAGGTAACCAATAACTCTATTATTGTTAGTATTAGCTAAGCTACAACCCTAGTTGGAACCAGAGATTGCTATAAATCGAAGGGATCCAACAGTGAAAGATATCCCAATGTGTAAAGGAAGTTATTAAACTATACGAGAAATAATGAACAATTGAAATAAGATATTTTAAGAACAGTAACAGAATTATTACAGATCTTTCATATACTGTATAACATAAAAACCATTTGCTACAAGTTTAAACTTTTTAAGTTCTACAGATATACCTACCTGAGGAAGATCAATCCTCAACTTGGCCAACATCTGATTTATTTTATTATAAAATTATCTGAAATTCATGAATAGCTGTGATCTTTGATATTATAGGCAACTAAATTTAAATTATTAACCTTTGTAATAAATTACGATAATTTTTTGTCAACAAATTTCTAAATATAGTATAAAATATTCGAGTCTACTTAAATGGAGAACATTTTTTGAGCAGTAATGACAGTGATGTCTGCATCGACCTGGATAATCTAAAGTAAAGAGGCTCGGGTTTCCGAGAGTCCTGGATCGGGTCAAGCCCAAAGAAATCGACTCCGTTGAGGATCCTTCCTCTTGGGTGTCTTCCGATTCAGGACTACCTCTCGGTTTGGGGTTCCGAGACAGGGCAGGATAGAAAGAGAGTATCCTGTCACTGACGTCCCCCGATTATCCAGCAAACCAGCAACAGGCTTCCTTTGGTCTGGTGTTGAATTCTCTCTCTCTCTCTCTCTCTCTCTCTCTCTCTCTCTCTCTCTCTCTCTCTCTCTCTCTCTCTCTCTCTCTCTCTCTCGATTATCCAACAAACCAGCAACAGGCTTTCTTTGGCCTGCTGTTGAATTCTCCTCTTCCTTCTCTCTCTCTCTCTCTCTCTCTCTCTCTCTCCTCTCTCTCTCTCTCTCTCTCTCTCTCTCTCTCTCTCTCTCTAAGTTTTCCTGTTCTTCTACCACATTATCATCATAAACTTTGTGTTTTATGGCTTTTCCTAATTAGGATTTCTCTAAAAAGCAGTTATCAAACAACAAACTACTGGAAAGTAGGTCCTACTGCTAATGCGGAGGAGGAAGCTATAAGAAAAAGTAATAACTTTTCTTCATTGGCAAGAGCTCTGGCCATGCCAAATGAGGCATGGCTATCTTAATCAACCATGCTAATGAGAGAGAGGAACAGATCAGATTTTTTTTTGGTAAAATTAACGGTACATAAGAAAGGTTCCTGTTAAATTATCATGGATGTGTTCCAGTTATGACCCTACAAATTAGTCAAGAGACTAATATTATTTTTGAGATTTCCATATATAATCTATGATTATGAAAAACAAGACTTGGGTAGTGAATGAAATTCCCTTTTAAGTGACAATATTGACATTTTCACTTCTGAAAATATCTATACAGTCATTTCTCGCTCAAGTTTATCAAACACATATTCTATTCCTTTGAATGCTGACGGTAAATTTATTTTCTCTATAGTAAACTAATATGTAATTTCTGTTTTCCTGTGACAAAATCGTAGATTTCTTTTGTCAAATTATCATTATTCTAATCGCAAAATAATTTTACTGAATTGGGAAGTTGTTGGGCTGGAAATATTACGGATCTCAACGGAAGGAATATTGATATTAAAAGACATCTCTTCTATAAACTGTAATCTTAATTCATGTTTTTTTATGAAAATCAATACAAAATATCGACATTTGTATCCATAATCAATATTTAGTGTTAAAATTAGTCTAAAGGGACTCAGAGAAACCATTGGTTCAATTTCGTACTCTTAAAAAGTCGATACAGAGAAGCTGAGGCATAAAAATACAGTGACACAACAATTATATATATATATATATATATATATATATATATATATATATATATATATATATATATATATACAGTATATCTATATCTATATACATCTATATATATATATATGTATATATATGTATATATATATATATAATGAAAAATTTGGGAGAATGAGGAAGTTAGTTTGAAAGGAGAGAGATTTAAAAGAGTTGAAAATTTCAAGTATTTAGGATCAACAGTTACAGAAGATAGTGATCTGGGGGCAGAAATAAACCACAGAATACAGGCAGGATGGAAGAATTGGAAAAGAAGTGTGTGGAGTACTATGCGACAGGAAAATAGGGGTTAAGTTGAAATGTAAAGCACACGGGACTGTTGTGAGACCGGCAATGATGTATGGAGCGGAGACGTGGGCAATAAAGAAGACAGAAGAGAAAAAGAAGGATGTGGCAGAGATGAGAATGTCGAGATGGATGTGTGGGGTGACAAGAAGAGATAAGATACGGGATGAGGTAATTAGGGGTACCACAGGAGTTAGAGAACTATCAGATAAGATCCAAGAAAGTAGACTGAGGTGGTATGGTCATGTTATGAGAAGAGATGGACAGTATATTGGGAGGAGAGTGATGGAAATGGAGGTACAGGGAACAGGATTAAAAGGTGATGAAGTGTGGGACAGAGGTAGATGGAGAACGCTGGCCAGAAACATCGACCCCACATAAAAGTGGGAAAGGATGCTGGCAAAGATATATATATATATATATATATATATATATATATATATATATATATATATATATATATATATATATACACACACACACATATATATATATATATATATATATATATACACACATATATATATATATATATATATATACACACACATATATATATATATATATAAACACATATATATACATATATATATATATATACACACACACACACACACATATATATATATATATATATATATATATATATATATATATATATAAATGTGTCAGATATGTCGAGAATTAAGAAATGTTGGAATTCACTGAACTATATGCTCTTAATTTATTTAGGCTTCCATTCACGTTCTCACAATTGACCAAAACATTCAACCATATAAGGTACTTTAAAATTTCTTTCCAACAATAAAATCAACGATAAAAATGAAAGGAAATTTAAGGAGAAAATACAGAGATGCTGTTTGTGACCTGTGTAAATTAAATAATACAAAACACTTTGGAACGTGAACAGAACGAGAAACTAAACAGGGTATGTTGCAAAATAGGAGAAGACAGCCTTAAATTTGAAACAAGAAATTAGTTAGAAAATCATAAAAGGTTGCTAACTTGCTATAACTAATTTCATAGTGAATGTGAATAAAATAATTACACTTAAACTTCTCTTCACGTAAAACAGTAAAAAAGTTCTTTGTGATCAAAGAAAACAATTAAGCCTTTGTTTGGAAGAAGGTCTAAGACCAATTTTATACTATAAATTAAACTCATACAAAGTTTTTGCTTAAGATGATAAATTTTGTATTGGTTTACACCAAAAATAAATAGAAAACTACAACAATTTCAGTCCCCAGTAAACTATAATGTTGCTCGCATAGTACTCATCAAAATAATTTCATGATATATCGATATTTTAAATCTCTATGTGATTTTTCATTTATAAAACCCTTTAAATTTATATTATATTCCAAAATTAGTTCAAATTTCATATTTCTCAAAATAATATATACATATATTTAATAGGGATTTGACTTATTTCTATTTCTGTACAGTATAAGCATTTTATTCTTTAAAATCGGTGGGGGGGGGGGGGGCTAATTTTCTTCAGTGCATCTTGCCCAAACATTTATAGACGATTTAAATTATTTGAAGAATAAACTCATTTAGATCAAGGCCCAAGATGAAGAAATGAGGAATTGTGCCGCAGTAACTAAAAAGAAAGATGAAAAAATGGCTTATGAGAGTTTGCACAACAGCCAGCCACCTCTCTAACTTATTGCGTAGCCACAAAAACCTACGAAAAACGACCCAAGTTATGATGAAGGTCAATGTGAAGTGATGACGGTTTTCTTCGTGGCGTCAAATTCCCGGACGGACGAGATGCTATTTTTCTTTTAGACTCTGTCAAAATAATTATATCTAATAAAGAAAGATGATTTGATTTACATTTGCTGAATACTGTTTTCGTCTAGCTAAAGGCATTTCCATGATTGATAAGGAGCCTCTCTCTCTCTCTCTCTCTCTCTCTCTCTCTCTCTCTCTCTCTCTCTCTCTCTCTCATAAATATTATAATTTTTTTTTCCATATGGAAACAGGTAGTCAAACACTTGGTACAGGGTAGCGAGTGAATTACAGAGCACATTTCAAAAATGCTTTTTATATACAAAAACCAGAAAGGTTAAATACAATGAAAGCATTGGCATTATTTAAACTTCATCTGAATTCTATGGCCTTTTAACGTCATGAGTCAAGTCCGAATATCACAAGTTAAAAGTATTATTCAAACTTACTCTTTTCACTGGCGCCATCTTTGTTTGTATGGTCGTAAGACAGTTTCACCATTTCCATAATTCTTTATATTTGTATGCATAAATATATCAACGACGTTGTCAAAAGAAATATAGATATTCCTTCTCATTTGCAATGCTTTGATAGCCTCGATCACTTTACAAATTCATGTTTTCAACAATACAACATTTCACAGACAAGCTAAAATAGACATCTTTTTCCCCCCTGACTGAAATTCCCCCCGGGAAAATTAGCCTAGGATCGAGTTCCCCCCGGGAAAAGCAGCCCTGGCTGTTATTCCCCCAGCGGGAATTTCAGCCCTAAGATATTTAGCCCTCCCCCCCCCACCCCCCAAGGCCATTTCTCCCCCACCCTCCCATATACAGAAACTATTTTGATGAATTAAATAATCAACGGTAAGTTTGACAAAATATTAGGAATATATATATATATATATATATATATATATATATATATATATATATATATATATATATATATATAGTGAAACCTTACTCTTCTTTTGTACTGTCCTGCAAAAAATAAAAAAAGTACAATTGATGCTAAGAAGCACTATGCATGAGAAAGGAGATGATACCAATTCAGTTGTGTTACCAGAGATTATGGGGGAACCGAGTGGGAAACTGGGGTTTTTAGGATGAGAAAATGTCATAAACGAGTGATTTACAGCAATAATAATGGTCAAAAATGCAAAATAAGAAAAAGATAACCAGTTGGAGAAATATATGGATCATGTAAGTGGCTGAACATAGGCCAAACATGATTATTTAACATAATTGAGATTTGTAAAAGGGTACAGAACCTAACAAACCCCCCTAAACTAACCTAGCAGTTCCCAGGTCACAACCCCTAGCCGGGGCCAAGCCCCCAGACCCCCTTCCCAGATCACAGTCCCTAGCCGGGGGCAAGCCCCAGACCCCCTTCCCAGATCACAGCCCCTAGCAGAAGTCACAAACCTTCCAAGGTCACAGCCCCTTGCCCATAGACCCCCTTCTCAGGTCACAACCCCTAGCAGGGGGCAAGCCCCCAGACCCCCTTCCCAGGTCACAGCCTATAGCCGGGGGCAAGACCCCAGAGCCCCAGACCCCCTTCCCAGATCACAGCCCCTACCCGGGGGAAAGCCCCAGACCCCCTTCCCAGATCACAGCCCCTAGCCAGGGTCAAGCCCCCGGACACCCTTCCCAGGTCACAACCCCTAGCGGAAGTCACAAACCTTCCCAGGTCACAGCCCCTAGCTGGGGGCAAGCCCCCAGACCCCCTTCTCAGGTCACAACCCCTAGCCGGGGGCAAGCCCCCAGACACCCTTCCCAGGTCACAACCCCTTGGACTATCCCAATATCCTAATATAAGCTTCAGCCTGTATCATAAATTCTTTAAACAAACAGGCATTTTTGTTGTTGCATTTGGAGATTTAAACTTACGTCTGCACAAATTTCTTGAATTGAGGATATATATACTAAAGAATTTGATTGTTCCCTCACATCCTTTGGAAATCAGCAAGTTTGTTTTCTAAGCAATATTGCAAGGGGTTTGATAAGGAATCACCAAGAAACTGAGCAGCACGTTTAAAATTCATTGTTCTTTTTATCCACGCAATACGTTGTGACCTAAATTTATTGCTTAAATGTAACCTTTCATTGTCTTACAATTTGTGCAGCTTTTCTATGGAATCCCATTGAATTTGATTCCCATGGCAAACCAAAAAAAAATAATTGCTACCTCCACCAATCAAAGGGGGAATCTTGTCCCAGAGGGGGGAATATTATCCTGGGACAAAGTTCCCCGGGGGGATATATATCCTGGGCCATATTTCCCCCGGGGGGAATTTCGGACAGGGGGGGGGGGGAGCAGACGTTCTGGCGAGTATCTATTCTTATGAAACTGGAATTGAAACCAGACACCTTTACCTCAACCTTTATGATCATTCAAACAATTGTTGTTGTTTCTCTCCTTAAACGTTTAGTTCGCTTGCAAGTCAAATACATCAGATACGTTAAACAATATTATATGAAACGATTCTTTGATTGGTATCCTATGGGCAAATCATAAATAACCATCTCTCTCACTCTCTCTCTCTTTCTCTCTCTCTCTCTCTCTCTCTCTCTCTCTCTCTCTCTCTCTCGCAGTATCTTTCCCAACCTTTCAATTCATCCTTTAATTCTTGGGACACATTATACCGTTGTTTATCAAATATCCTTTTTACGCCTACGCCTATAACCAAATATGTTTCTCAAGATCCAAAATTTCAATAGTGATATTCTTAATGCTTTGTTTTCTGAAATTTCCCGTTAGTTGGTAAACATAATATCTCAGGTGTTTTCTTTTCAAATTTGCAACTTGCCATAATTGAACATTGAATGATAAGTAACACTCCAGTAATGTTTCAGGAAATGATAAAAACTGCAACAATGTTATTTTTTTTCAGATACAACCATTTCATAATACCATAATTGTAGTCATCAAAATAACATAATTTCAATTATAAATTTTGCATGTATCATATCTTTAGTCAAAACTCTTTTAGTACTTTGGAAAAAAGCATGTATACTTAATGGATTCTTTAAACCTGTAATGAAACCAAGAAACAGCTTTACTGACATACATACATTTACTAAGGAAATGATGATAAGGTTTATTTTATAACTGATTTACACTCTAGAACGCACTTATTGACACACAAATTTGCAGGTGGATGACGCAACACAGCCGGGCGTTGGCGAAGACACAGAAATGTGACCATTTTCTTTTTCATTATTCGATTTGCCTATGTTGATTGCGCTGATTATAAGAACATCAAATAACACTAAAGTTATGCTCTTCTGGCATATATCTAATACTCCTTAAATGATTTGAATCTGTAACGAATAATGACATTCACCATTCAAGGAAATTCCATTTGGCAGCGCTCTTCCAAACTCGTCCCAGCAACATTAACTATGCTGATGATTGTTACCGTGGTCACTTGTACAGGGAAATGACCTACCATCCATGTGTTCGGATGTGAAAAGAAATTCTAAACACTTTCATAAGTAAACTCAGGTTGCTTCCGCTAGCATATGAAAAATTCAGACCATTTCCCGATAAAAAATATTTATTCGTAATAGGGAAACAATTGTTGGACAATTTACCAACTACCAATTCTCTAGCCTGTACCTTCCTAGCTCATTTTTTTTTTACCCACGTGTTCGCCAATAATAGTCTATATTAGTTGGAAAACGGTGCCTCTGATGCCATCTATTGGCGGTAAAGTAAAGTAAATGTAAAGGGAGAGGGGGGTGGAGGAGAGAGGTAGGGGAGCGTGTTAAAATGCCATTATGAATGTAACAATATTTTTATTCTACGGAGTTTCTATTAACAATACATGTCATACTATGAAACTTATCAATTATATTTGGTTTCCATCAGAAGGTAGTTGGAAATTAGATCAAATAGCTGTGTAATTACTCCATTGTCTCACCGATTTCAAGACGTGGCACATTATCTGGTGACCCCCCCCCCCCACCCCCCAAATGTAAGTGAACTAACCATTGTTTGCTGAGCTAATATTTCTGTGACATTTATTGTGAAAATTGTAATTTCTTAAGAATTAAGCTGTGGCCAGACAATAAGGAAAACCAAGGTCACGTGCGTCTGATTTATGGCAATTTTGTGCCCAAATAACAACAGATATGAAGTAATGAAAATTATAATGAGGGAACGATGGGGATAATTAGCGATTTCTTACTGTACTACTAAGGCCATCTACTGGCCATGAAAATGAGCAATGTACAGAGCTCTTTAATCCTTGCGTTCTGGAACCTTCCATGACGTCATTTGGGTTTGAAAATAGCCCAAAATAGCTTACTTAATTGGAACTGAATATAACTTATATCTGCCACACATGTTTTTATATAAGTACCAATCTATCACTTTTCCAATTGGATAGCATTATTCACATGAATGGAATAAGGGACATGCGCTGCCATCTTTTGACAAGAAGTAGAAACACTCAGATTCGATCTAAATTTGGAGACATGTGTGATTACTAAAACATGAATTTTTGATAAACTAAATTTTAAAAAACTACCATGACAAGTATAATTCCAATAATACTATTTTCTTTTTATTTTTATTATATAAGATGTGGTAATCATATGTAAAATACAAGTATGTATTCAAAGTATATACAGCAGATTCCATAATCATGAAAGTAAAGAGTTGGAACTCGGCCATGGAAGTAGAAAACCCAAATTTAACCAAAATATATTCATGTCCGCAGCAAATACATTGTTACCCAATCATAAGTCCAATTATAGATACCAATCCCCTATAAAGTATGCCTTGTTACATTGAGTAAAGTTGTACTAGTCAGGGCCACCCATACCAGGCTGGTTTGCTGTGAGTGATCAGACAAAATGCTCCCACCTTCACCAATCGCCCTGGGCAGCGTGGTGATGAAAACTGGTCAAATCGCAGACATGAATAAAGACATATCTGAGGCCTTTGTCCTGCAGTGGTCTAGAAACGGCTGCATTTGCTGTTGTATATGAAAGGTTCCTATGGTATTTTGATCTACTGCAAGGTGATAGTTATGATATCTAAGAATTTCTCCTTAGAAACTTGACAAAGAAACTCGCCTGGCTAGGATATTTTTGGGGCTTTGCTTTCAAACTCAGATGCCAGATAATACTCTTCTAGCCACAATAAATAATAAAAAACACTACACACGAATCAATACAAACTAACTTATAGATAGAAAAAGCTATAACACTTGACGACATAAAGAAAAACAGCACATTTTGAAAACAATGATAATTATGGCCTTGAGAATCCCATTAAAATATGCAGTATTTTTTTTCCATAAGTATTAATTTCCTTATAAGAATGCTGCTTATAATCAATAATACCAGATAAGAACACTATTCCTATTTCATGGTGATACCACATGGAGCCAGTTTTGTAATAAAAGTAGCCTTATTAGTAAGATATAAACTTAATAAGTACATCTATATCAATGCAAATAAGATATAATAAACCAGGCCTCAAAAGAAAACGACCAGAATAGGAGAGAGATAGAGAGAGAGAGAGAGAGAGAGAGAGAGAGAGAGAGAGAGAGAGAGAGAGAGAGAGAGAGAGAGAGAGAGAGAGAGAGCTCATTGGTCAGTAACATCCATAGCAATGACGTCATTCAAATATGCATCCTTTTTTCGAGTCTTTCTGATGGTCGTTTCCACATCTTTTGATCAGAGTCTCTGGCAGAGGTCGCTCGTATTGCAACGGATTCTCAGTGATGCAGAGATAGGCCTCTACGGCAGGCCTGTCAGAGAGGGGTTTTGAACAATGGGATCACTTTCTAAAATATTTTTTCATTACTATGTAAAAGCAATAGAAACAGATTGAATGGAAATTTGATGTATTTATACGTCAATAAAGGTTTTGAATTGAAAATTGTATATGAAAATGAAAGGAAACTAAATACGAAATTAGAGTGAGAAAAAAAAAGATGAAAAAAGCAAGTATAGTTAACTTGATTGCAATGAATCTTGAAACAAGTAGGAAAAAACTAGTGATATTGGTAACGGATTCTTTTTTTTTTTTATTTCATGGTTTATTTTTTACTCTCTATTTAGGTTGTTCATAAACCCATTTTTAAGTTGAGGGTCTGTCATTCTTTATCCAATTTTGGCAATGTACAATTTCTATACTCTATCTTTCTCAATCTTGTTTTCTGTTCCAAGAATAACTGTCCAAATCAGGTCAGGAGGCGCAGCTGCATCTGTGATATCAGACAAATATGCAGACTTTTTTCTGGCACTTTCGATGGTCAGTCTTCACAACATTCAAATGATATTCTCTCTCTCTCTCTCTCTCTCTCTCTCTCTCTCTCTCTCTGCTATGCATTTAGTCAGTACCATCTGCAGTTGTGACGTCAGACAAATATGCAGACTTTTTATGATCTTTTCGATGGTCAGTCTTTACAACTATTCAAATGGTGGTCATGTGAAAGTAAAATGTCCAAAGTTGTATTGCGGCGAAGATGACCAGTGGAAAGACGGCTAAAAACTCTGCATATTTGTCTGACGTCACAGATACATCAGACGTCACGAGCGGAGGAGGAACAAGTGAGTGACGTACCGAGTCTTGGATGTTTCACAGTGGGGGGGGGGGATGTTTAAAGTTCCTTTTAATTTATATTGTAATACAAATGTTGAAGAAGTTATCAATTGTTAGGAAATTGTTTATATTTCTTATGTATGGATCTTAATCTCCCCTATATAATGAAGAGCAAGTGTCTGCACATACATACATACATACATTTATATATATATATATATATATATATATATATATATATATATATATATATATATATATAAAAATTTCCAGTAACGCTCAGTGGCATCACCTCGGTCTCTGAGATGATGCTGAGATTGTACTGGCTGAAAATGAAGTGACCCCAAGAATACTTACAAGATTATTTTGTAGAATATTGCATGAATGGGAGTTAGAGGTGTTGGTGAAAATGGCAAAAAAAGGAGCCCCGATTGATTGCAATAATTAGAGAATCTTCACACCGACGTCAGTTGTCAAGAACATATAAAATATGCTTATTCTAGAGAGAGTAGAAAGAAAGATTGGCGAAAAGCTGAGAGATGAACAAGCAGGATATCGAAAAGGTAGAAGTTGTACTGAACAAATTTTCATCTTAAGACATATACAACATTACACAGGATATAGAAATCCACTTTTGATGGCGTTTGTGGACTATGAAAAGAACTTTGATAGTGTGCACTATCCTGCGATATTATAGAAATCCTATTAAATATGTATATTTGATCAAGTCTGTTCATGAGCATAGCTAGTGCAAAGTTAATGTTAGTGGAGTCCTATCAAATGATTTTAAAGTCAACAGCGGAGTACTTCAAGGGAATGTGTTGCCGCTTTTGTTGTTTATCCTTCTCGTGGATTTAGTAATGCGTAGAACAGTTGGAAATAGGGAGAAGGATTGGAGTGGATTGGTAATAGGAAATTAGCTGACCTAGAGAATGCTGACGATGCTGTCTTTACTAGCAGGACACCACATGATTTACAGTGCTTGCTGACCAGAATGCATGAAATATCACATGAGATTGGGCTCAACATAAATAGAAGAAAGACACGATGAGAACGGAATATGTAATGGAAAATGAAACATCATTGGAAGGAGAAAGGATTAATGAGGTAGAATAATTTAAGTATTTAGGAACTATGATCTCCAATACAGGGCCATTCAAATTGTAGTTTAGTGAAAGATTGAAAAAAAGCAAATCAGACAATGGGTAGGTTAAGTAAAAGTTGAAAATCAAATCGCCTGAAATTACATATACCTAGAGGGGCCTTCAGTATATTTCAGACCTCCGCCACGGCAGCTTATTTCTCGACCTTGACCTAGGACTTTCAATGAATAGACTAACCAAAACCGAAGCACTTCTTAAACATAAAATCTATAAAAAAATATACACCATTATAATTTTTCTGATTAAATACTTTTACAGTATATATAAAAGTCTTTCATCCACTTAAATTGTTGCAACTCAAACCGCCATCAACCTAGTTCATAAGTAAATAATGAGTTTTATACTTATATTTTATTGGATAGATGAAATTCCCTAATATTCTTGTAAATACTACGAAAGTTTAGTACGTAATGTTATTTTTCTAGCAGGAATACCAAGACAGTATAACATCTTTTCTTTTTTAAACCTCTGAATCTAAGTATGATTCTTAATTTAATCCTATGATAGCTATATCGTGCTTTGAAATAAGATCATGGTGATTGATATAAAGACGTTATCATTTATTTTATGGTAGGGATGATATTCAATGGACGATATGTTAAAAATTATAGGCTGAGGCTATCGGTGTTTTAAGTATACATATATATTCATTCCTCTATTCATTTAAGAATATATATATATATATATATATATATATGTATATATATATATATATATATATATATATGTATATATATATATATATATATATATATATATATATATATATATATATATATATATATATATATTGGGGGTAATCAGGAATGGGAAGAAGCCTAAGAGGATAGATCCTCAACCGAGTCAAATTCTTAGGGGTAGATCCAAAGCAGGATTTTCGGAAACCCGAGCCTTAAAATCAAAGACGAACTACACATCACTGCCATTACTCCTCAAAATTTCTTTTCTATTTAAGTAGACTCAAATATTCTATGCAAAGTTTATGAGTTTGTTGATAAATTTGTAATTTCTTATAAAAGTTTTTAATTGTCAATTTAGTAATTTTTAATAATAATTATTATTACAGATAGGCCTACACTGCAACGCCTAAAACTTATAGATGCAGAAGTCATGACTCCGTTTTCTTTCTTTCCTCGGATGTTCGAATCGTATTTCTTATAGAAATTATTTTTCTCATTAGTCTTTTTTATTTTGGGAAAGAGAGATAATGAGAATTATCATCGATCACTTTAATGTTTCTAATTCGTGGCATATGAGAGAGAGAGAGAGAGAGAGAGAGAGAGAGAGAGAGAGAGAGAGAGAGAGAGAGAGAGAGAGCATACATTTACCTACCTAGACGAAAACTTACCGTGCAGCAAATGTGAATTAAATAATCTTCCTTTGGGAGATATGATTATTTTGACAGTGTAAAAGGAAGATGGCATCATCCAGGGACTTTGACACCAGGAAGCAAACCCACCATCACTTCACTATGACCTTCGTCACAACTTGGGTCGTTTCTCGAAGCTCATTGCTAAAGCTTAGGACTAGAGATTTTGGTTAAGTCAAGTTTTACGGATGGTACAGTTGGATCATCAGTCCCGTGATGGTCGAGGGTCTAGAGATGGTGTTTTTGCTTTCTTATTATTTAATCCTCTGTAACCCAGATGGAAATAATAATAATAATAATAATAATAATAATAATAATGCTAAGGGAGAGACCAATAGCTTCAAAAGGGAGAACTTCCATGTACAGAATAGGAAATAAAAAAGGGACAAATGAATAAAGAAAAATAACAGAAAAAGTGAAAATCAAAATTGAAATCTCATCGACGTAATCCTTTGCCCAAAAGAGTTGAAAACATTTAAAAGGAAAACATATCGAGGCTTTTATTCTCTAATATCGCAATTAAATCTTCTTCAACCGAACGAGGAGGCAATTGAGAAAAGACGGGTTCTTTGGACATATGCAAATAAGTTAGGCAGCTGGTTGACTGTTGAGTAAACTTAAGCCATTTTCTAAACTTTCATTCTAGTTAATGTGGCTCTCTCCTTTGAACCTATATATTTCTTCCTCTTTTCCTTCTATCTTTGTTTTTATTCTTCAAGTAGCTTATTTAAATTGTCTATAAATATATGAAACACTTTCTTGTTGCTGCACCTTTACTCCGAGAAACTTCCACAGAAGAAAATTTGCCCCTCGAGTTTAGGGACAAAAGAATTATATAATTAATTAGTTATCCCGTATTAAAATGATTAAATCCTCTAGTAAATATATACTGTTTTGATAAATGTATAATTTACATCAATTTTGAAATAGAATTTAATTTTTAACAGTTTTATAATAAAGAATCACATAGAAATTTAGAATATCGATATATTATGAAATTATTTTGATTGCTAGTGTGCATGCAAATATTTGTAAATTAGGGACTTCTTTCTCGTTCTTCACCTCTTTTATTTTTGGTATAGACCATTTATCTCTTATCATTATAACAATCGTTACTTACACACCATGGCGTAGTACATTTATATATGTAAGCTATTAACCTCTTTGAAGCTTTTTGGACTTACTACTTGTCGTGACTACTATTCTTCATGATAATTGCTGAATAAGATGTAAATTGGTTTAATATCTAGGTCTAGGCTTTTTACTTACAATCCAGAGATAATTTTTAACTTTCCGTTTGACAATAAACAAAAACCTTTATCGTCTTGAGGAAAGTTAAAAATATATATATTTATCCAATTCTATCCTGAAGTCAGTTGCAATAAATCCTAATCGACAGTTTTATAAACAAATTTTTAGTTTTTTTTTTATTTGTTTCTCTTCAGATTCGTTGCTTTATCCAGTATTCGTTCCACAGCTGAACTCTGCTAGGATTTTCCAACATATCAACTCTTTTGTCTCGTTCCTTTTACTTCCCAAAATATTTCGTATTACTTTCTTTGCCCAGGTCACAAACATCATCTCTGTATTTCTCCTGAAATGGGGGAGCCTATAGGTCTATCCACTGAGCCATCAGGTAGACCTATAGCTCCACCACACTCGCCATCCCTAACTCACAAGGATGGTGAGGTTGCAGACACTCAAAGAAACTATTCCGCTTGAGAGGGACTCGAACTCCAGTCTGACAGATCGCCAGGCAGGGACGTAAGCTAGCTTCAACTAAAAAAATTGGGAAAGAATAATGATGGGACTAACACTAATAGGTAGAAAAATAACAAATAGATAAGAGAGCAAGCTAAAGTAGAGGATATTCTAACATGTAAGAAAGAGAAATGAGAATGACAGATGGACAATAAGAATAACAGAATGAGTCCCTAGAAATAGCAAAAAAGCAGAGGAGGGAAGAGAAGACGATGGATTGTGAGCTAAGAAAATTTGCAGATACAAACTGGCATAGAAAGTCTATAAACAGACGGCATTGGAAGGATATGTCTGAGGCATTTGTCCCGCATTGGACTAGCTACGGCTAATGATATATACACAGTATATATATATATATATATATATATATATATATATATATATATATATATATATATATATATGTGTGTGTGTGTGTGGTGTTTATGCCAGTATTTAAGGAAATAAGTTGGTTTGGGGGAACGTGTCTCTCAATGAAGGGAGGGGGGAGGGGAGGAGAAAATTAGATAAGGTTGTAAGCCACTGGATTATGATGTGCTTATTTCATTTAGAGTTCCATCCTCACATTCTAATAAACAAGTTAACAACTCAACTCATTTGACCAAAGTTTCCTCACATTGTCTATATAGACCGTCAAATTTCTCTCTAATTATAAAAGCAAAGTTATTCACGCTCCATGATCATGAGAACAATGATTCTCACCAGAAATATGTATAAAAAGCCGCTAAAAAGGTATTTAGACCAAGTAGTCTATAACCAACTGCTATATGTTGTTTATATTGATACATAGGGGTTTCGTTTATTAATAAAAATGGTTGATACCAAATATAATAGTCTATGGGTACAAATGTATTAAGAAAAGGATGTACCTATAAATTTTATTCATTCATGCAAGCCACAGGCTCTAGCATTATTAATTTGAAATTTACTTTACCATTGAAATAAGGATCCGATTAATAATGCACGCGTAGTACGTATCAAAAGAATTTCATAATATATCGATATTTTAAATCTCAATGTGATGTTTTTATTATATAACCGTTAAAACTTGAATTCTTCTATGAAATTGATATAAATTATAAATTCATCAAAACAATATATTTACAAGAAGATTTATTTATTTCTCTATATAGAATAACAAATTGTAATAGCATTTTGTCCCTAAAATTGAGGGGTGATTTGCATCCGATGGAGTTGCTCGGAGTTCAATGAGCGGCAGCAAGAAGGGAACAGGAAGGAAATCCTAATAGTTTCAAATTAGCTTTAAATAAGCTACTGGCGATAAAATCAGTTACATAAAAGGAAAAGATGAAGAAATAAATAGGTTCAAGGACGAGTACCTTATTAACTAGAAAGATAGATTAGAAAATGGCTTAAGAGAGTTTGCTCAAGAGTCAGCCACCTGCCCAACTTATTTGCATAGGCCTAAAGAACCACGTCATTTCCTAATTACCTCCTCGTTCAGTTGAAGAAGATTTAATTGTGAAATCAAAGAATAAAAGCCTCGTCATGTTTTCCTTTTAAATGTTTTCAACTCTTCTGGGCAAAGGACTACGTCGACATTTCAATTTTGACTTTTTTGCTTTTTTTTTTTGTTATTTTTCTTTATTTATTTTTCCCTTTTTATTTCCTATTCTGTACAAGTGAAATCTTGGTAACTGTTTGTGAATGTTCGATGAATATTCTAGACTGGATATTCCAGTTAAGGAATGGAAATATTTATAGGCCTAACAAACATGGAGTATTGATGTTGAAGGTAATCAATAACTCTATTATTAGTGTTAGCTAAGCTACAACCCTAGTTGGAACCAGAGATTGCTATACACCGAAGCGATCCAACAGTGAAAGATAGCCCAGTGATAAAGGAAATAAGGAAATTATTAAACTATATGAGAAATAATAAACAATTGAAATAAGATATTTTAAGAACAGTAACAGAATTATTACAGATTTTTCATATACTGTATAACATAAAAACATTTTCTACAAGTTTAAACTTTTGAAGTTTACCGATTCAACTACCAGATTAGGAGGATCATTCCACAACTTGGCCAACATATTTCTGACTCATTTGATTAGAAAATTATCTGAAATTCATGAATAGCTGTGATCTTTGATATTATAGGCAACTAAATTTAAATGATTAACCTTTGTAGCAAATTAAGATTATTTTTGTCAACAAATTTCTAAATATAGTATAAAATATTCGAGTCTACTTAAATGTAGGAAATTTTCTGATGAGTAATGACAGTGATGTCTGCATCGACCCAGTGTTCGCTTAGACTCGGTGTCGACAACATCTCTTGGATTATGTGCATCGTAACCTCCCGAAATTTTCACTGTGATTCCCGTAGAGTTCAACCACAATGTCCGTTTTTCATTTAGGAAAAAGGGCATGGAATTACTATCCTTTAAAAAACAGACACTGTGAAGACTACTTTAATGGCCAAGCTTGTGACTGTGATAGCTGTGTGGCTTACCAGCAGCGCCGAGCTTACATCTTTAACACCATAGCAGAGTATAACTATGTTGTAGACCCAGAAGTTTATAATCACCACGTCTCCTGCAACTGTGAGGGTTGCAAAGATGCCTCTGACAAACTTGTCCAGTATGATGAATTCGTTGTTGCCACTGAAGAAAGCAAGAAAAGAAAGAAGACTTCTACATCTTCAACAGCTCCAAATTCAGCCCCACCATCGTCATCAGTGACTCCAAGGACTGAGAGCACAGACTCGTCCTTGTCTGTCCCTACAACTCCTCAGCAATCAGGTGCAACTGCAGTCATCCCTTCTACCAACGAGCCTGAGTCCTCCAACGCCATGGAGACCGAACAAGGGGCCCACTCCATGGACTGCAACTGCACAGATTGCCTCCAAACACTCCTGCAAGAAGCCACTGCCATTCAAGAAAACATTCCAGCTACGCAGCCAAAGAAGCCTCTGCCTAAGTTTCGACTTGCACAGGCAAACCACGAGCTCTCTTATGCCTCTGTTGCTGCCATGGCTGCCAAGCCTGGCATGAAACTCACTGCTAGACCTAACAGGAAAGGTGATCTTATCATCTATCCCAAGGACATTGAGACAGCCAGATTCCTTCAGGAAGACTCCACCTTAACACTGCTGGATCCTGCTTTTATCAGGAAGAAGGCAGTCATTACTAGGTATCCTGTGACGATGCCTATCTCCATTGTAACCTCATGCAGCAATATTGACTGTGCTGTTCGCTGCACAAGCAAGGATGACGTTCCTGTTCAACGCCTAATAGCCACCTTTATAGGTCCAGTTCCTTCCAAACTGAACTTAGGAGTCTGGGGTACTTTCCCCATCGAGGAATACACACCTGAGCCCCTTCGATGTTACAGATGCCAACGCTTTGGACATCATAAAGAAGAATGCAGAGGCCCCATTATTTGCGGTATCTGCAGCCAGCGACATAGCACAGAAGTGTGCATAAAGGCCCATAAAGAAGGGCGACAAACCACATCCAAGTGCCCCAATTGTTCCAAGCCACACCATGCTTGGAATAAGCGCTGCCCAGAGCGACTCAAGAGGATAGCAGCTATGAAGAATACATCCTCTTCAAACCAAAACAAACCAGCTCCATCCCAGCCACCTAAAGAACAGAGAACTCCTCGCCAGAGAAGACCAACTCAGCCAACTCCTGCTCCTACTTCTACATCTACAATAGCTCCTGCATCTACACCTACAACTGCTCCTAAAAAGGACCAGCAACGACCTGCAACTGTTCCTAAGAAGGATCAGCACCGACCTGCAACTGCTCCCCAAAGGGACCAACAACGACCTACAACTGTTCCTAAGAAGGATCAGCACCGACCTGCAACTGCTCCCCAAAGGGACCAGCAACGACCTTCATCCTCTTCCCCTTCCCAAACCTTGACTCAAGCAATTGAGTCTCTCACCTTGCAAGACCTCATACCTATCGCCTTCCAGATCCTTACCAAAGTCCTCTCCCTCTCATCAACCTCCTCCTTCCAGCAACTCCTGCAACAATTCCAGTTCTCAGCCACTGAGCAGAGATAATCCTTCCCTGCTTGCAATCCTCCCCTTCCCAATTCCCTATTCCTAAATGGAGAATAGTTATTACAAGGCTGTCTTCCTCATAAGGAAACAGCTCTTGTTTTTCCTGTCTCCCACCCTCTTTCCCTGTTAACCCTCCTCTTACCTTATCCTTAGGGGGCCGTTCTCGTGCCAGCTGACCGAGCGCAGCACAGTTTTGGCCCCCTCCCCCTTATCCACCACAAGAGCAGGAATAAACTTCTTTGTTTAAACCTACTCCTTTACTCTCCTACTAAAATTTCCTTCACTCCTCTCCCAGTCTCTTTTACTTACTGGCACTTACTACTATCAATACTTTATCCTCTGACTAAAAACTTTCTTTCGTGGACCTAAAAGGGAGACCCCCTTTTCGGGTTACTATCTACCCCTTGTCACGTCTTGTACCATTCCATTCCATTCCATCCTTCATTCATCATCCTTACATATCATTTCCTTTACCTATCCTGTACCTGACATTCCTTTTCCTATTTTACCTAACGTTCCTTTTATTAACATAAATTTTACTCCTTGGAGTATACCTTTTACAAACCCAATCCTCTTACGGGCTGCCCAGCGGCAAGAGCCCGTGTCATGCTATATGCATGGCAATCTACACACACACACACACACACACTGCATCGACCTGGATAATCTAAAGTAAAGAGGCTCGGGTTTCCGAGAGTCCTGGATCGGGTCAAGCCCTAAGAAATCGACTCCGTTGAGGATCCTTCCTCTTGGGTGTCTTCCGATTCAGGACTACCTCTCGGTTTGGGGTTCCGAGACAGGGCAGGATAGAAAGAGAGTATCCTGTCACTGACGTCCCCCGATTATCCAGCAAACCAGCAACAGGCTTCCTTTGGTCTGCTGTTGAATTCTCCTCTCTCTCTCTCTCTCTCTCTCTCTCTCTCTCTCTCTCTCTCTCTCTCTCTCTCTCTCTCTCTCTCTCTCTCTCTCTCTCTCATCAAGTTTTCCTGTTCCTCTACCACATTATCATCACAAACTTTGTTTTATGGCTTTTCCTCATTAAGATTTCTCTAAAAAGCAATTATTTAACAACAAACAACTGGAAAGTAGGTCCTACTGCTAATGAGGAGGAGGAGGCTATAAGAAAAAGCAATAACTTTTCTTCATTGGCAAGATCTCTGGCCATGCCAAATGAGGCATGGCTATCTTAATCAACCATGCTAATGAGAGAGATGAACTGATTAGATTTTATTTCGTAGAATTTGCAGTACAATAAGAAAAGTTCCTGTTAAATTATCATGTATGTGTTCCAATAATGACCCTACAAATTAGTTAAGACTAATATCATTTTTGAGATTTCCATATACAGTATAATCTATGATTATGAAAATCAAGACTTGGATAGTGAATGGAATTCCCTTTTAAGTGACAATATTGACATTTTCAGTTCTGACAATATCTACACAGTCATTTCTAGTTCAAGTTTATCATACATATTCTATTCCTTTAAATGCTGACGGTAAATTTATTTTCTCTATGGTAAACTAATATGCAATTTCTCTTTATCTGTGACAAAATCGTAGATTTCTTTTGTCAAATTATCATTATTCTAATCGCAAAATAATTTTACTGAATTGGGAAGTTGTTGGGCTGAAAATATTACGGATCTCAACAGAAGGAATATTAATATCAAAAGACATCTCTTCTATAAACTGTAATCTTAAGTCGTGTTTTTATGAAAATCAATACAAAATATCGAAATTTGTATCCATAATGAATATTTGGTGTTAAAATTAGTCTAAAAGGACTCAGAGAAACCACTGGTTAAATTTCGTATGCTTAAAAAGGAAATACAGGGAAGCTAAGGCATATGAATACAGTAGGGGCCTACACCCAACCCAGTCCTTTGCGTTAAATGATACAGAATCCCAATATTATGTAAAAAGTTTGTTCACTGAATCTCTTTAAACTGGCCTTTTGAACGTGATACGACAATTATATATATATATATATATATATATATATATATATATATATATATATATATATATATATATATATATTTATCAAAATGTGTCAGATATGTCGAGAATTATAAAATGTTGGAAGCCACTGAACTGTGTACTCTCAATTCATTTAGGCTTCCATTCACATTCTCACAATTGACCAAAACATTCAACCATATAAGGTACTTTAAAATTTCTTTCCAACAATAAAATCAACGATAAAAATAAAAGGAAATTTAAGGAGAAAATACAGAGATGCTGTTTGTGACCTGTGTAAATTAAATACAAAACATTTTGGAACGTGAACAGAACGAGTAACTTAACAGGGTATGTTGCAAAATAGGAGAAGACGGCCTTAAATTTGAAACAAGAAATTAGCTAGAAAATCATAAAAGTTGCTAACTTGCTATAACTAATTTCATGGTGAATGTGGATAAAATAATTACTCTTAAACTTCTCTTCAAATGAAACAGTAAAAAAATTCTTTGTGATAAAAGAAAACAATTAAGCCTTGGTTTGGAAGAAGGTCTAAGACCAATTTTATACTATAAATTAAACTCATACAAAGATTTTGCTTAAGATGATAAATTTTGTATTGATTTACACCAAAAATAAATAGAAGAGTTTAGAATATAGGACGGACGAGTAAACTATAATGTTCCTCGCGTAGTACTCATCAAAATAATTTCATTATATATCGATATTTCAAATTTCTATGTGATTTTTCATTTATAAAACCCTTTAAATTTAGATTATATTCCAAAATTAGTTCAAATTTCATATTTCTCAAAATAATATATACATATATTTAATAGGGATTTGACTAATTTCTATTTCTGTACATTATAAGCATTTTATTCTTTAAAATCGGTGGGGAGGGGGGGGGGGGTTAATATTCTTCAGTGCATCTTCCTCAAAAATTTATAGACGATTTAAATCAGCTAATTGAAGAATAAAATCACTTAGATCAAGGCCCGAGATGAAGAAATGAGGAATTGTGCCGCAGTAACTAAAAAGAAAGATTAAAAAATGGCTTATGAGAGTTTGCACAACAGTCAGCCACCTCCCTAACATATTGCGTAGGGCCAATAACCTACGAAAAACGACCCAAGTTATGATGAAGGTCAATGTGTAGTGATGATGGTGATGTTAGGATTGTGCCTGTTGTGAAAAATTTGATTGTACTGATAGATTGTAATTTGTCAATGAGGAATTAAATAGTGAATACAGTGAAAGTGTGTAACTATCACCTGAGAAATATAGCATTTATTAGAAAATATTTAACAGAAGGCAGTACAAAAATTGTAGTGATGAGTCACGTAATATCAATATTTAAGATTTGTTTGTTGACTCAAAAGGCACTTACAAGTGATAAGCCTAAATATCTTTGTGATTGCTTGGTACCTTACCCTCAAGCAACTAGAGCTGCTGTAAGAGTTAAACATGCCGATGACCCATATAGACTATTCGAAATCAGAGTGAATCATGCAATAGGAGGAAGAAGTTTTTGTTATGCTGCACCGAGACTCTTCAACGACCTCCCACTTATGTCAAAAATAGCAAAAATGTGGCAGCTTTCAAGAAAAACCTGAAGACTTATCTCTTTGGAAAGTGTTACAATAGTAATCAGAAAACTATTAAGCCTGAATACAAATGCTAGCGAATAACTAAAAAGATACAGAGCAAAATATAAACTGGAAAAAAAATTATTTTCACACATCAAGGCCCATCTGAACAGACTCTTAGTGTCTAATGGAGGGCGAGAAATAAACCCCTAAGAGTAAAAGTAAAGTATTTTTCTTTTAGACTGTCAGAATAATTATATCTAGTAAAGAAAGAGGAATTGATTTACATTTGCTAAATACTAAGTTTTCGTCTAGCTGAAGGCATTTCCATGATTGATAAGGAGCTCTCTCTCTCTCTCTCTCTCTCTCTCTCTCTCTCTCTCTCTCTCTCTCTCTCTCTCTCTCTCTCTCTCTCTCTCTCTCTCTCTCTCTCTCTCTCTCTCAATCCCATAATTATCAAAAAAATTTTCCAGATGGAAACAGGTAGTCAAATGCTTGGTACAGGGTGGCGAGTGAATTACAGAACACATGATATGATAAGGGTAATTTCAAACAAAATTCTACCTTACATAATGTATCCCAGAGATCTTTTCAGATCGAACAGAAATCGGCTTTTGAAATATTCTCATTTAAAACTTCCCCTTTATCATAATCAAAATAAATAAAAAATCAGAAAATCGTCCTTTAATGACCCACGGTCTTTGAACCTTTTCTCAATTATCTGTTTGTGTTGCACACTTGGGTCGTTTGTTGCTCAGTGAGGCTTACAGTCAGAAAAGGTCTCACCAGAGGAGGCTTACAAGAGTTGCCTCTTTGCAGTATATCGACTCTGCAGATGTTGCAAGGCAACAATAGCGAATCCACTTGCAACGAGGACCTTTAACCGATAACGGCCGCGCCTTTTAAAGTCCGCTGAAGAGGTCCCTTTAAAAGGGTCAGGTAGTTGTTGCTCCGCCAGGATTTGGTAGTCGATCATTGAAGTTTTCAATTCCTACCTAATATATGATTTACTTTTTTTTTTCTTTTTTATTCACGATTAGCGTTCATTGACGAGCTTCAGAGATTCGTTTTACAACATTAACTAAAGTCTTATATTATCTCCGATTCTCCGTAGTTTACAACTTGGATGGAACATTAAGTGCAGACAGTAATACAGAAAGAACATCAATTCAGAGAAACTGTCTGAAAAGTATTTTCACATGGCGAGTATATGACCACTTTGTTTTACTCACACCACCAATGAGCAAAATAGCTCATGCAGTCAAAGATCGAAAGAAAAACGAAAAGTTAGAGAAAACAATGTTGGTAACTGAAAACTGCGGGAAAGCATAACACCGCCTCTCGAGTTATGGAATGTTGCACGAATTACAAAAATGTCTATCGGCGAAAAAGTTCTGGTGACAAGAAGTGAACCAGTTTTATTATTATTATTATTATTATTATTATTATTATTATTATTATTATTATTATTGTTGTTGTTGTTATAAAACAAGAATGGAATTTTTCGCGAGTCCTAAAAGAATTCGGAAGAAAATCTTCTCGGATTTCCAAATGGCCTTCAGAAGAAATAGCCATAGACTTAGCATGGAATTCTGAATGTCTCCGGAACGGAATCTCAGAACGATTCCGGAAGACAACTTTCCCGAATTTCCAAAAGTCTTCAAAGGACATAGCCGTATACTTAACATGGATTTCTGAATAACTCCAGAACTGATTTTTCCAGGAGCAGTCCTGAACAACTCCTCCCCGAGCTTCAAATGACTTCTGAAGACCTGATCTTCATTTTTTCAAACGTAGCCTGCAACGCCTCACATGATCTGTACGTAGGTGGCGAAATCTAACCAAGGAATAGCGCGTCAATAGGAGTACGAGGAAATGAGTTGATGACTGGGAGAAGGATTTCACTTAACTCACAGAGATCGCGTTCCGGCGGAATAGGAAGCTGCTGGTAAGAATTGTGTTACGTCTTCGGAACACCATCAACTACAGATGGTTTTGGTTGCTGCCGAAGTTGCCGATCGTTCGTTTTATATCGCCCGACCTATAGAAAGACACGGGATCTTCCGTTAGCAGCTGAGCTTTGAAGATCATAATGTATGTGCCTTGAAGGCTCCTTTACTTGGGCTTTTGCGACGACGATGTCTTATTAAAGGAGACTCTTGGAAAAAGTACGAGGCTTTGTATCGGTGCAAAAATCGAATTGCGGGGAATGAGGATGGAGGCAGAATGGTTCAACTGAACGGTGAGTGACGAGTAGTTCTTCAACAGGATTGTCCCAAAATTCGCCATTGAAGTAAGGACATATCCAGACGACATTGGTAACTATATCATGTTGCTCGTCAATTACATTGGCATGACAGTGTATGCGGAGAAATCGATAGTATTCATCTCTATACTCATTGCCCTGATAGGTAAAGAATAAATGCCTTCGATTTCCCTGAAGAATCTGACGAAGTGAGGACTCGCGGCACTGAAATCTCTTTTGAAATCTAGAAAGACACTGACGAACTAAGGAAAAGACAATGAAATCTCGAAAGAAACATAATCTAATGAAAGATCTTGAAAACTAGAAGACAGGAGGGAACAGCGAAGAGGAGCCTCTAATGCCAGAGGTAAGACACCTAAAAATAGAGAGCCTCTAATGCTAGAAGTAAGGCACCTCAAAATATAGATCGAAGACCCTCTAATGCTAAATGTATGGAACCTAGAAATAGAGGCCTATGTCAAAGAACTTCTAATGTTAGAGGTGTGGGAGGTATAAAGAAAGGTTAAAGAACTTCTGATGCTTGAGGTAAGGGAGCTGAAAAGAGGTCAAAGAACTTCTAATGCTAGAGGTGTGGGAGCTATAAAGAAAGGTTAAATAACTTCTAATGCTTGAGGCAAGGGAGCTGAAAAGAGGTAAAAAAACTTCTAGTGCTAGAGGTGAGGGAGCTAAAAAGAGGTCAAAGAACTTCTAATGCTAGAGGCGTGGGAGCTAAAAAGAAGAAAAAGAACTTATAATGCTAGAGGTGTGGGAGCTAAAAAGAGGTCAAAGAACTTCTAACGCTAAAGGCGTGGGAGCTAAAAAGAGGTAAAAGAGCTTCTAATGCTTGAGGTGTGGAAGCTAAAAAGAAGTCAAAGAACTTCTAATGCTAGAGGTGTTGGAGCTGAAAAGAGGTCAAAGGACCTCTAATGCAAGGGGTGTGGGAGCTAAAAAGAGGTCAAAGAACTTCTAATGCAAGGAGTGTGGGAGCTAAAAAGAGGTCAAAGAACTTCTAATGCAAGGGGTGGGAGAGCTAAAAAGATGTCAAAGAACTTCAAATGCAAGCGGTGGGGGAGCTAAAAAGAGGTCAAAGAACTTCTAATGCAAGGGGTGTGGGAGCTAAAAAGAGGTCAAAGAACATCTAATGCAAGGGGTGGGGAAGCTAAAAAGAGGTCAAAGAACTTCTATTGCAAGGGGTGTGGGAGCTAATAAGATGTCAAATAACTTCTATTGCAAGGGGTGTGGGAGCTAAAAAGAGGTCAAAGAACTTCTAATGCAAGGGGTGGGGGACCCAAAAAGAGGTCAAAGAACTTCTAATGCAAGGGGTGTTTGAGCTAAAAAGAGGTCAAAGAACTTCTAATGCAAGGGGTGGGGAAGCTAAAAAGAGGTCAAAGAACTTCTAATGCAAGGGGTGGGGGAGCTAAAAAGAGGCCAAAGAACTTCTAATGCAAGGGGTGGGGGAGCTAAAAAGAGGTCAAAGAACTTCTAATGCAAGGGGTGGGGGAGCTAAAAAGAGGTCAAAGAACTTCTAATGCAAGGGGCGTGGGAGCTAAAGAGATGCCAAAGAACTTCTAATGCAAGGGGTGGGGGAGCTAAAAAGAGGTCAAAGAACTTCTAATGCATGGGGTGGGGAGCTAAAAAGAGGTCAAAGAACTTCTAATGCAAGGGGTGGGGACCTAAAAAGAGGTCAAAGAACTTCTAATGCAAGGGGTGGGGGAGCTAAAAAGAGGTCGAAGAACTTCTAATGCAAGGGGTGTGGGAGCTAAAAAGAGGTCATAGAACTTCTAATGCAAGGGGTGTTGGAGCTGAAAAGAGGTCAAAGAACTTCTAATGCAAGGGGTGGGGGAGCTAAAAAGAGGTCAAAGAACTTCTAATGCAAGGGGCAGGGGAGCTAAAAGGAGGTCAAAGAATTTCTAATGCAAGGGGTGCAGGAGCTAAAAAGAGGTAAAAAAAATTCTAATGCAAGGGGTGGGGGAGCTAAAAAGAGGTCAAAGAACTTCTAATGCAAGGGGTGTGGGTGCTAAAAAGAGGTCAAAGAACTTCTAATGCAAGGGGTGAGGGAGCTAAAAAGAGGTCAAAGAACTTCTAATGTAAGGGGTGTGGGTGCTAAAAAGAGGTCAAAGAACTTCTAATGCAAGGGGTGGGGGAGCTAAAAAGAGGTCAAAGAACTTCTAATGCAAGGGGTGTTTGAGCTAAAAAGAGGTCAAAGAACTTCTAATGCAAGGGGTGGGGAAGCTAAAAAGAGGTCAAAGAACTTCTAATGCAAGGGGTGGGGGAGCTAAAAAGATGTCAAAGAACTTCTATTGCAAGGAGTGTGGGAGCTAAAAAGAGGTAAAAAAAACTTCTAATGCAAGGGGTGGGGAAGCTAAAAAGAGGTCAAAGAACTTCTAATGCAAGGGGTGTTTGAGCTAAAAAGAGGTCAAAGAACTTCTAATGCAAGGGGTGGGGAAGCTAAAAAGAGGTCAAAACTTCTATTGCAAGGGGTGTGGGAGCTAAAAAGAGGTCAAAGAACTTCTAATGCAAGGGGTGGGGAAGCTAAAAAGAGGTCAAAGAACTTCTAATGCAAGGGGTGGGGAAGCTACAAAGAGGTCAAAGAACTTCTAATGCAAGGGGTGTTTGAGCTAAAAAGAGGTCAAAGAACTTCTAATGCAAGGGGTGGGGAAGCTAAAAAGAGGTCAAAGAACTTCTATTGCAAGGGGTGTGGGAGCTAAAAAGAGGTCAAAGAACTTCTAATGCAAGGGGTGTGGGAGCTAAAAAGAGGTCAAAGAACTTCTAATGCAAGGGGTGTGGGAGCTTAAAAGAGGTCAAAGAACTTCTAATGCAAGGGGTGGGGGAGCCAAAAATAGGTTAAAGAACTTCTAATGCAAGGGGTGTGGGAGCTAAAAAGATGCCAAAGAACTTCTAATGCAAGGGGTGTGGGAGCTAAAAAGAAGTCAAAGAACTTCTAATGCAAGGGGTGTGGGAGCTAAAAAGGGGTCAAAAAACTCCTAATGCAAGGGGTGGGGGAGTTAAAAAGAGGTCAAAGAACTTCTATTGCAAGGGGTGTGGGAGCTAAAAAGAGGTCAAAGAACTTCTAATGCAAGGGGTGTGGGAGCTAAAAAGATGTCAAAGAACTTCTAATGCAAGGGGTGGGGAAGCTAAAAAGAGGTCAAAGAACTTCTAATGCAAGGGGTGGGGGAGCCAAAAATAGGTTAAAGAACTTCTAATGCAAGGGTGTGGGAGCTAAAAAGAGGTCAAAGAACTTCTAATGCAAGGGGTGTGGGAGCTAAAAAGAGGTCAAAGAACTTCTATTGCAAGGGGTGTGGGAGCTAAAAAGAGGTCAAAGAACTTCTAATGCAAGGGGTGGGGGAGGTAAAAAGAGGTCAAAGAACTTCTAATGCAAGGGGTGGGGGAGCTAAAAAGAGGTCAAAGAACTTCTAATGCAAGGGGTGTGGGAGCTAAAAAGAGGTCAAAGAACTTCTATTGCAAGGGGTTTGGGAGCTAAAAAGAGGTCAAAGAACTTCTAATGCAAGGGGTGTGGGAGCTAAAACGAGGTCAAAGAACTTCTAATGCAAGGGGTGTGGGAGCTAAAAAGAGGTCAAAGAACTTCTAATGCAAAGGGTATCTAGACCAAGTAGTCTATAACCAACTGCTATATGTTGTTAATATTATTACATAGGGGTTTCGTTTATTAATAAAAATGGTGGATACCAAATACAATAGTCTATGGGTACACATGTTTTAAGAAAAGGATGTGCCGATAAATTTTATTCATTCATGTAAAATTGCCTTGCATTATAAAAGCCACGGGCTCTAGCATTATTAAATTTAAATTTAATTTAATTACTATTGAGATAAAGCTAAATATACAATGCACGCGCAATGCGTTTCAAAGCAATATCATAATATATCGCTTTTTGAATATCTATGTGATTGTTTTTATTATATCACCGATAAAACTTGAATTCTTCTATGAAATTAATATAAATTATAAATTTATCAAAACAATATATTTACAAGATTTATTTTTTTCTATATAGAATAACAAATTGTATAAGCATTTTGTCCTAAAATCGAGAGGTAAATTTCATCTGATGGAGTTGCTCGGAGTTAAATAAGCGGCAGCAAGAAGGGAACAGAGGAAATTCTAATAGTTTCAAATTAGCTTTAAATAAGCTACTGGTGATAAAATCAGTTACATAAAAGGAAAAGATGAAGAAATAAATAGGTTCAAGGAAGAGTACCTTATTAACTAGAAAGATAGATTAGAAAATGGCTTATGAGAGTTTGCTCAAGAGTCAGCCACCTGCCCAACATATTTGCATAGGCCTAAAGAACCACGTCTTTTCTTAATTACCTCCTCGTTCAGTTGAAGAAGATTTAATTGTTAAATCAAAGAATAAAAGCCTCGTCATGTTTTCCTTTTAAATGTTTTCAACTCTTCTGGGCAAAGGACTACGGCGACATTTCGTTTTTTACTTTTTTGCTTTTTTTTTTGTTATTTTTCTTTATATATTTTTCCCTTTTCATTTCCTATTCTGTACAAGAGAAATCTTGGTAACTGTTTGTGAATGTTCGATGAATATTCTAGACTGGATATTCCAGTTAAGGAATGGAAATATTTATAGGCCTAACAAATATGGAGTATTGATGTTGAAGGTAACCAATAACTCTATTATTGTTAGTATTAGCTAAGCTACAACCCTAGTCGGAACCAAAGATTGCTATAAACCGAAGGGATTTAACAGTGAAAGATATCCCAATGTGTAAAGGAAGTTATCAAACTATACGAAAAATAATGAACAATTTAAATATGATATTTTAAGAACAGTAACAGAATTATTACAGATCTTTCAAATACTGTATAACATAAAAACATTTTCTACAAGTTTAAACTTTTGAAGTTTACCGATTCAACTACCAGATTAGGAGGATCATTCCACAACTTGGCCAACATATTTCTGATTCATTTGATTAGAAAATTATCTGAAATTCATGAATGGCTGTGATCTTTGATATTATAGGCAACTAAATGTAAATGATTAACCTTCGTAGTAAATTAAGATTATTTTTGTCGACAAATTTCTAAAACATGGCATAAAATATTCGAATCTAATTAAATGTAGAAAATTTTCTGATGAGTAATGACAGTGATGTCTGCATCGACCTGGATAATCTAAAGTAAAGAGGCTCGGGTTTCCGAGAGTCCTGGATCGGGTCAAGCCCTAAGAAATCGACTCCGTTGAGGATCCTTCCTCTTGGGTGTCTTCCGATTCAGGACTACCTCTCGGTTTGGGGTTCCGAGACAGGGCAGGATAGAAAGAGAGTATCCTGTCACTGACGTCCCCCGATTATCCAGCAAACCAGCAACAGGCTTTCTTTGGTCTGCTGTTGAATTCTCCTCTTCCTTCTCTCTCTCTCTCTCTCTCCTCTCTCTCTCTCTCTCTCTCCTCTCTCTCTCTCTCTCTCTCTCTCTCTCTCTCTCTCTCTCTCTCTCATCAAGTTTTCCTGTTCCTCTACCACATTATCATCACAAAATTTGTGTTTTATATATATATATATATATATATATATATATATATATATATATAAATGTGTCAGATATGTCGAGAATTAAAAAATGTTGGAAGCCACTGAACTATGTACTCTTAATTTATTTAGGCTTCCATTCACATTCTCACAATTGACCAAAACATTCAACCATATAACAAAATCAACGATAAAAATGAAAGGAAATTTAAGAAGAAAATACAGAGATGCTGTTTGTGACCTGTGTAAATTAAATAATACAAAACACTTTGGAACGTGAACAGAACGAGAAACTAAACAGGGTATGTTGCAAAATAGGAGAAGACGGCCTAAATTTGAAACAAGAAATTAGTTAGAAAATCATAAAAGGTTGCTAACTTGCTATAAACTAATTTCATGGTGAATGTGGATAAAATAATTACTCTTAAACTTCTCTTCAAGTAAAACAGTAAAAAGGTTCTTTGTGATCAAAGAAAACACTTAAGCCTTGGTTTAGAAGAAGCTCTAAGACCAATTTTTATACTATAAATTATACTCATACAAAGTTTTTGCTTAAGATGATACATTTTGTATTGGTTTACACCAAAAATATATATAAACTGACAAAATTCATTTAATGGTAATGTATATTGTTGCTCGCGTAGTACTCACCAAAATAATTTCATGATATATCGATATTTTAAATTTCTATGTGATTTTTCATTTACAAAACCCTTTAAATTTATATTATATTCCAAAATTAGTTTAATTTTATATTTCTCAAAATAATATATACATATTTTTAATAGGGATTTGACTCATTTCTATTACTGTACAGTATAAGCATTTTATTCTTTAAAATCGGTAGTGGGGGGGGGGAAGGGCGTGCTAATTTTCTTATGTGCATCTTGCTCAAACATTTA
Source organism: Palaemon carinicauda (assembly GCF_036898095.1). Classification (NCBI taxonomy): domain Eukaryota; kingdom Metazoa; phylum Arthropoda; class Malacostraca; order Decapoda; family Palaemonidae; genus Palaemon; species Palaemon carinicauda. The sequence continues at coordinate 78,008,326 of NC_090750.1, forward strand.
TGGACGATTTAAATCAGCTAATTGAAGAATAAAATCACTTAGATCAAGGCCCAAGATGAAGAAATGAGGAATTGTGCCGCAGTAACTAAAAAGAAAGATTAAAAAATGGCTTATGGGAGTTTGCACAACAGTCAGCCACCTCTCTAACTTATTGCGTAGGCCCAATAACCTATGATGGGACTTATTGATTATAACGACTACGAATGTTCCACTACTCTTTGTTCTATGCACAATCATTCACTTCTTCTTCTAAGCAGAAACTTTAACCAACTATTGTCTCTCAATCCCGTTGGACTAAGTTTTGACGTTGTTACGGTTTTTAGAATGATTTATTGTTAATTTATTCTCATCATTACTTATTTCCTTATTTCCTTTCCTCACTGGGCTATTTTTCCCTGTTGGAGCCCTTGGGCTTATGGCATCTTGCTTTTCCAACTAGGGTTGTTGCTTAGCTAATAATAATAATAATAATAATAATAATAATAATAATAATAATAATAATATGGATAGAAATTTTGATGTTTTGAATGAGTTAGATGGAAAACATAACCGAGTTTTAAAGTATATAAATAAGAATTCTTTTGATACTTATATTCACAGAGTATATTAAGGTCACATTTGCATTCAACAACTTGAACTGAATACATAGTATGAATACAGTTAGCATTCAGCAAACACTTGACTGATAAAGAAGAGAGTAAAACAAAGGAACTTGCAAAACCTCATACTTCTTGTTTCAGCAAATCTATGCGCAATGAGAGAGAGCTAGGAAGGAGAGAAAGGGGGGTGGGGGTGGATTATTGGTAGAAAACACATTCTTCAAGTTCAGGAACAAAAATGGAAGGAGTGTTAGTTGGAAGAATTTTATCTGGCAATCCTTATCAGATTTTGAAGGATTTATATATGCACAATACCTACAAATGATACGTTAACTTTACGCTATATATAATTTGACCAATTCATTTTTTTTTCTTTTCTTTTTTTATTTTTATTTTGCCGACATCAAAAGCTGCGAAGAGTTGCCCTTTATACATTTTACAATGTATAACATCCTTATAATTCACTTCACTGGGTATTGTATTGTATATCACGATGATCAATAAAAATGTACTTGTCAAGGACACCCATACTAGGTTGGCTGCTGTGAGCGATCAGACAAGTCTTCCACCATCATCAATCTGCAGTAGCCAAGCATGGTGATAAAAATTTGCCGAACGCCAGACATGAGCAAGCACATATTTGAGGCCTTTGTCCTGCAGTGGATTGGAAATGGTTGCATTTGTTCATATATATATATATATATATATATATATATATATATATATATATATATATATATATATATGTATATATATATATTTATATATATATATATATATCTATATATATATCTATATTTATATATATATATATATATTATATATATATATATATATATATATATATGTATATATATATAAATTTTGCACATTTAGACATGTTTTTCATATCTAAATAAGATATATATTTTAATACCTAAATGTCTGGATTCTCTCTTATACCTCGGGATCAGAGATCCAATGGGGTATAAAAACTGTCAAATAAAAAAATCTATGGAATTAAAAGCCAATTTCAGGAGAAAATAAAGAGATGCCGTTTGTGACCTGTGTAAATGAAATAATACAAAACATTTTGGGAACATGAACTGAACGAGAAAAAGACAGGATTCGTTGCATAATATCAGAAGACAGCTGAGATCTCGAAACAAGGAAATAATTGGAAAATCATAAAATGTGGCTTTGACTAATTTCATGGTGAATGTGGATAAAATAATTGTTTTTAAACCCTATATTAAGAAAGAAAATAATGACTTCCTTATCAAAGAATATTATTAAGCCTTGGCCAGTAGAAGGCCTATGACAAGATATATACTATAACATATGATGACGCGTAATTTCCGTAAAGTTCATCATTTTTTTTATTTGTTTACACCAAAAATATGTGTTAAGAAGAATGGTAATAAAACTGTTGGTCGATGCATTGCTTACGCAGTACTCATCAAAATATTTTTATAATATATCCATATTTCAAAAAATTATGTGATTTTTTATTAAAAACCCATCAAAATTTAAATTCTGTTACAAAAATATTATAAATTATACATTTATCAAAAAGATATATATTTACTCGGGGATTTAGATATTTCTGTATGGGATAACTAATTGTATAAGCATTTTTGTCCCTAGAATCGAGAAGGTTAAGTTGCTTCTGTGCAACTTGCTCGGAATGAGAAAGGAGCACAGGAAATCCCAAGTGTTTCAAATATTTAGACAATTTAAATAGGCCAATTAAAAAATAAAATCCTATAGACTAAAGCCAAAGATGAAGAAATAAGGAAGAATCTCATTAACTATCCACAAAAGTTGAATCGGCAGAAATTCTAAAGTTCAAACTTGCAGAAAATGTTTTTATGTTGAACAGGCATAACTCTTTTCATAGTTTATATACGAAAGATTTGCTATAATTTTGTTCATTAATTCTCACATAGTTTCTTTAGTTCCTTATTTCATTTCCTCATTGGGCTATTTTTCTCTGTTGGAGTCCATGGGCTTATACCATTCTGCTTTTCCAACTAGGGCTGTAGCTTAGGTTGTAATAATAATAATAATAATAATAACAATAATAATAATAAAAATATTATACGTAAACAATTCAAAATATTTTGAAGTTTACAGCAGGAACATTATGATTTTAAAGACATTGAGTTGTGCTTCCAAAAACACAATTCAAAACATTATTTGTATTCATAACCTATATTTGATGCTGCTCTTAGACCAAAGGGATCGAAAGAGAACGTTTTAAAAACAATTGAAAACAGGGAAGTCAAACACTGTAGATTTATATAGTCGTTTGGGTTACAAGTGAAGTTTCACCAAGTTTTTAATTAGACATACGAACGCACAAACAAAACTATTCACATGGAAAGGATAATTTTGAATTGAATTTAATCGGGTAGTTGAATCAGTAGAACTTCAAAAGTTCAAAGTTGGAGCAAATGCTGACCAGGCTGACATGAGTCTTTTTATAGTTTATATATGACATATCTGTTTTTGACGTTGTTAATAGTTTATATAGGACATATCTGTTTTGACGCTGTTACTGTTTTTAGAATGATATATTGTTAATTTATTTTCATAGCCTTTGCAACGGCGCCTCCATAGTTTATCTTGTTAAACCGTTTTGTCATTTCCTGCTCATCAGGTTTAATACTTCTTTTTTCTTTTCTTCATTTGTTTCACTAAATAAAAATAATCCTACGATTTTCTTTAGGTCTTCCTCGTATGGTTGTTGTAGCTCAATTACTTCATTCCTTTCTTTTCTATATTCCCGGCAAAACAAACAAAAAAATGCATCAAATCTTCCTCCTCATTTTCACAAAAATTAGTTTACATTTCCTCCCATTGTGTCTATTTACAATATTTAGTTTTAACGTATTAGTTCTTGCTCTAAAACATATCACTGAAGCAAATGCATTGTCATAAAGTAACTTCTTTAATTTCTTACTTCCACATTCTATCTATTTCTAAGCTCACTTTACTTTCTATTCCTTCTTTCCATATTTCAGCATCCCACTTTCTGGTTTCCGACTTTTCTACCTTGTTCATTCTTCTTATTTGTCTTTTGTCTATATTTGATTATTCTAAGCACTTTGCAGGTTATTTCCACCATCTTCTTTCTTTTTCTTGAACATCCAGGATAATTAGAGTTAGAGTTCTCGTGCTTGAGGGTACACTCGGGCACACTTCTATCTAGTTTCTCTTCCTCTTGTTTTGTTAAAGTTTTTATAGTTTTTTATAGGAAATATTTATGTTAATGTTGTTACTATTCTTAAAATATCTTATTTTTCTATATTTCCTTTCCTCACTGGGCTATTTTCCCTGTTGGGGCCCCTGGGCTTATAGCATCCTGCTTTTCCAACTAGGGTTGTAGCTTAGCATTTAATAATAATAATAATAATAATTGTTCTCAGAGGAGGTTGCCTTAGATTGATCACACTTCACTTAGAAGTCAGGTGCGTTGTAGTTTTATTTTATCAAAATTGCAAGATGCAACAGAGATGTTTGGATAACAATCTTCAGATGCACGCCATCTAATAGTTCAATAAGCTGCCCTTGTAATACTAAGAAAATAGAATCGAACAATTGACATTATTTCTATAAACTATTAACTGGCAATCACGCAATTGGATGCTTTCTCTACAGTATTTCTGATAACGTCAAAATTCCATTTCCCCTGGGTTAATATTTGATCCCACTAATAAATTTCATCTTTCCTTCTGTAGATGACTCTCTCTCTCTCTCTCTCTCTCTCTCTCTCTCTCTCTCTCTCTCTCTCTCTCTCTCTCTCTCTCTCTCTACGGGCTATTAACCGGCTACCTATTTAGCTCCCACATTCGCAACTTTTCCTTAAATTGCTCTCTCTCTCTCTCTCTCTCTCTCTCTCTCTCTCTCTCTCTCTCTCTCTCTCTCTCTCTCTCTCTCTCTTTACGGGCTATTAACCGGCTACCTATTTAGCTCCCACATTCGCAACTTTTCCTTAAATTGCTCTCTCTCTCTCTCTCTCTCTCTCTCCTCTCTCTCTCTCTCTCTCTCTCTCTCTCTCTCTCTCTCTCTCTCTCTTTACGGGCTATTAACCGGCTACCTATTTAGCTCCCACATTCGCAACTTTTCCTTAAATTGCTCTCTCTCTCTCTCTCTCCTCTCTCTCTCTCTCTCTCTCTCTCTCTCTCTCTCTCTCTCTCTCTCTCTCTTTACGGGCTATTAACCGGCTACCTATTTAGCTCCCACATTCGCAACTTTTCCTTAAATTGCTCTCTCTCTCTCTCTCTCTCTCTCTCTCTCCTCTCTCTCTCTCTCTCTCTCTCTCTCTCTCTCTTTACGGGCTATTAACCGGCTACCTATTTAGCTCCCACATTCGCAACTTTTCCTTAAATTGCTCTCTCTCTCTCTCTCTCTCTCTCTCTCTCTCTCTCTCTCTCTCTCTCTCTCTCTCTCTCTCTTTACGGGCTATTAACCGGCTACCTATTTAGCTCCCACATTCGCAACTTTTCCTTAAATTGCTCTCTCTCTCTCTCTCTCTCTCTCTCTCTCTCTCTCTCTCTCTCTCTCTCCTCTCTCTCTCTCTCTCTCTCTCTCTCTCTTTACGTATATCATCTGATGCTTTAATAAATTCTTCCAATTCCCATTTCATCTGAAGCTCCGTCAATAGTTTGTGGTAAAATAACCACATGGATAACAATACAGTTGTGCTGATGTATTCTATAGACAATGAAAGTAACATTTTGAGTTCGACGTGCGCGCAGTGAGCTGCTCGGCTTCATACGTATCAAGTTATATGATACGTATATTATTATTATTATTATTGTTAGAATTACTATTATTATTATTATTATTATTATTATTATTATTATTATTATTATTATTATTATTATTATTATTATTATCAAAATTATCATTATTATTATTATTATTATTATTATCATTATTATTATTATTATTATTGTTAGAATTATTATTATTATTATTATTATTATTATTATTATCATTACCTCTCCTAATCGTATAGACCTTGGTGTGAGAGACATGCTTATCGATTTTAAAATTCTTTGTGAGCCAATACCTCCCATATCTTAATTTCACGTAGTACTATTTTCAATCCAATATTTTAGTGTATTCTTTTTACTTGATGCATAATGCTATTTAACGTCTCTCTTGGGTATATAGTCGGGAAAATACACCTGAATATTTCCTATCTCTTGATAGTTTTGAAACAGGAAATAAGGGAGCAAGTGTACAGTTATGACATTAGATAACACGTAAACTATTAGCCTTATTACATACGTACGAGTGAAAACCGAGCTATAGATGAACGTTGGAAGGAACGTATAAACGTTTACAGTCGATTCTCATTAACTTGCATAATGCATTGCGTAATTTAGCCGCATCATGCCAATGGCATACGCAATAAAACTACATTTGCGTAGGAAAGTTTTGGGTGCTATTATAGTATGCTATCTACCGCCGATTTTGCTATCTACCACCCCTTTCTGACTATAGTATGATACCTACCATCAGTCCCTAAGGATACGGTCTACTTGCTAGTCCGCCTCTAATAAGGAGGATCACTACCGACTTGGTAACCTAACCTAGCCTAACCTAACCTACAAACTGCTTATAATTATGCGCCCATGTTGTCCTGCCAATAAATATTATTAAACTATAATTAAAGTCCAATGAGGATAACATACTGGTGGTAAGTAATCCGTTTGATAATCCTCATCAAACAGGAGGATTAACGTTGACGGTAGATAACATACTTCGTGGTAGATACCATACTCTAATAGAAATTCGACGGTAGATAGCATACTATAGTAGCACCAAGTTTTGTTTAGTGTGATCAATCCTGACGCCAAAAAGGGGGACCTTGACCTTCCACCATAAGAGGCATAATGATATTGACTAACTAAAATATAATCTTCCATATTTTGAAATCTTATTGCTCATTGTATTATACTTTGGTTAGTTTAGCATAGTAATTACTAAGTGAAAAATAGCATCTTTAAGTAATGGCTTTAAATGTTTATCGCTATATTTGACTTCTAAATATTAAATTTTCAAAAGTCAGTCACTGATTTTAGTTTGATCTTGTGCTCGATTGGAATTCCCTTAAATCATTCAGTCTTTATAAATAGCTAAGTTCTTCAATTATGTAGATACAAGTAATAGAATGGCAATGAAAGGCGACACACGCACATCTCCATTAACATCAAGAGCCTGGCGAGATTAAATATATAAACACACACACACACACACACACACACACACACACACACACATATATATATATATATATATATATATATATATATATATATATATATATATATATAAATTTTCGTGTATTTTTTTACTTGATACATAATGCTATTTACGTCTCTCTCGGGTATTCTAAGGAATAATAATAATAATAATAATAATAATAATAATAATAATAATAATATTATTATTATTATTATTATTATTGTTATTATTATTATTATTATTATTATTATTATTACTATAATAATGTATCTGTCTTCTTCTTCCTCTTTGTCTCATAAAAGTGGGAAAAGATGTAGACAAAGAAGAAGAAGACAGATACATTATTATAATTATTATCATTCTTATAATTCGTCTTCGTCTTCGCCGTTTTCGTTTTCATCTTCACCGTCTTCGTCTTCGCCGTCTTCGTTTTCATCCTTGCCGCCTTCGTTTTCACCCTCGCCATCTTCGTTTTCATCTTCACCGTCTTCGTCTTCGCCGTCTTCGTTTTCATCCTTGCCGCCTTCGTTTTCACCCTCGCCATCTTCGTTTTCATCTTTGCCGTCTTCTTAGCGAAGCTTTTATTGTCTTCGCAGAAAGACGAAGGATGTTTCAGAGCCTTGTCAGGAATGCATTCAACATTTCTACTGACGATGAGTGACACCTTGGAGTCGAATCCGGACCCGAGAGTGTTTTGAAGACTATTTCGAATCGTGAAGTCTGTTATGGAATTGTCTTCTTCTTCTCCTTCTTCTTCTTCTTCCTAGCGAAAGTCTTATTGTCTTCGCAGAAAGACGTTGAGTCTTTTGAAGACTATTTCGGGGCGTGAAGACTAGCGGAATTCTGATGACTGGGAATGAAGTAAATCAAAATAAGGGTACCTGAATGCACTTTAAATCGTTAACAAGTTAACAATGGAGAAGTTACAAAACTACAATGTATGTTTATTACTGTCACTGAGAGAATTCTCAGAATATAATATGTTATATTATAACGAGAAGGAAGACCTAAAAGCTGCCGAAGTCGTAGAAAACGGGAGTCTTCCGAAAACAAAAAAATATGAGGTAAGGAGTTTCGTTGAAAAAATGAGAAAGGGCTGCCGTATGGCTGCTCTTTCTCATAGCCACCCTTATTTGGGCCATTCCTGCCCTTATTTGTTCCATTCCTACGCTTATTTGGCTACCACCCACCCTTATTTGGGCCATGCCTAACCTTATTTGGCCCATGGCCACCCTTATTTGGGCCATGGCCAGCCTTATTTGAGCCATGCCCACCCTTATTTGAGCCATGCCTATCCTCCCCATCCTTATTTGAGCCATGCCTACCCTTATTTGAGCTATGCCCACCCTTATTTGAGCCATGCCTATTCTGCCCACCCTTATTTGAGCCATGCCTACCTTTATTTGAGCTATGCCCACCCTTATTTGAGTCATGCCTACCTTTATTTGAGCTATGCCCACCCTTATTTGAGCCATGCCTATCCTGCCCACCCTTATTTGAGCCATGCCTACCCTTATTTGAGCAGAACATCTAAAATATCTCCAGAAAAGGAGATCAGAAGAGGACAACCAGTCAATGGAACCTTCATTGAACAAGAAATCGTTGATCATATAAATAATGGTATTCCATCATGGGTTGCATTGAATTATTTTAGTCCACCTTCATCATGGGTTACAGTAAATACTTACAGTTCACGGCAGCATAGATTTGACGATGTTATAGTGGACTTTCACAATAAGGAGGAAGAGCAGGCGAAGACGATAACTGACCCCAATCGCCAAATGGAGCAAGAGGAGATAATAGCAAGACTGAGGAAAGAACTTGAGCGTGTAAAAGATCGTGCAGAGATTATAGACGAAAGGGTGGAGAAAGGAAAGAGAAAGACTAGAAAACAAAGCAAAAGGCCCAAAAGGGAGATTCAACGAGAAGATCAAATATACGCTCGTTTGATGGCACTCTACGGAAAGGAGGAGGATAATAAAATAAAAGAGAACACCAAAAATAAGAAACAGAAGAATGGAAAGGAAAATCCTGAGAAAAAAAATACAAATAAGCAAAGAAATACTCAGAAAGAGAAGAAGAATAGAGAAGAGAAGCAGAAGGAAAATGAAAAGGAGGAGGAGAAGAAGAAGAAGAAGAAGAAGAAGAAGAAGAAGAGGCTAGTACGTAGAAAGACTGTCCACGATAGAAGGGGTCCAGACAAGCTAATAGAAGATTTGAAGAGAAGCAAGAACCGTGCAAAGGATTGTGTAAGGAGACTTAAAAAGAAGCTCATCACAATAACCATAGAGAATAAAAAGAAAATTGAAAGTCTTGAAAAGGAGCTTCTACGAAAACAGCAAATCAACGCTCATTTGATGGGATTTTATGGAAAGAAGGAAAATAAGATAACTGCAAATAGCAAGAATCAGAAGATAAAGAATGGAAAGAATCAGATAGAAAAGGAGATTGGAAAGAAAGGGAAGATTAAGAAAAAGCAGAAAACCAAGAATCAGAGGAATAAGGAGGAGAAGAGGAAGAGAAAAAATAAAGAAAAACCAAATAAGGAGAACGAAGAGAACACAAAACACGAAAAGGTAAAAAAGGACAGACAACAACTGACAGAAAAGAGCTATGCCTACCCTTATTTGAGCCATGCCTATCATGCCCATCCTTATATGAGCCATGCCTACCCTTATTTGAGCTATGCCCACCCTTATTTGAGCCATGCCTATCCTGCCCACCCTTATTTGAGCCATGCCTATCCTGCCCACCCTTATTTGAGCCACGCCTATCCTGCCCACCCTTATTTGAGCTATGCCCACCCTAATTTGAGCTATGCCCACCCTTATTTGAGCCATGCCTACCCTGCCCACCCTTATTTGAGCCATGCCTATCCTGCCCACCCTTATTTGAGCCATGCCTACCCTTATTGGAGCTATGCCCACCCTTATTTGAGCAGAACATCAAAAATCTCTCCAGAAAAGGAGATCAGAAGAGGACAATCAGTCAATGGAACCTCCATTGAACAAGAAATCGTTGATCAGGTAAGTCGTTACATTCCATCATGGAATGCAAAGAATCAGATAGAAAAGGAGATTGGAAAGAAAGGGAAGAAAACCAAGAATCAGAAGAATAAGGAGGAGAAGGGGAAGAGAAAAAATAAAGAAAAACCAAATAAGGAGAACGAAGAGAACACAAAACGCGAGAAGGTAAAAAAGGACAGACAACAACTGACGGAAAAGATAAACAATTCATGTATTGACAAAACATCAAAAATCTCTCCAGAAAAGGAGGTCAGAAGAGGACAACCAGTCAATGGAACCTCCATTGAACAAAAGAACCGAAGATATGACTTTGTTGTAGTGGGCTATCAAAACCCCAAAGCTCCCATCAGAGTCTTACGTATGAAGTTCGACTGTGGCAAGTGCCACTTAAACTACATTATCAATCTAATTATTAGAAGGGTTCATATTCCAGAATTTGATTGCGGTTACGGTATTTTCGTAACTTTCGATACACAAAGGAGTGAACAGTTTCAGAAAGAATTAGAGAAGAGCAGGGAGGATAAGAAGGAGGAGTTAAGGAAAAAGAAGAATGAAAAGAATAAGGAGGAAGAGCAGGTGGAGAAGATAATTGACCCCAATCGTCGAAAGGAGCAAGAGAAGATAATAAAAATATTGAGGAAAAAAATTAAGCTTGTAGATCAGATTGCAGGTAATCTTAACGATAGGATTCTGGAAGAAAAGAGAAACGCTCGCAGAGAAATCGAAAGGCTTAAAAGGGAGATTGAACGAGAAGATCAAATATACGCTCGTTTGATGGCGCTCTATGGAAAGGAGGAGGAAAAGAAACTAAAAAAGAACAATAATCAAAAACAGAAAAATAGAAAGAACCATGAGCAAAAAAAGAAAACAAATAATCAAACAAATAATCAGAAAGAGAAGGAGAATGAAAGGGAGGAGAGAGAGAGAAAACAAAATCCCAAAAATAGGAAAGAAGAGGAGAATGGAGAGGAGGAGAAAAATCCGATAATCAATAATCAAAAAGGAAAGAAGAATGGAAAGGAGGAGAAAAAACTGGAAAACAATAATCAAAAAGAAAAGGAGAAGTAAAAACTGATAACCAATAATAAAAAAGGAAAGAAGAATGGAAAGAAGGGGGGAAAAATAACAATAATCAGAAAGAGAAGGAGAATGGAGAGGTGAAGCAGAAGGAAAATGAAAAGGAGGAGGAGAAGAAAAATAAGCAACATAATAACAAGAATCAGATGGAAGAGGAGGATAAGAAGATAATTACCCCCAATCGTGAAAAGGAACTAGACAAGAAAAAAGAATCATTGAAGAGAGAAAAGAACCGTGTAAAGGAGTGTATAAGGAGACAAAAAGATCATGAAAAAAAATATGGAGAATAAAAAAAAAAAATTGAAAGTCTTGAAAGGGAACTTCTACGAAAACAGCAAATCAACGCTGGTTTGATGGAGCTTTATTCATATTAAATCTGGTACACAAGGTCGAAAATGGGAAAAAACTCATTGATCCAACCTGACAATTTAGAGGATTACAAAGTAACTTCTTTCCTGGTGGAATAAGTAGAGGAAAGATGTCCCACTTGTTCCAGCATGCAGTGTTCCTTGATAAAGATTCACCTGTACTGTTTCTTTATCATGTGGATGGATGCAGAAAAAACAAGTGTGACCTCTTTTAGTATGCAGTGTCCTCTGAAGGAGATTCCACTGTACTGGAATAGGGGATCAGGAGTTTTTGCGAATATGATAACTAAGGACCTTAAGAATCAAGAACTTTCAAGAGATAAACTGTCAATGGCAAGTGCATTCCAGCCTTCCAGGTCAAAAGAAATAATCTACAAGAAGGACTCAGCAGAGGGAAGAAGTCCCACTTGTTCCAGTACGCACTGTTCCTTGATAAAGATTCACCTGTACTGTTTCTTTATCATGTGGATGGATGCAGAAAAAACAAGTGTGACATCTTTTAGTATGCAGTGTCACCTGAAGGAGATTCAACAGTACTGGAATAGCAGATCAGGAGTTTTTGCGAATATGATAACTTAGGACCTTAAGAATCAAGACCTTTTAAGAGATAAACGGTCTATGGCTAGTGCATTCCAGCCTTCTGGGTCAAAAGAAATAATCTACAAGAAGGACTCTTCTTCTTCTTCTTCTTTGTCTATATCTTTTCCCACTTCTATGTGGGGTCGATGTTTCTGGTCAGCTTTCTCCATCTACCTATGTCCCACACCTCATCACCGGTTAATCCATTTGATGGAAGGACTCAGCTGAGGGAAGAAGTCCCACTTGTTCCAGTATGCAATGTTCCTTGATAAAGATTCACCTGTACTGTTTCTTTATCATGTAACAAATGCAGAACAAACAAGTGTGAAGTCTTTTAGTATGCTGTGTCCCCTGAAGGAGATTCAACAGTATTAGAATAGTGGATCAGGAGTTTTTGCAAATATGATAACTAAGGACCTTAAGGATCAAGAAATTTCAAGCGATAAACTGTCAATGGTAAGTGCATTCCAGCCTTCCGGGTCAAAAGAAATAATCTACAAGAAGGACTCAGCAGAGGGAAGAAGTCCCGCTTGTTCCAGTATGCAAAGTTCCTTGATAAAGATTCACTTGTACTGTTTCTTTATCATGTCAACAAATGCAGAAAAAACAAGTGTGAAGTCTTTCAGAATGCTGAGTCCTCTGAAGAAGATTCCACAGTATTGGAATAGTGGATCAGGAGTTTTTGCAAATATGATAACTAAGGACCTTAAGAATCAAGAACTTTCAAGAGATAAACTGTCAATGGCAAGTGCATTCCAGCCTTCCAGGTCAAAAGAAATAATCTACAAGAAGGACTCAGCAGAGGGAAGAAGTCCCGCTTGTTCCAGTATGCAAAGTTCCTTGATAAAGATTCATTTGTACTGTTTCTTTATCATGTCAACAAATGCAGAACAAACAAGTGTGAAGCCTTTTAAAATGCTGAGTAATCTGAAGAAGATTCCACAGTACTGGAATAGTGGATCAGGAGTTTTTGCAAATATGATAACTAAGGACCTTAAGAATCAAGAACTTTTAAGAGATAAACTGTCAATGGCAAGTGCATTCTAGCCTTCCCAGTCAAAAGAAATAATCTACAAGAATGACTCAATAGAAGGAAGAAGTCCCAATTGTTCCAGTATGCACTGTTCCTTGATAAAGATTCACCTGTACTGTTTCTTTATCATGTGGATGGATGCAGAAAAAAACAAGTGTGACATCTTTTAGTATGCAGTGTCACCTGAAGGAGATTCCACTGTACTGGAATAGCGGATCAGGAGTTTTTGCGAATATGATAACTTAGGACCTTAAGAATCAAGACCTTTCAAGAGATAAACGGTCTATGGCTAGTGCATTCCAGCCTTCTGGGTCAAAAGAAATAATCTACAAGAAGGACTCTTCTTCTTCCTCTTCTTTGTCTATATCTTTTCCCACTTCTATGTGGGGTCGATGTTTCTGGTCAGCTTTCTCCATCTATCTATGTCCCACACCTCATCACCGGTTAATCCATTTGATGGAAGGACTCAGCAGAGGGAAGAAGTCCCACTTGTTCCAGTATGCACTGTTCCTTGATAAAGATTCACCTGTACTGTTTCTTTATCATGTAACAAATGCAGAACAAACAAGTGTGAAGTCTTTTAGTATACTGCGTCCTCTGAAGGAGATTCAACAGTATTAGAATAGTGGATCAGGAGTTTTTGCAAATATGATAACTGAGGACCTTAAGGATCAAGAAATTTCAAGAGATAAACTGTCAATGGCAAGTGCATTCTAGCCTTCCTAGTCAAAAGAAATAATCTACAAGAAGGACTTAGCAGAGGGAAGAAGTCCCACTTGTTCCAGTATGCACTGTTCCTTGATAAAGATTCACCTGTACTATTTCTTTATCATGTGGATGGATGCAGAAAAAAATAAGTGTGACATCTTTTAGTATGCAGTGTCACCTGAAGGAGATTCCACTGTACTGGAATAGTGGATCAGGAATTTTTGCGAATATGATAACTAAGGACCTTAAGGATCAAGAACTTTCAAGTGATAAACTGTCAATGGCAAGTGCATTCTACCCTTCCTTCCCCGTCAAAAGAAATATTCTACAAGAAGGACTCAGCAGAGGGAAGAAGTCCCGCTTGTTCCAGTATGCAAAGTTCCTTGATAAAGATTCACTTGTACTGTTTCTTTATCATGTCAACAAATGCAGAACAAGCAAGTGTGAAGTCTTTTAGTATACTGCGTCCTCTGAAGGAGATTCCACAGTACTGGAATAGTGGATCAGGAGTTTTTGCAAATATGATAACTAAGGACCTTAAGAATCAAGAACTTTCAAGAGATAAACTGTTAATGGCAAGTGCATTCTAGCCTTCCTAGTCAAAAGAAATAATCTACAAGAAGGACTTAGGAGAGGGAAGAAGTCCCACTTGTTGTAGTATGCACTGTTCCTTGATAAAGATTCACTTGTACTGTTTCTTTATCATGTCAACAAATGCAGAACAAACAAGTGTGAAGCCTTTTAAAATGCTGAGTAATCTGAAGAAGATTCCACAGTACTGGAATAGTGGATCAGGAGTTTTTGCAAATATGATAACAAAGGACCTTAAGAATCAAGACCTTTCAAGAGATAAACGGTCTATGGCTAGTGCATTCCAGCCTTCTGGGTCAAAAGAAATAATCTACAAGAAGGACTCTTCTTCTTCCTCTTCTTTGTCTATATCTTTTCCCACTTCTATGTGGGGTCGATGTTTCTGGTCAGCTTTCTCCATCTATCTATGTCCCACACCTCATCACCGGTTAATCCATTTGATGGAAGGACTCAGCAGAGGGAAGAAGTCCCACTTGTTCCAGTATGCAGTGTTCCTTGATAAAGATTCACCTGTACTGTTTCTTTATCATGTAACAAATGCAGAACAAACAAGTGTGAAGTTTTTCAGTATGCTGTGTCCCCTGAAGGAGATTCAACAGTATTAGAATAGTGGATCAGGAGTTTTTGCAAATATGATAACTGGGGACCTTAAGGATCAGGAAATTTCAAGAGATAAACTGTCAATGGTAAGTGCATTCCAGCCTTCCAGGTCAAAAGAAATAATCTACAAGAAGGACTCAGTAGAGGGAAGAAGTCCCACTTGTTCCAGTATGCAGTGTTCCTTGATAAAGATTCACCTGTACTGTTTCTTTATCATGTAACAAATGCAGAACAAACAAGTGTGAAGTCTTTTAGTATACTGCGTCCTCTGAAGGAGATTCAACAGTATTAGAATAGTGGATCAGGAGTTTTTGCAAATATGATAACTGAGGACCTTAAGGATCAAGAAATTTCAAGAGATAAACTGTCAATGGCAAGTGCATTCCAGCCTTCCGGGTCAAAAGAAATAATCTACAAGAAGGACTCAGCAGAGGGAAGAAGTCCCACTTGTTCCAGTATGCACTGTTCCTTGATAAAGATTCACCTGTACTGTTTCTTTATCATGTGGATGGATGCAGAAAAAAACAAGTGTGACATCTTTTAGTATGCAGTGTCACCTGAAGGAGATTCCACTGTACTGGAATAGTGGATCAGGAATTTTTGCGAATATGATAACTAAGGACCTTAAGGATCAAGAACTTTCAAGTGATAAACTGTCAATGGCAAGTGCATTCTAGCCTTCCTTCCCCGTCAAAAGAAATATTCTACAAGAAGGACTCAGCAGAGGGAAGAAGTCCCGCTTGTTCCAGTATGCAAAGTTCCTTGATAAAGATTCACTTGTACTGTTTCTTTATCATGTTAACAAATGCAAAACAAACAAGTGTGAAGTCTTTTAGTATGCTGTGTCCTCTGAAGGAGATTCCACAGTACTGGAATGGTGGATCAGGAGTTTTTGCGAATATGATAAGTAAGGACTTTAAGAATCAAGAACTTTTAAGAGATAAACTGTCAATGGCAAGTGCATTCTAGCCTTCCCAGTCAAAAGAAATAATCTACAAGAAGGACTCAGCAGAGGGAAGAAGTCCCGCTTGTTCCAGTATGCAAAGTTTCTTGATAAAGATTCACTTGTACTGTTTCTTTATCATGTCAACAAATGCAGAACAAACAAGTGTGAAGTCTTTCAGAATGCTGAGTCCTCTGAAGAAGATTCCACAGTATTGGAATAGTGGATCAGGAGTTTTTGCAAATATGATAACTAAGGACCTTAAGAATCAAGAACTTTCAAGAGATAAACTGTCAATGGCAAGTGCATTCCAGCCTTCCAGGTCAAAAGAAATAATCTACAAGAAGGACTCAGCAGAGGGAAGAAGTCCCACTTGTTACAGTATGCAGTGTTCCTTGATAAAGATTCACTTGTACTGTTTCTTTATCATGTCAACAAATGCAGAACAAACAAGTGTGAAGTCTTTTAGTATACTGCGTCCTCTGAAGGAGATTCCACAGTACTGGAATAGTGGATCAGGAGTTTTTGCGAATATGATAACTAAGGACCTTAAGAATCAAGAACTTTCAAGAGATAAACTGTTAATGGCAAGTGCATTCTAGCCTTCCTAGTCAAAAGAAATAATCTACAAGAAGGACTTAGCAGAGGGAAGAAGTCCCACTTGTTGTAGTATGCAAAGTTCCTTGATAAAGATTCACTTGTACTGTTTCTTTATCATATCAACAAATGCAGAACAAACAAGTGTGAAGCCTTTTAAAATGCTGAGTAATCTGAAGAAGATTCCACAGTACTGGAATAGTGGATCAGGAGTTTTTGCAAATATGATAACTAAGGACCTTAAGAATCAAGAACTTTCAAGAAATAAACTGTCAATGGCAAGTGCATTCTAGCCTTCCCAGTCAAAAGAAATAATCTACAAGAATGACTCAATAGAAGGAAGAAGTCCCACTTGTTCCAGTATGCACTGTTCCTTGATAAAGATTCACCTGTACTGTTTCTTTATCATGTGGACGGATGCAGAAAAAAACAAGTGTGACATCTTTTAGTATGCAGTGTCACCTGAAGGATATTCCACTGTACTGGAATAGGGGATCAGGAGTTTTTGCAAATATGATAACAAAGGACCTTAAGGATCAAGAACTTTCAAGAGATAAACTGTCAATGGCAAGTGTATTCCAGCCTTCCAGGTCAAAAGAAATAATCTACAAGAAGGACTCAGCAGAGGGAAGAAGTCCCACTTGTTCCAGTATGCACTGTTCCTTGATAAAGATTCACTTGTACTGTTTCTTTATCATGTCAACAAATGCAGAACAAACAAGTGTGAAGCCTTTTAAAATGCTGAGTAATCTGAAGAAGATTCCACTGTACTGGAATAGGGGATCAGGAGTTTTTGCAAATATGATAACAAAGGACCTTAAGGATCAAGAACTTTCAAGAGATAAACTGTCAATGGCAAGTGCATTCCAGCCTTCCAGGTCAAAAGAAATAATCTACAAGAAGGACTCAGCAGAGGGAAGAAGTCCCACTTGTTCCAGTATGCACTGTTCCTTGATAAAGATTCACCTGTACTGTTTCTTTATCATGTGGATGGATGCAGAAAAAACAAGTGTGACATCTTTTAGTATGCAGTGTCACCTGAAGGAGATTCCACTGTACTGGAATAGGGGATCAGGAATTTTTGCGAATATGATAACAAAGGACCTTAAGGATCAAGAACTTTCAAGAGATAAACTGTCAATGGCAAGTGCATTCTAGCCTTCCCAGTCAAAAGAAATAATATACAAGAAGGACTCAGCAGAGGGAAGAAGTCCCGCTTGTTCCAGTATGCAAAGTTCCTTGATAAAGATTCACTTGTACTGTTTCTTTATCATGTTAACAAATGCAAAACAAACAAGTGTGAAGTCTTTTAGTATGCTGTGTCCTCTGAAGGAGATTCCACAGTACTGGAATGGTGGATCAGGAGTTTTTGCGAATATAATAAGTAAGGACTTTAAGAATCAAGAACTTTCAAGAGATAAACTGTCAATGGCAAGTGCATTCCAGCCTTCCAGGTCAAAAGAAATAATCTACAAGAAGGACTCTTCTTCTTCTTCGTCAACATCTTTTCCCACTTCTATGTGGGGTCGATGTTTCTGGTCAGCTTTCTCCATCTACCTCTGTCCCACACCTCATCACCGGTTAATCCATTTGATCGAAGGACTCAGCAGAGGGAAGAAGTCCCATTTGTTCCAGTATGCAGTGTTCCTTGATAAAGATTCACCTGTACTGTTTATTTATCATGTCAACAAATGCAAAACAAACAAGTGTGAAGTCTTTTAGTATGTTGCGAATATGATAACTAAGGACCTCAAGGATCAAGAACTTTCAAGAGATAAACTGTCAATGGCAAGTGCATTCTAGCCTTCCCAGTCAAAAGAAATAATATACAAGAAGGACTCAGCAGAGGGAAGAAGTCCCGCTTGTTCCAGTATGCAGTGTTCCTTGATAAAGATTCACTTGTACTGTTTCTTTATCATGTTAACAAATGCAGAACAAGCAAGTGTGAAGTCTTTTAGTATGCTGTGTCCTCTGAAGGAGATTCCACAGTACTGGAATAGTGGATGAGGAGTTTTTGCGAATATGAGAAGTAAGGACTTTAAGGATCAAGAACTTTCAAGAGATAAACTGTCAATGGCAAGTGCATTCCAGCCTTCCAGGTCAAAAGAAATAATCTACAAGAAGGACTCAGCAGAGGGAAGAAGTCCCACTTGTTCCTGTATGCAGAGTTCCTTGATAAAGTTTCACCTGTACTGTTTCTTTATCATGTGGATGAATGCAGAAAAAACAAGTGTGATGTCTTTTAGTATGCTGTGTCCCCTGAAGGAGATTCCACAGTACTGGAATCGTGGATCAGGAGTTTTTGCGATTATGGTAACAAAGGACCTTAAGCATCAAGAACATTTAAGAGATAAACAGTCAATGTCAATTGCACTCTAGAATTCCGGGTCAAAGGGAATAACCTACAAAACGGACTCAAAAGAAGGAAGAATTCTTACTCGTTCTAGTATGCAGTGTTCCTGATTAAAATTCACCTGTACTGTTTGTTAATTATGTGGATGGATGCATACAAAACAAGTGTGGCGTCTTTTAGTACACAGTGTCACCTGAAGGAGATTCCACTGTACTGGAACAGTGGATCGAGAGTTCATACGCTTATGGTAACTAAGGACCTTCTAGATCAATATCGTTTAGGAGATAAATAGTCAATGCCAAATTTATTCCAACCTTTCAGGTCAAATGAAATAATCTACAAGATGGACTAGGCAGACGGAAGAAGTCTTATTTCTTCCAGTATGCAGTGTTCATTCACACAGATTTACTTGAACTATTTCTTTATCATGTGGACAGATGGCAAAAATACAATTGTGAAGTGTCTGAGTACGATGTGTCAACTGAAGGAGAGTAAACTGTACTAGAATAGTGGATCTAGAGTTTGTGTGCTTATGGTAACTAAGGACCATCTGGATCAAGAGCATTTAAGAGATAAACTGTCAATGACAAGTGTATTCCAGCCTACCAAGCCAAAGGGAATGATCTCTAAAATGGACTCGGCAGAGGGAAGAAGTCTTACTTGTTTCAGTATGCAGTGTTCCTTGATAAAGATTCACTTGTACTGTTTCTTTATTATGTCGACAAATGCAGAACAAACAAGTATGAAGTCTTTTAGTACGCTGTATCTTCTGAAGGAGATTCCATTGTACTGGAATAGTGGATCAAAAGTTTGTGGGTTTGGTTACGGTACCTATGGACCTTCTGCATCAAGAGCCATTGAGAGACAAACAGTCAATGTCAAGTTTATTCCAGCCTTCCAGGTCAAAGAGAATAATCTACAAGATGGACTCAGCAGACAGGTCTCACTTGTTTCAGTATAGTATTCATTGATAAAAGATTTACTTGTACTGTTTCTTTGTCATGTGGACAAATGCAGAAGTAACAACTGTGGAGTCTGACCAGAAACATCGACCCCACATAGAAGTGGGAATAGATGCAGACAAAGAAAAAAAAGAAGAAGGAGATTCCAATGTTCTGGAATAGTGGAACAAAAATTCGTAGGTTTGGTTATAGTAAGCAAGGACCTTCTGGATCAAGAGGATTTAAGAGATAAACTATCCATGACACGTGTATTCCAGCCTTTCGTGTCAAAGGGAATAATCTATAAGTTGGACTCGACAGAGGGAAGAAATCTTACTTGTTCCAGTATGCAATGTTCCTTGAGAGAAATTACCTTGTACTCTCTTTATCATGTGGAAAAATGCAGAAGAAACTGGGAAAAAATCTTGAGACCTCACTAAAAGGATAACATTGTGTAATAAGCTAGTAGCAGCCTGACCAATCTGTGTGGTTTGAGGAACTAGCAATTTATCTGTCTAGGTAAGAATAATCAGTTTAAATATAGCATTGATAATTCAAACATAACATTCTCAATACCCACGTCGTGGGGAGTGTCAGGGACGTGTACAAGTATGAAAACTATACTAGGTTACACACGGGAAATGGTTATTACCTGCAGATTGGTGAAACCACCATGCATTCTCTCCCAAGAGAGGGTAAGATGAAAGAAAAGAAACAAGCCAGACATTGTTATCATTCATACAGACTGATCCCGGGGAACTATACTCTGTTTCATCCTAGCTGGCAACTGGAGCCGAACCACAGTTTGAAAGCTAGTCGCTGATTGGCTGTTGATTCAGACATTCTCCCTTCCCGTTGACCAACGATAAAGCAAAACATTGCATTTGTCCGTGTACATGATGGTCATTTTTGCTTTATACGTCACTCTTCTTCTTCTTTGTCTGCATCCTTTCCCACTTTTATGTGGGGTCGATGTTTCTGGCCAGCGTTCTCCATCTACCTCTGTCCCACACTTCATCACCGGTTAATCCTTTGTATCAAAGGTCATCCTTGATACAGTCCATCGACTTTCGCTTTGGTCTCCCTCTCGTTCTCGTTCTCTATACCTCCATCTCCATCACTCTCCTCCCAATAAACTTCATCTCTTATGACACGACCATACCACCTCAGTCTACTTTCTTGGATCATATCTGATAGTTCTTTATCTCCTGAGGTACCCCTAATTACTACACACACTTTTTTCCAAGTTTTCCATCCTGCTTGTATTATGTGGTTTATTTCTGCCCCCAGATCACCATCCCCCAGATCATTATGTCTCGTGATGAGTAATGGAATATTTTGATGACAACGTGCAATCGTGGTAGGGCGGGATACAGCGACAAAACGTCACGCAAATTTGCAATAATATCTTTGTACCGTGATATCATTGCAAATTTTGGTGACGTTTTGTCGATGCATCCCGCCTGATCACGATTGCACGTTGTCATCAAAATATTCCATTATTCATCACGAGACATTTTTAATATAAAAAAGTTGTATTTGAAGTGAAACGAGCTCTGATAAAACTTTATACAACTTTTTTTATATACTATTTTCATTTACGTTTGCATAAAATTTGTAAGAAAAACACATAATATAAAAAAGTTGTATAAAGTTTTATCAGCGCTCGTTTCACTTCAACTCTTATTTTTTCGTATATTTTTTTTATAAAGGAGAATGCTGCCAGGTTAATAGGCCAGAACCCCGAAGGGCTAGGCCTCACACAATCACAATAATAATATCTAAGTTCGATATCAGTAACGGGGAAACCCACCTTGAGTAGGTAAGGACCAACAAATTAATTGTTTTAACAAAATTTAAAAGGTTAGAATATGGCATCACACAACTGTCAGCACACCAACAGGAAAAAAGGACTCACCCTTCGCAAAGTGGAACACTAAAGGAATACCGTAAACCAACTAGAGAGTATATGTAGCACGATGGCCAGACGGACAGGCCGTTAAAGAATAGGCCTGGCCAGATACCACAAGATGAAAGAAGAATCCCAGGCACTAAAGAAAAGGCATTAGCCAGGCAGCGAACCAACTGAACAAGAAAAATGAGCAAAGGGGCTCTCTAAAACTGCCTTCTTAGCCCTGAGAAACTCTGATATTTGTAGCACGATGGCAGAAGCCCCAACTGCCAACTCTAGGCTAGGCTAGCCGAAACTGATACGAACTCACAAAAAGACTGAAATAATAAATCGTATGAAATTATAAATAAAATTGAGTCCTTGGCATCACAATGCTAAACAACAACTAGCTAACGTGAAACTTAACCAAAAAATTTAAGTAACCACGACAAATAAGAGGCCATCAGGGACTAAGCCTGACACCATGCTAGCAGGACTCAAAGCGCTCTGGCTACCTCTAACCAAAAGCTAAATTATAAGTTCACGAAGGGAGCTAAAACCAAAATTAGCATAAGCAAAGATAAAGAGTGGTAGATACTCAACTTTGATGAAGAAGAGGAAGCCATATCACAAAACAATTCTTCAAAAAACTGTGAAAAAAGTGCCCACAAAAATTAACCGCGCTGTAGCCACCAGCTCCGTTCAAAGGAATAAGAAGCGGGAGCGTATAGGAGCAGTGGAAGGTGATAGGATGTGTAACAGCTCCTTAATTATCCAACCCCTTAGTGGACTAGACTGGGTAAGGTATGTTTGGGGTGCAGATATTTATGGTTATCTTAGGATACGTCGCTAATTATACACGCTATCTTCGGATAGTCGTTTCCGGGGGTTGGAACCCTGTGATACCTGATGGTAATTCTCTTCTAATATCAATCACAGAAATATTATACTGTAGAAGTTGCCAGAACGAACTTCCATCAGGACGACATGGCTCGAGCCCAAAAAAATGTCTCATGATGAGTAATGGAGTAGATGATGAATATTACCTTGAAAAAAATATCCATATCTTAAAAAAATATACGAAAAAATAAGAGTTGAAGTGAAACGAGCACATTAAAACTTTATACAACTTTTTTATATTCTGTTTTTTAATTACAAATTCCATGCAAACGTAAATGAAACTACTGTAGGTGGATTTTGTAGAAAAATTCCTCTTGAATGTCATGAACCTAAAAAATAATGCAAGAAGGGAAAATATTGATGAAATATTTGTCTTTGTACCGGGATATTATTGCAAATTTTGGTGACGTTTTGTCGATACATCCGGCCCGACTACGATAGCACATTGTCATCAAAATATTCCATTACTCATCACGAGACTTTTTATTCTTTTCCTTAGTACCTCACTTATTTCCCTACTATTGGCAAACGGGGACGCACTGCTGTAGTGCGTTTAAGGTAATATTTTTAAACTCCTCATTGGACAAAGTAACCGTTGATCTGGATCAGCGGTTACAGAACGAAGACTTGCAATCTGAAACGGCCCGAATCTACGATCCATTATCCCTGGATTTTGAGTCATGGCAATAAACTCAGGGACGAAGCAGTGTCACCTCCCCCAATCCCCTTGAATGGGCGACGTCATAGAGAGAAGGTTATTATGGTCTCAGTGTTCTTCTTTCCGGATATGTTCTAATAAAGAGTTCAAGAGTACAAATTATATGATCACGAGACTTAAGCTCATGTTCACGAGATTTACGCACACAATCTCGAGATAAACGATCTCAGGTTCCTTCCAGAGTTCCTGGGCCTGGACATTTCAGCTCTAGGAACTTGCCTGTGAAACCTTTTAATCACGGCATAAACATGAAGTCATATTGACCGTCCAAGAAAAATGAAAAAGGTCCGGGATCCTGGGTGCTGGGCTAGCTTACCGATCCGGTCTTCTGTGATGTCAGACAAAACTCGCCTCTTTTTATGCAACTTTTGCAGAGTTCAATGCTTGCAAGATACTTTTCAGCTACGTGTAACACACGCCTAGCCAGCGACATCCACACCACTGAGTTATTGCAAGCGCTCTCACCCAATAAGGTTTTACTATACATACAGGTAGGCAGTGCTTTAATGTCGACATATTACGGGAATTATAATCGCAACGTTTAATTAGAAAGGCGAACATATTTAGTTGAGGAAAAATAAATTAAAATGCTCATGTGAATGCCTCGAATTCTCTGTATCCCTTTCTTAGAGTCATGTATGTCTTTGATTGGATTCAACCTAATTCGAAAAGGTATTAGTTTTCAATTTTATATATATATATATATATATATATATATATATATATATATATATATATATATGCATTCAAGAATATGCTATAAATGTTTCAAATTGCTATAATCTGAGTTTAGGTGACACAGTTCTCTCCCCTGATCGCTATCTATTTTGCACTCTACTTAGGCTTAGGAATATATGTCAGACGGAAATACAGAAGTATATAGTAAATTACAATATATTCTTTCCTCTATGACTTTTACTCATAGTTATTGTACCTAACGAAGGCAAATGATAGTTGATTTCTGACACTATTCATATTAGCATTTTCTCGCATATCAACAAAGTAAAATGAAAAGAGTATTTTCTTTATTCAACAATCCATAGCTATGTGAGGACTGTCTCTGTCGCCTCTACCCACAGAAAGACGAAATAGTCAAAATTCATCTCAATGTTGGATTTCTCTTCTTAGATTTTCCTTCATATTAGACTAAATAGCCTCGTGTTTATACATTATACTAGAAGTTCATGTAGTTATATTCGTTAATCATTATTCAAAATTGTTCTCTTATTTCATTTCTTAGGAATGCTAACTACACTATAAAATCAGCAAGATATAAATTCTGTTGTGAGCATATCTAACATGGGGAAAATTTTGATGTATTTACATTGATAGTATCAAAAGACCCCGATAAATCACTTTTAATCCAATAAGCGTCATATCAACACAAATGACTATTAATCTATCTATATGGGCATAGAGATATATAGACACCACCCAAAAAAAATTCTTATTCTCTGTGGTTGAATGATAAAATAACTACTCTTTCCTGTCCCTTATCAACCAAATTTCATTTTCCAAAACATTGACAAAATGTAAGATTTATCAAAATCAAAAATATTAGAAGTAAGCCTTAGGCATGTATAAAAAATGAAAAGGAAGGATTGCTTAAAATCTGCAAAATCGGTATCGAAGCTGATGTAGGGAAGAACAAAAACATATGTGAGAGTGACGAGATCTATCTACGGGTTCAGTCATGGCTTTGCCAAACTGGTTGACGGTGACGTCACACAAAACTTGGTCCTTTTTTTCAACTCCTTTTACCGAGATCAATTTGTGCAAGAAGCTGCTCGCGAACGAGTGGCAAAATTTCAGCCAATCACAGACACTCAAACATCATCAGGCTCCTTTGCGAGAGTTCTCATCCAATGAGGAGATGAGAAGAGGGAGGGTCTAAATGACGTCACTGAATCCACCAGGCTTTTTCTTTTAGACCCTTAGCACCGTAGAGACAGAGGTTAGCAGTACTAAAAAGATTATAATTTTCATATTTACTGTAATGGAAAAAATATTCAATTTCACCATCTTTATTATCAATGTAAATTTTTTTAACTAAGAAGGGATCAGCAAATATAACTTATACAATTAGTGTTTTTATCAAATTCTAGATATGACTTTTATTGTGAAAATCTCTCTCTCTCTCTCTCTCTCTCTCTCTCTCTCTCTCTCTCTCTCTCTCTCTCTCTCTCTCTCTCTCTCTCTCTCTCTCTCTCTCTTCATCAAGACTACATTAGTTGAACGAAGGCATTGCACTTTAATATAAAAGGTTATGGTAGTGAAAGTTTTCAGATACAAAAATATTTATCCAAAAAATTCGTTATCTTAAAATTTTTGCTACCCTAGCCTTTGTATTCAAGTATAATGCCTCGTTCAGTCATTGTAGTTCCGGTGAAGGGTCACGAAAAAAAGAGAGATTCGGAACCAGGTTCAACACCAAATAATAAAAGGAGAAACGCAAATGTAGTTTTCTGTTATCTCACAAACAAAAGGGAGCTCAATTTGTCAAGAGAGATAGTATTCGATTTTTTTTTCTAGACGCCACTAAGATATTATCTATTCAGCATATATAAGCTCAAAGTAACATGCCCAATTACCATATATATATACATTATATATATACATATATATATATATATATATATATATATATATATATATATATATATATATATATATATATATATATATATATATATATATATATATATATATATATATATATGTACAGTATATATGTGTATATATATATATATATATATATATATATATATATATATATATATATATATGTGTACAGTATATATGTGTATATGTATATATATGCATAGGTATATATGTATATGCATATGTATTTATATGTGTGTATATATATAAATACATACAGTATTTATATATATATATGTATATATATTTCCATATATATATACATGTATATATATATATATATATATATATATATATATATACATATATATACATATATAATATACATATATATGTATATATATATATATATATATATATATATATATATATATATATATATATATATATATACAGTATATATATGTATATATAATGTATATATATATATATATATATATATATATGGATATATATATATATATATATATATATATATATATATATATATATATAAATTGCACTGTATACAGTACTAGAAATGCAGGGATGACCAAAAAATAATTTCTCAAGAAACCTTTTATGTGAAATAGGCAAAGAAATCCCCATAGAGTTGATGAACATTGACTACATGCAAAAGAACATGTGCTTATATCTAAATAATTGAAATTAAAACTGTAGATTAAGTACGGAAAGTAATATAATAAAAGGTATCAGTGTTATATTCTTTAATGACTAAACAATTCTTTCGCTGAATTACATCAAGAGAAATTGCATTTATCATATTGTTCTCTTTAAAATTAAATACCCAGGGACAGTGAACTGCATGATATAGAATAGTCGATTTCATACTTCAATCCTATTTAAAATGATCATGTATGTATCTATAAATAGCAAGCTACTTGCTTTCACATCGCATAAAAACCCGTAAGCTTTTTACAGCAAACTTATTCTCTGGTCTAAGCGCTGGGATCTAGTCTATTGTGACGTCAGACCAAACTTGGTTCTTTTTATGCTCTTTTCAACAAGATCAATTTCTGCAAGACGTTTCTTGACAAAACTATTCAACGACTCGCCCAATCAAAAACACACAATTTCTATTACCCTGCAATCGTAACCAATCAGAAGCCTCTGCTATCAGACATAGGTGGAATCTATCTGACGTCACAGGCTGGTTATAGAATTGAGCTTTGACTGCGTATGATAAACTTGCCGGCAACTTGCAACACGTGGCAAAGAGAGAGTCTTGCAGAAAATCACATAAACTGTTCCGACCTTTTTCCAGAGGCATACAGAACAAAATAATGAGGAAAAAAAATATTTTAATAATTTGCTCTTGATGTGCTTATATCACATATTTTGTAAGTAATATTTTTGTTCTTGCGTTTTCAGAGTATGCCTGAGAATTGTCCTTTTTATTGCATATCTAGCAAGTTTAAATGTGCATTTTATGATTTATCAAATACTTTTAACTGACAGTAGTTACAAACAACTGAAGAGCCCTTTGTGATTGAAATTCGATTTCTTTATCTAAAAGTTTCTCCATAGTGAAAATTTGATATAGGCATACTTAATAATAAATCCTGAAGACAACTTAGAGATAATAATAAACAGAAACGTTCAAGGACCCTTTTGAAAGTGGACAAAACCCACTTACAAAAGTGCTCGTCTAGGCAACACACGCCGTCCAGATGTGATTTGCACAAAATTGATCGCGACAAAAGTAGCATTTCAGTTATCAATCAATTGATACGATGAAAAGAGTGAAAGTGGAGTCCAACATGGCTTATCGTCGAGTGATACAACAATTATACAGGAAAAAAAACAGAGTTATGTTCTGTTCGCCTCTCTCCATATATATATATATATATATATATATATATATATATATATATATATATATATATATATATATATATATATATATACAGTATGTGTGTGTATACACATATTATACGTAGGCTTACATATGGCACCAGCCACTCATTGAGATACAACCGCTAGATAGTTATTGGCTCCTTTGACTGGTCTGACAGTACCTCATTGGATCCCTCTCTCTGGTTAAGACTCATTTTGTCCTTGCCTACACATACATCGAATAGTCTTGCCTATTCTTTCCACATTCTCCTCTGTCCTTATACACCTGCCAACACTGACGTCATAATACAGTTTGAGGAAGCCGATTCCAGCAACGGTCCTCATCCGAGAGATAATTTTCGTTATCTTCCATTACCAATATGAAATTTAGTTCAGACCAGAGTCATCTAATTACTATTTATCTATTGATGCAGATAAAGTTTATGACTTTATTGAAGAATCCGCTATTTTTTATGAGTTACAAATAAAACTGACACAGTAACAACGAAACGAAATTAAAACTGGATTTAATGTGGTAAATTCTTACCTAAAGGAAACAAAATCTAAGTAGGTTTCTAAAAAGAATTTAAACAAAGCACTTAACTAAACGGTAATTATACATAGGGCATTCAACTTTTTTAAAGATTTGACAATGCAAAGCATAGTTTTTCTAAAAAACTTAAACTAAAACCATAGTGTCTACTGCGTTTTCTACATGGAATCTATGGATCATTATCCGAAGACAGTAAATAATCTCAAGAAACATCAAAGTAAAAAAGTATTCTATTTTCAAAATTTTTTTTTCAAATATCTTACTACCATGATACTCAATTTTTTTCAAAACATTGATATATATATATATATATATATATATATATATATATATATATATATATATACACACACACACACACACACACATATATATATATATATATATATATATATATATATATATATATATATATATACATATATATTCAAGTACCACGATAAATACTAACTTATTGTTTTTACAAAACAGAGTGAAAATGTGTCTCTACAAGTACGATATAAAGAACAGAAATAAAAGTATTAACATAAAAATAAATCTTGGGAGGAAAATTCATCCATTGGATGCAGAACATCAAAGTCGCTTTAATTAATCCATGACTGAATCGCGTAGAAAACCTTCAGTAACTGACTGAAATAGAGGAAGAGTGAGATGAGATGAGATGGAAGCAGAAGGCATCCCGTGACGTCAGACAAAACTTGACGCTTTTTAGGCTACTTTCTCCGTGATCAATTTGTGCAGAAATATTTTCGACCGAGTGTTGCAAGAGTTCTCGACCAACCATAAACATTCTTTACGAGCAACGGTTATTGTGACAAGACCCAACCAATGAGAAATCTTGCTTACAAAAGTGGGTGGAGCAGAGATGAGAGACCCAACCAATGAGAAGTCTTGCTTACAAAAGTGGGAGGAGTGAAGAAATTTAATGAATAACTTATACATTAATGACGAGTTTACTCTTTGCAATAGTTACGTTGAAGAAATATTCGGAAATTATAAACTTATGTATGAGAATTGATAAAAAAAATAAAACTTATAAAGTCTCCATTGTGGGAAATAAAAGCAAAATATGTTATCAGTTATAAGTTAAGCATATTGTATCTTTAATATTTATCCACATGTTATTCTCTATAAAGCCAATTACAAACTTTTGCCCTAAGTTTTGAGTGAACAGTTTGGCACTTTAGACTGGAAAAAAAATAGTATGTGGCCATGGAATATAAATTTCTTGAAGACTTTACAAAAAAAAAAAAAAAAAAAGTGGCCATGAAAGGCAAATATATTGAAGACTTACCAAAAAAATAAATGTGGCCATAGAATATAGATTTTACAAATAACACAAACTTAAAAAAGTAAAATTCACTTAACGCCAAATGTATATATAACTTGCAAGAACCTCCTTATACAATAACAGTTGCTACATGACAGAGGAAGAATCTCTACTTGTGACGTCAGACAAAACTTGGACAGAGGAAGAATCTCTACTTGTGACGTCAGACAAAACTTGGACAGAGAAAGGATCTCTACTTGTGACGCCAGACAAAACTTGGACAGAGGAAGAATCTCTACTTGTGACGTCAGACAAACTTGGACAGAGGAAGGATCTCCACTTGTGACGTCAGACAAAACTTGGACAGAGGAAGGATCTCCACTTGTGACGTCAGACAAAACTTGGACAGAGGAAGGATCTCCACTTGTGACGTCAGACAAAACTTGGACAGAGGAAGGATCTCCACTTGTGACGTCAGACAAAACTTGGACAGAGGAAGGATCTCCACTTGTGACGTCAGACAAAACTTGGACAGAGGAAGGATCTCCACTTGTGACGTCAGACAAAACTTGGACAGAGGAAGGATCTCCACTTGTGACGTCAGACAAAACTTGGACAGAGGAAGGATCTCCACTTGTGACGTCAGACAAAACTTGGACAGAGGAAGGATCTCCACTTGTGACGTCAGACAAAACTTGGACAGAGGAAGGATCTCCACTTGTGACGTCAGACAAAACTTGGACAGAGGAAGGATCTCCACTTGTGACGTCAGACAAAACTTGGACAGAGGAAGGATCTCCACTTGTGACGTCAGACAAAACTTGGACAGAGGAAGGATCTCCACTTGTGACGTCAGACAAAACTTGGACAGAGGAAGAATCTCCACTTGTGACGTCAGACAAAACTTGGACAGAGGAAGGATCTCCACTTGTGACGACAGACAAAACTTGGACAGAGGAAGAATCTCCACTTGTGACGACAGACAAAACTTGGACAGAGGAAGGATCTCCACTTGTGACGACAGACAAAACTTGGACAGAGGAAGAATCTCCACTTGTGACGACAGACAAAACTTGGACAGAGGAAGGATCTCCACTTGTGACGACAGACAAAACTTGGACAGAGGAAGAATCTCCACTTGTGACGACAGACAAAACTTGGACAGAGGAAGGATCTCTACTTGTGACGACAGACAAAACTTGGACAGAGGAAGAATCTCTACTTGTGACGACAGACAAAACTTGGACAGAGGAAGGATCTCTACTTGTGACGACAGACAAAACTTGGACAGAGGAAGAATCTCTACTTGTGACGACAGACAAAACTTGGACAGAGGAAGGATCTCTACTTGTGACGTCAGACAAAACTTGGACAGAGGAAGAATCTCTACTTGTGACGACAGACAAAACTTGGACAGAGGAAGGATCTCTACTTGTGACGTCAGACAAAACTTGGACAGAGGAAGAATCTCCACTTGTGACGTCAGACAAAACTTGGACAGAGGAAGAATCTCTACTTGTGACGTCAGACAAAACTTGGACAGAGGAAGAATCTCCACTTGTGACGTCAGACAAAACTTGGACAGAGGAAGAATCTCTACTTGTGACGTCAGACAAAACTTGGACAGAGGAAGAATCTCCACTTGTGACGTCAGACAAAACTTGGACAGAGGAAGAATCTCTACTTGTGACGTCAGACAAAACTTGGACAGAGGAAGAATCTCCACTTGTGACGTCAGACAAAACTTGGACAGAGGAAGAATCTCTACTTGTGACGTCAGACAAAACTTGGACAGAGGAAGAATCTCCACTTGTGACGACAGACAAAACTTGGACAGAGGAAGAATCTCTACTTGTGACGACAGACAAAACTTGGACAGAGGAGGAATCTCCACTTGTGACGACAGACAAAACTTGGACAGAGGAAGAATCTCTACTTGTGACGACAGACAAAACTTGGACAGAGGAGGAATCTCCACTTTTGACGTCAGACAAAACTTGGACAGAGGAAGAATCTCTACTTTTGACGTCAGACAAAACTTGGACAGAGGAAGAATCTCTACTTGTGACGACAGACAAAACTTGGACAGAGGCGGTCATTTGTAAGCAACGGTTATTGCAAGAGCTTTGAACCAATGAAGTACTTCTTTCAAAAGTGGTTGGGACTTTAATGACGTTATAAACTAATACTTGGCCAGCCGTTGCTATAAATAATGAGGATTTATAAGCTATATTTTCATGATAAAACTGTTTATAACACATTAATTTATAAATAATATCAAAACAATAAAAATACATAAAACTTCTCATCATTATCCTAGCTTCATTTATGCTTAATTAATCAGTTATGAAATAGCCTTATTACAAGCTTATTATATTACCGTGGGATAGACAAGTCGAGTCAAACCATGCTATATCGTGGACAAGTCTCTGTCCAATGAATATCAACATACCTACCAAGCAATAATATTTCTTTGACAATTATCTATAGCTTACAACATTAAATAATGAGAAAAAATTGTGAAAATCTCTCTCTCTCTCTCTCTCTCTCTCTCTCTCTCTCTCTCTCTCTCTCTCTCTCTCTCTCTCTCATATATAATACTGAAAATATAATTGCGCTGATCTATGCAATGCATTAAGAATAGATAACAGATGCAGGTAGTAGGTTGGTCAGGGCACCAGCCACCCGTTGAGATACTACCGCTAGAGTTATGGGGTCCTTTGACTGGCCAGACAGTACTAAATTGGATCCTTCTCTCTGGTTACGGTTCATTTTCCCTTTGCCTACACACACACACCGAATAGTTTGGCCTATTTTTTTTTTTTTACATATTCTCCGATGCCCACATACATCTGACAACACAGATAACCAAACAATTCTCCTTCATCCAAGGGGTTACTACACTAATTGTTCAGTGGTTACTGTCCTCTTGGTAAGGGTAGAAGGGACTCTTTAGCTATGATAAGCAGCTCTTCTAGGAGAAGGATACTCCAAAATCAAACCATTGTTCCCTCGTCTTGGGTAGCGCCATCGCCTCTGTACCATGGTCTTCCACTGTCTTGGGTTAGAGTTCTCTTGTTTAAGGGTACACTTGGGCACACTATTCTTTTTCTCTTCCTCTTGTTCTTTTAACGTTTTTATAGATTATATAGGAGATATTTATTCTATTCTTAATATATTCTTTCTTGTTTCCTTTCCTCACTGAGCTATTTTCCCTGTTGGAGTCCCTGGCCTTATAACATCCTGCTTTTCCAACTAGGGTTGTAGCTTAGCAATTAATAATAATAATAATAATAATAATAATAATAATAATAATAATAATAATAAAAAAATCTAACTTGCAGTTTCTCAGCAAAATAAAGTATATAGTACTCAGAAAAAAATAGTAAAACAGTGACCATGTAAAATACTTCACCAATAGTAATAAGAACAATAATAAATTACATCTTTATTATATCACTTAGTTTTATGGAATTATTCTCAGTTAGTCTGTCTTCCAATATCAAAAGGAAATTAAAACACACGGAACATGAAAAACCAAAAATCACAACTCCATCGGTTACTATTTCTTATATATTTAGTAAAAGTTATAATATTCGTATCGGAGATATATTAAACCTAATAAATCTTAATTTACGACGTTGACTTCAAAGACCAGAAGAATTAGGAGTCATAAATGTCTAATGATGCTCATCCATATTCGAATAAACGTTTGACCTTACCGTTAAGTCAATAATTAAAGAAGAAAAGAAGGCAGAAAGGACCAGATTGAGATATGATTGGACCCCATTAGAATAAATTTGGGGGAAAGGAAATTCTATGGAATAAAGGGGAAGGGAAGCAGATAAAGCGGTTATATATATATTGGGGAGAAAGGGTTTAGTTAGAGAAAGAATGGGGTCATACAGGGGAAACTTTGAAATGACTGACAAATTACCTGTAAATAGTATGATTTCTCGGGGCCACTTCGCCACCACGACCTTTCATATGGTAAAACGGTATTCATAGGCCTATTGAGCCGGCCCGCCCCAACACTCCTTCCCTGTGGTAGGTATAGGCCTATGTGAGTAGTTGATAGTCGGCCTATCATATACACCGCAATGACGGTGGGAAGGAACACTCGGGGGGTCCCGAGGCAGATGAAAGACGTCGGCTGTATGATTCGCAATGCTCCATTTCGCTTCCGTTTTGTTGTTGTTGTTGT
Source organism: Palaemon carinicauda (assembly GCF_036898095.1). Classification (NCBI taxonomy): domain Eukaryota; kingdom Metazoa; phylum Arthropoda; class Malacostraca; order Decapoda; family Palaemonidae; genus Palaemon; species Palaemon carinicauda. Next base: position 78,042,014 of record NC_090750.1, read on the forward strand.
TGTTGTTGGAACTAGGTCCACTTGAAATTTTTGGGATGGATAGATTCATGTGGCTTGCTTAAGCTCGCTTACACCGTTACCGTTTTATAATAGCTTGTTTGGTAATATGAAATCCAAATATTTCTTCAGCTAATCTTTTTTTTTTTTCGGAGAATATACTAAACTGTTTTTTAGATGATATTTTGGACCTTGTGAAAGTTATTTCTTGCATCTTTATACCAGGCTTCCATTCTACATTATCATATTTTTATGTAAATTTGTTTATGACAAATTTATTTAGCACCTTTCTACATTATATTTTTATGCAAATTTGTTTATGGCAAATTTATTTAGCAACTTTCTATGTTATATTTTTATGCAAATTTGCTTAAGGCAAATTTATTTACCACCTTTCTACATCATATTTCTCTGTAAATTTATTTATGACAAATTTATTTACCACCTTTCTACATTATATTTTTATGTAAACTTGTTTATGGCGAATTTACTTACCACCTTTCAGTATCATATTTTTATGTAAATGTATTTATGGCAAATTTACTTACCACCTTTCAACAACATCATATTTTTATGTAAATTTGTTAATGGCAAATTTAATTACCACCTTTCTACACTATTTTTATGCAAATTTGTTTATGGCAAATTTACCTAGCATGTACTGTATGTACCTTCAAAGGACACAAAACGTTATTCCACGACAAAGAAGGAAATACTAAATCTAAATTCCAGGCAATTATTAATTGTCCGACCCCATAAAGCGTAACAAATGCCTTAATTGGGAAGCCTATTTGGCAATTCATTCTCGAGAATGAGTTTCTCAGCCCTTAGGTCTAAATGTTATATGCTATTTTTCTGCGGCCCGCTTCACACCTGTATGGCAACGGCAACACATGCTTTTGTAACACGCGCACAGTTGCTTTTTTCATTGCATATTCATCAGTTTTATTTGAGAATGTTTCCTATTTTCTATTCTACATAATTATTAATTGAAGTCTATGAGATGAAATACGAATTTCTATGGATAAAAAGGTAAAGAAGGCATCCCCATATTTGGTGAGTTATAAAAAAAAGAAATATTATTATTATTATTATTATTATCATTACTTGCTAGTGTGATGCTTTGTTGGGCATTTTCTTTTTCTTTCATTAAGCACCACTTTAATATTATTTTAATTAAATAAATGTATCTCTTCAATCCTTTCAGTGCAAAAATATTATTTAATTCTAGACCCTCAGGAAAGTGGGTGATGGTAAAATGCCGTATAGTTCCTTAATTTTACTTCTGGAACTTTGATGTACATTAGCTTTACAGTAATCTTCTACATGGTTTTAAATACAGACTGAAAGTTTATAAATTCTTGAAGATTGGAGGCTGCAACCGTAGACTTCTGCTACCACATCAGCATTCGGTATGCGAAATACTTGACTTCTATTTATGCGGTTTGGGGATCGCTTCTTCATAGCTGTGTCTTCTCATGGACACGCTTCTTGGTAATTTCTCCTTCATCGAAGATCATCTTCTACCTCCCGGTTGGAAAGTAATTTGTTGGCAGTTAGGGAACTCGGTCCCTTCGTTGTCCGTCTTTGTAAATATCTTGTTGTTAACTTGACGTTTCGTTAGTGCCGGCCAAACTGTGCACCACGGGTAAGGCCTCCCCCATGACGGGGGGAGAGGGAGAAGGGACAACCGTTTAACGCGGTTACTTGTAGGGAAGAGCTGGTTCCTCGATGCGCTTGTTGCTTAAGTATCCCAGAACAAGGGCGTTGTAATTGCGTCACGTCATGTGACTCTTCTTGTGTTCTATTGGTCCCTTCTTCTGACGTAATGGTAACGTCATACATATGTCACTTCCGATTTCTCGGCAAGGTAACCGACGCGCATTCCAATTGCGTTGTTTTGGCCAATTTATCGCTTATGTCAGCACTTTTCACAAACAGTGCCTCTCGAGTACCCTCTCACTCTGATTTTATTTTTCTCGTCTCTCTCTCTCTCTCTCTCTCTCTCTCTCTCTCTCTCTCTCTCTTTATTTCAATGTCTCTCTATCGTTTAACTAACGAATAAAACTCATAAAATACTTGATCAAATACACATATCACCTTATTTAGTAGGAATTATTTTCCTTTACATGACACCACTCGGTCACGTACCTGAATTCCTGTGGAATTCACATCTTATTAACTCATTTCATGGTTTACCCAAAAATAATTCATCAATAATTCATCATCACCAAAAGAAATACATTTCAACACAATAAACCAAAAACATCATCATCAAATAATATGCATTTCAATGCAATAAATCAAAACCATCATCATCAAATAATATGCATTTCAATGCAATAAATCAAAATCATCATCATCAAAACAATATGCACCTTAGTGCAATAATCAAAATCATCTTCATCAAAAGAAAATCATCATCAATCATTTTTAAAATAATGCAATTGCATAAGTTTATCATCAATATATGTTTAGGAAAAACTTCCTGTTTCCTTCAAATAATTCAACACAATATTGAAACATATTATTTTTCTTAATTCTTGATAATGGAATATTTAACCCTTAATTCACTGGGTACGTAAGGCAAAATTAATAATGTCTTCTGTGTTCAACTGTGCAATCAATCAGGAAATGCCTTCACCTTTAACTTCTATTCAATTCATATTTTCCATTACCTATGACCTCAAAATCTTGGTCTTATTGATGTAAACACAAAAATCATTTCTTCAATGCAATGCAATAAATGGCAGAAAATAAATGTTCAAACATACATAACATCAATTCAAATCAATCAAAATATTTCTGCAACAAAAAAATATAATTATGTGTCATGCACATTATAACTCATTAAGAGTATTACTCATTTGTAATCAGTATCAATAAACATTTGTAAAACATCATTATGGTACCTTATTTACTCATCAACATTATCATGATAAATCATTGTTAATTAATGGCATCAAAAGAAATATTTCTCACCTTCTTCATAAAAATAATGAGTAAAATCAAAAACTCAAATATATCAATGTCTTAAATCATCAAACATCATAATCATTTCATAATAAAGAAACATATTCAATACATAACAAAATCATGTTTATAAATTTGAATCTTATTTGCACCTTGTCTGCGTATTATTTTTATCTCAAGAACTTCAATTCTCAACTATATATATTGTATTCAGAAGGACATTCATAAAATTCAATTGACAGGAAACTTAACATTTCAATGTTAAAACTTTTCTTTAAAGAAATCAATTGCAGACTGTCTCGATTAAAACACCTTATTTATCCTTTCTTCAAGGATTCATCTACTACACAGGCATAAAAATCAATTCGTGTGTTTCCACACACACTCTTTTAACTTCAAAATGAAAGGTTTAATTATTGTAATTCATCATATGTACTTAATTGTTCACTATTACCTGCATAATTATTATGGGCCTAAAATAACCCTTTGAGACATTCAACTTCAAAGTTTATTATTGGTGCACATCTTATCTTTTAATCACTTAAATCTTTCTTTCTTCATAATTATTTAAGTTAACTTAATCATCATCAAAACATAATAAAATTCATTGTATACATGCATGTTTATCATTGTTACACGTGTTACACAAAAAAAAATATCAATCAATGCATCGCCTATAAAATGCAGTAATAATTCTTTTGCTCTAATGGCATCATTATTTATTCAAACTTGCAAACAAACTCAATACATTTGTAAACCTTCAATCACCTATGGGTTCATATTTCACCTGTCTTCATTACCCATAACTTTTATCAAAAACTTTTCATCTTAGTTTGCAACTCAATATTCTCTGTGGTCCCTTAATTAATTGTTTGGAGACATTTATGATTTGGACCTTCTTTGTTGATTACGGAATACATATTCAAATTCTAGGATAACACACTTTACATAATTGAAAGATTTCACTCATTTGTTACCCTCAATATTTGTATGAGTGCCCAGATATTTTTATTTCATTTCCCAAGGAGTTTAGTAGTCTTTCTTAATCTACCTGACCAAAAAAAAATCTGTTTCCCATATACCGAGTTATTTCAAAGTAAATCGTTCTCTTTAAGTAATTGTTATTAGTCTTCTATGTTGGTCTATATATAGTTCGCAGGACATCCTCAACCCCTTGCCATTATTTTATTTGCCCCCTTTTCTCTATTTTAACTTGACTTATCATGGCTTATTTCACCCTTCTTACTACAAGAAAAATATTGCACAGTTTTCATTAATCTCTAATAAATTCGGGTGCATTTCCCAAAAGAATTTCTATAGACACGAATGTCTAGTTATTTATCCTGGTCTCAAATCATTCTGTTACAGACTCATCAACCCTTCTTTGTTAAATCAAATTCTATGTAGACCAGTATGTTTTTATCATTTGTCAAGTTCTGGGAACAGAGTCCCTGGTAGTCCGTTGGTACCACCACTATGGGATTGAGAAAATGCAATCGTAATTTCTAAAGGATTCTTACCCTTATATGACCTTTATACTTCTTATACGTAGGCTTTAATTTTACGATCTCAAACATCTATCTTAGGTCAAAAATTTATTTCATCATCAAATGCAGTCTTTGATTACTGGATGTCCTACTAACTTGAGCATGAGTTTTTGTTAGTATTTTGTTAGTATGTCAGGAATTTCTATTCATGAACAAGTTTTTCTCCCTATTCCTTGTATGTATTCCTTTAAGCAATATGCAATCCTGTTATATGATTCCTATTTTTGGGAGTAATTCATCTACATCATTTCTATTAACCTTTGGTTTCTCTTGTTCTATTTTAATTCTTCTTATTTCTAGGTTTCCTACCTGACAACTGAAACAAAATATTGGTAGTTATATTTCCTTTTAACATGTTCCTGTCCTTTTAAATAATCTTTCTTTTATCATCATAAACCTACCAACAAAGTGATTTATCCTGGACAAACATCCAGTACTTCAAGGCTCCTAAGATTCCTTTTATTTTTTCATCCACAATAGTCCTTCCTGGACTGCAAAATCACAATCATTCTCACGAGCAATAAGCACATATACTCTATGCCCTAAACAAATTTTTAAACTTCTCTAGACCATTATTTGGATAATCTATCCTACTCGGTTATTTTCATTTAATTTAAGACTACTCTCATGATACATTACCCTTCTTCGGGTTTTACCTTTTTAATGAGACATTTCTTTTTATATTTATGAGGCTTCACACATTATTTTTATAACTCCTGGGTAAGAGATCGGGTTAAGGTAATGTAGGATCAAAATTAATTTCTCTTCATTATTTATAGCCTTCTATTTCATTTGCACACTACATATTTTTAGGTTAACTTTATCTTAAGGCTTGGGTAATTTAGCAAATACTGCTTATTATCCCTAAGATCCTATCATTCCAAAAAAAAATCTTTTACATCTGTCAATCTTAGTGGAGCAGGATTTCCACTTTAACCCTTATTTCTCTACATATCTTAAATCTATCTACTCTGTTTACTTACCCTATTCAAATCTAGGGATGGGTCACTCTTTAATCTGCTCTTTATCCTGCTATTCTCCCTATTCTAGACTAGTTCTATTATTTTTATGGCTCTATATTCTTACTAAACTTAGTAACATCACTCTATAGGCTTATTCTTTCTGTCTCCAAATTTAGATCATCATTCTGTCAATAGTTAGAGGAGCTGAGTGAGCCCGTCGACTTCACTCTAATTTCTAACATTCTTCGAAATGCTAATAGCCGTGAATGGCTTGTATTCTTTGACCATGGTACTTACAATATTTTACTCCTCAATAATCGAGCCAAACATTTTTTATTATCGGGATAGACATGTCAGTTATATTCTACTTATGATGATCTAACTAGTCTAACTTCTATCCTCATTGGGTAATATATCTCGGGAGATTTATAAGGAGTCTTATTGATTCATTTTAACACTCACCGTGTTCGTTATGGGGCGTTGGCTGATAGGTAATATTTCATGATTCATACCGGTATTTAAAAAGTTTTAATAAGTTTTTGACAGTTTCTCTGGGCAGGTTCTGGCGCCGATGTTTCTATTCTTTTCTGCCTAACCTATCGCCTGCAATGGCTAATCTCTGCCTATTTCTCATCTATCCCTATTTCTATGCTCCTTATGGTAAATTTTTGCCCCTTTCTGATTACCTAACCGTAATCTCTACTCCTTTATTTTAGAAGTCATTCCCGCCATTCAGATGAGTTAATTTATCCGGAGTAGTATTAATTAATTAGTGTGCTTGTATTTTCCTTCATCTGAACTGCATTATTGTCTCTTTTGACAGACTCTGGCATCCTATTTTTAGTTAACCTATTTTCTTTATCTCTGCGGGTTATTTTTATTTAGGCATCATTATGACTTCTCTAGCTAAATTCTAGCTTTTTATATTTTCAGTACTGATCAGACTTTATTTATTTAATAGCATCATAGCTCATTTATTATTCATATGCCTATATCTTCATCTTAAACCTTTGTGCCTAACAACAACATATTTCTTTTAATTCTATAAGCCTATAGCTTCAATTGCCTATGACATTTATTTCTTGGAATTCCCTTTTTTTATTTAGGCTATTCTATTTTATTCACTGTATTTCTGTCGACATTCTATTTTATTTTATGGCGCCTGTCATATATTGACAAGGAGTATATCTATTCTTGGCTACTCTTCCTATTTCTCAACTTTATTTCTCCTTGTCTTTTTAATCAATTTCCATTTCCCTTTCTTAGTCTGGAGTCTGTTTCTCCTGTCAAATTCGTCTTATACAAAGTGGCCAGTTTTGTAAAAGACTTGTCTTTGACAAGTAGAATCATACCCTGACTATCTCATTTTTTTCTTTTCTTTATTTTAAGCCTGCACTTCTCACAAACAAAATTCTTACTTCATCATTGTATCGTTTTTGAACGATATCTTAAGGCTCTATTGGGAAATGTTACAAAAAATTACATCTTTATTCATCATTTGGCACATTTTGGCATTTAATTCTCTACCTAACCTGACGGTTCATACCCCTTGATTTTTACTTGTTTGCATTTCATTTCTGCATATCATTTTATTTTCACCCTTAAAATTTGGAAGCAGGTATTTCTCAATATTCTATCACTGTATTGCATCCTAGTATATCAACTATATTTGCCAGAGTCTCCATAAGATAAAATAGTCACTTGCAACGTGGATGTACCTCCGCTACATATGCCTATCTTTCCTATATAAAATTTTTCGTCTTCCTGACTTCCTTTCTATCCGGCTAATTATTTTTAATTCTTTTCTTTTCACTATTTGGAGGATTTGTATTTCACTTTCTTTGTGCCGGAGGGCTTTCTGAGAAGTGTCTTTGTTTAATTTCATGATGGGGTTCTTTATCTCTGTGCCTGCCTTTCTCCCTATATGTTTTCCCTTTTTCATTATTTTACCTAATTTCTATCCCCTTTTTATGTAATCTTTCCCTAGACCTAAATGTGTCATCTTTATTTCTTTAAACTGTCTTTGACCTAAATTTCTGCCCATTATTCTATTTAACTCTAGGGTAATTTTTTTTTTTTTTTTTTTTTTTTTTTTTTGCCTCGTTCCAGTCTGCTGTTCGAACTTCCCTGCATCTATTTAAATTACTCAAAATTTCTCTGGTAGGTTTTTGTGGCTATTAGTCCCTTAGGATTTTTCTTCCTGATTTCCTATCATTTTGCTATTTTCCCTTTTCTTTTGTAAAACTCATATCTAGGATGCTATTTTTCACATTTTTTTTTATTTAATGCCTCATTTATTTCTATATATAGGGAATTATCATTAGCAATAAACTTACCTTTAACAAAGGAATCCTGTTCCTTTTACTGTTGCTACGTGATCCTCCATTTATGTGGCAAATTCATTTACCGAGCCACCCTCATATTTTACCTATAGGAACTTTCGTAGATTTGTTAACCTGTCTGTCTCTTTGACCGATCGCCATAATTGCCTACATTATTTTTGAAACTCACTCAGATTTGCTGCATTTTTAAATTACTTACCATTCAAGGTTATGTGAGCATCACTTACATTTGTATACACGGTTAACATAGCCTGTTTAATTCTGCTGTCTCATTGTTTATTCTCAGACTAACTATTCTACTTTCAATATCAGCTAACCACTTACACACGGTATATTTCTCTAACCTTCTTTTATCTTGGTTATTCCTACCTATATTTCCACAAAAACTGTGTTAATTTCCCTACTGAATTCATATTAGCGGGGTTAGTAATGTTTGTTAATTCTTCAAACTCACTTTTTTATGGGACGTTGCTCGTTTGTATTTTTCACCTACTTGCGTAATTTTAAATCACATTTCCCTTTCATATATTCTTTGGGCTAACATCATTACCATCACTTTAAAAAATCATAATACATCTTATTTTACACAAGAAAAAATACAAAGTAATTCATGCATCATTCAAGAAACCCTAGCGAATAAAAAAAAATTCCTATTCTTAAACGAGAGACAAGTTTTTATTTTTTTTTTCACTTTTAAACTGAGAGACTTATTTAAGAGAGAGATTCTTTTACTCACATTTCTTCTTTCTTGTCCATTTGTTTTCATCTTCTTCGCTTAGGTAATGATTTCTTGTGTTTAGACTCTTGCTTTGTCTCACGTCCTCACTATTTTTCTGAGTTTCTTGATGTTTATTCTGCAAAGGTGTACAACTGGTATCTGGAAGAATATAGTCATTAATATATGCACTGAAAAATATCATCACGGCATTTTATCCATTTAAGCTGCCACCATTTGTGATGCTTTGTTGGGCATTTTCTTTTTCTTTCATTAAGCACCACTTTAATATTATTTTAATTAAATAAATGTATCTCTTCAATCCTTTCAGTGCAAAAATATTATTTAATTCTAGACCCTCAGGAAAGTGGGTGATGGTAAAATGCCGTATAGTTCCTTAATTTTACTTCTGGAACTTTGATGTACATTAGCTTTACAGTAATCTTCTACATGGTTTTAAATACAGACTGAAAGTTTATAAATTCTTGAAGATTGGAGGCTGCAACCGTAGACTTCTGCTACCACATCAGCATTCGGTATGCGAAATACTTGACTTCTATTTATGCGGTTTGGGGATCGCTTCTTCATAGCTGTGTCTTCTCATGGACACGCTTCTTGGTAATTTCTCCTTCATCGAAGATCATCTTCTACCTCCCGGTTGGAAAGTAATTTGTTGGCAGTTAGGGAACTCGGTCCCTTCGTTGTCCGTCTTTGTAAATATCTTGTTGTTAACTTGACGTTTCGTTAGTGCCGGCCAAACTGTGCACCACGGGTAAGGCCTCCCCCATGACGGGGGGAGAGGGAGAAGGGACAACCGTTTAACGCGGTTACTTGTAGGGAAGAGCTGGTTCCTCGATGCGCTTGTTGCTTAAGTATCCCAGAACAAGGGCGTTGTAATTGCGTCACGTCATGTGACTCTTCTTGTGTTCTATTGGTCCCTTCTTCTGACGTAATGGTAACGTCATACATATGTCACTTCCGATTTCTCGGCAAGGTAACCGACGCGCATTCCAATTGCGTTGTTTTGGCCAATTTATCGCTTATGTCAGCACTTTTCACAAACAGTGCCTCTCGAGTACCCTCTCACTCTGATTTTATTTTTCTCGTCTCTCTCTCTCTCTCTCTCTCTCTCTCTCTCTCTCTCTCTCTCTCTTTATTTCAATGTCTCTCTATCGTTTAACTAACGAATAAAACTCATAAAATACTTGATCAAATACACATATCACCTTATTTAGTAGGAATTATTTTCCTTTACATGACACTAGGCTACAACCCTAGTTGGAAAAGCACAATGTTATAAGCCAAAGGGCTCCTACAGGGAAAATAGCCTAGTGAGGAGAGGAAATAAGGAAAAAATATTTAAAGAGTAACAACATTCGAAAAAATATCTCCTATATAAAACATAAAAACTTTGACAAAACCAGAGGAAGAGAAATAAGATAGAATAGTGTGCCAGTGTACCCTCAAGCAAGAGAACTAACCCAAGACAGTGGAAGACCATGGTACAGAGGCTAAGGCACTACCCAACACTAGAGAACAACGGTTTGAGTTTGGAGTGTCCTCCTAGAAGTCTCTCTTCTACCCCTACCAAGAGGAAAGTATGCAATGAACAATTACAGAGCAGTAGTTAACCCCTTGGGTGAAGAAGAATTGTTTGGTCATCTCAGTGTTGTCAAGTGTATGAGGACAGAGAAGAATATGTAAAGAATAGGTCAGACTATTCGTTGTGCATATGTAGCCAAAAGGAAAATGAACCGTGGCCAAAGAGAAGGATCCAATGTAGTACTGTCTGGCCAGTCAAAAGACCCCGTAACTCTCTAGTGGTAGTATGTGAACAGATCTTTGATACACACACACACACACACACACACACATATATATATATATATATATATATGTATGTATATATATATATATATATATATACACACACATTCACATCTCTCTCTGTGTATGTATAATATATGCGTGTATTTCAGTATACAAAAATTATCAAAGTGATTATAGCAATGTGGCACATTTCTATACGAACAATCGTACCCTCATGACCTTAAATTGTACACACGAATATAGGCTCAAGCTGTTCTTCACCCCTTTTTCGTTCACTTTCCCGTTAGATCACAGGGGAAAAACCCTCAACTTTTATAGCTCTGGTCATGAAACTACCAGAAATAAAAAGACGCGAATGATAGCGGATTCTAAAATAAATTACCACTCTCACGTGTCCACACATCTCTTAGTATTAGCCCCGACTTTTTAGGGTAGGGCGGCTACTCTGTCCTTTGATCCTCAACCACACATGTGGTATAAAGAAGAAGAAGAAGAAGAAGAAGAAGAAGAAGACGAAGAAGAAGAAGGGAATAATCGTTGACCGTTGCAAGAGGGCAATTTGCAAATATGGCGTCTCTGTCCCGCTTCCTCTTTTTACAACACATCCCGCTACCTCTTTTCTTTTTTCTTTTTTTTTCTCTCTTCTCCGCTCCTGTAATTCTGCGGAGACTTTCATCTCGCCGCCAACTCCTATGAGAAACTTCGGAAGCATCCTTATCTTTGTTGCGTGCTGCCTCTTATGTTGCTCTTCCTTCTTGAAAAGGATGCTTTATCCCCCGCCAGAACCCTTAACAATTCTCTCTCTCTCTCTCTCTCTCTCTCTCTCTCTCTCTCACACACACACATACTGCTTCCTGTTTTTTGACATCTGACTGACAGGGGCGTTTACCTGCCTGACGGTTGTCTGCTCAGCTGACTGTCTCTCTACCTGTTTCGGTAGTTCCTTATAAATGATACAAGTTTTGAGGTTATTTTGGAAGTGGTTATGAAAAAATTTGCTATTCTGAATAACTATATATATATATATATATATATAATATATATATATATATAATATATATAATATAATATATATATATACATATACATATATATATACATATATACAGTATATACATATATATACACACACACACACATATATATATATATATATATATACAGAGAGAGAGAGAGAGAGAGAGAGAGAGAGAGAAAATACACGCCCATACAGTACACGTGTGATGTAGAGTTTGAACGCCAATCAAATGTAATAAAAATCGACTATCTTGTATCGTAGTTTGCTCTCTCTCTCTCTCTCTCTCTCTCTCTCTCTCTCTCTCTCTTCCCGTCTTCTTTCGCAAGTTTCTTTTTTTTTATTTTTATTTTTTTTGCCTAATTTTTTTGCTCGTTATTCGGCCACGTCCGGTTGGAGAGCGCGGGAAGGTCGGTCCAGTTTTTGCTTTAGGCCTCTATTGAAAGTAGATTTACCGAGGATATTTTGTTATTTTTCCTAGCGAAAGAATTCTCTCTCTCTCTCTCCTCTCTCTCTCTCTCTCTCTCATGGGTTAGGGTTGAGTTTTCGAAAGATGAAGACATGAAGATCATTGTAAATGCCTGGCTTATTCCCTTACTCTGATTAATTTAATTATACATGCACACATTATATATATATGTATATATATATATATATATAGTATATATATATTATATATAATATATAGTTTATATATCTAATATACATATATATAGTGTATATATATATATATATATATATACAAACACACACACACACACACACACACATATATATATATATATATATAATTATGGTCACGTTCAGAGATATTGTCAAACGTATAACTAATCGATCTCTTCTCGTCCCTCGGTTGGGGACAGGAGTAGTCATACCCTGGTTAGAGGTGAATACAACGATATATCATTAGTATTATTATTATTATTATTATTATTATTATTACTTGCTAAGCTACAACCCTAGTTGGAAAAGCAGGATGCTATAAGCCAAGGGGCCCCAACAGGGAAAATAGCTCAGTGAGGAAAGGGAACAAGGAAAAATAAAATATTTATAGAAGAGCAACAATATTAAAATAAATATCACTTTATAAACTATAAAAACTTTAACAAAACAAGAGGAAGATAAATAAGATATAAGATGGAACAGTGTGCCCGAGTGTACCCTCAAGCAAGAGAACTCTAACTCAAGACAGTGGAAGACCATGGTACAGAGGCTATGACACTTCCCAAGATTAGAGAACAATGGTTTGATTTTGGAGTGTCCTTCTCCTAGAAGAGCTGCTTACCATAGCTAAAGAGTCTCTTCTATCCTTACAAAGAGGAAAGTGGCCACTGAACAATTACAGTGCAGTAAGAAGAATTGTTTGGTAATCTCAGTGTTGTCAAGTGTATGAGGACAGAGGAGTATATGTAAAGAATAGGCCGGACTATTCTGTGTGTGTGTGTGTGTGTGTGTGTGTGTGTGTAGGCAAAGGGAAAATAAACCGTAACCAGAGAGAAGAATCCAATATAGTACTATCTGGCCAGTCAAAAGACCCCATAACTCTCTAGTGGTAGTATCTCAACGGGTGACTGCTGCCCTGGTCAACCTACTACCTATACTGTAACTATAGTCCATTTCTTTTAGCGATGCAGATTTGCACCGACTCGCAGCGGTGCCCTTTTAGCTCGGAAAAGTTTCCTGATCGCTGATTGGTTGGACGAGATAATTCTAACCAATCAGCGATCAGGAAGCTTTTCCGAGCTAAAAGGGCACCGCTGCGAGTCGGTGCAAATCTGCCTCGATAAAAGAAATGGACTATAGTTTCAAACTCCTACCATTTCGCTACCATTGCAATTACCACAACCTCTAAAAAGGTGTAGATCACTTTCCACCGCCACATAAACCTCACGAATCCGGTTTCTCATGAATTAATCCGGATCCGGATACAGGAAACATCCGAGTAACGAAAGAAGTTCAGATGAAAGTTAAAGGGTTCATCTACCCTTTACAAGAAAGCAGGATCACTATAAATCGGCTGTCTTATTCCTTCCAGCGATTATCAATGCCTTTGGAATGTTCGGTCTTTCAATCTTGCATTCTTAATAATAAAAAATAATAATAATTAATAATAAATATTAATAAATAATTATATATAAAAACAAAAAATAAAATAAATAACAATAACAACAATAATAACAACAACAATAACAACAACAACAACAACAACAACAATAATAATAATAATAAATAAATAATTAGAGACTTAGTTATTCATGCTTCATTATCAAAGATTTTCGTCCTTTAAAGGTAGGCAGTTATACAAAATCCCACACGCCAGGGTAAAAGGCAGAATGATTTATAAAAAGGCAGAAATTAAATATTTAAAAAAAAATAATAAAGGTCAAAGGTAATATAGATCTAAACACAAAAGAAAAAAATAATAATTTTGCGAGGCAATAAACCAGCATGAGCAACAATAAACATTTAGATTTATTTATCGTTTCAGTATTCCAAACTTTCCGAAACTACTGCAACACACGTTAGTTCCTTTGGTCGCTGCAACTTCATCATCATTGTGAGCTAAGGATGAGGGAGTTTGGGGGAGCCTATAGGTCTATCTCCTGAATCCTCAGCAG